>NC_083842.1:11124692-11483463 GCF_015708825.2 Lethenteron reissneri | reverse complement strand
ATATTTTTATTTATGGGACAATATATTTTCCCAGGGGTATTACTTTTCCGTGACTGGGGTACCAATCAATCCGAAATCAGTGCCACACTCCGCGATGTCAAAACGTCAAACATTAGCATTAAAAAATCCGTTGTCGAAAATTCAACTTTTAATAGTGCATCGTGCACACTCGTCGAGATGTCGATTGCCCGCATCGCTGACCATCAACACAGACTTAAAAATGATTTTTATACTCTTGGTTCTTTCGGTAAAGTCACGTAGTTAGAAATTGAATTAAACAATCACGACGTTTTCGATCGCAACACAAGCGGTCGTCATCAGTCACGAAGTTTCAAACCAAGAATGAATTTTGACTTTAAACTTTGTGAATGCAGGGATTCATATTTTCGATTCTTTCGTAAAGTCACGTAGATAAAAAATATTTTTTATTCAATTTTAAAATTGAAAATAATAAAAGCAAAAAACCCACGACGTTTCGATAGCAACACAAGCGGGGGGGGGGGGGCAAGCCTCAAATGCAACTGCTTCTAAGGTTTTTTTGCTTTGATTATTTTCAACTTATTTGTAAAATATATATTTCATTTTTCTTTTCTAACTACGTGACTTTCCCGAAAGAACAAGAATAACACCATTGGAACCTCCTTTGCCAGTAGCAAAATGAGAATTGTTTTTTACCCTTTTATCTGCCAACAAAACTGACACCTTTTTTTCAAGGAGTCATGTTTGCATTTACCACAATACCTGCGGTCGGAATACAACAAAAATTAACCAAGAAAAGACTAAAATGACTGCATCAAGGACATGGTACCGCCACAAGGTTCAATTTACCTATTTTCAATGAGAAAACTTGTGAATTGTGGCTTTCGTTCACGTAAAGCCCTGGTCACAAAAGCAGTTTTGTGGCATAGCCATTTTCTAAACTTTAGGCATAGGCAATTAAAAAAGTCACATTTAGTACCCAGGAACAAAAATTGTGTTACTCTTTGGTTCTTTCGATAAAGCCAGGTAGGTATAAAATAAAGAAAATTAAACCACGACGTTTCGGCCACAACACAGCGTCCTTCATCAGGTGGGACAACCACAGCAACTTGTTATGACTTTACCGAATGAACCAAAGAGTATTGATCGTTGCGGCCACGAAAACTTCAAATCTAGAATAAATCACCTATTCCCATTCTTTTACTTCCAAGTACTAAGTCTAATCATCAACATCTGGATTGAGGTCTTCCTCGTGCGACTGAATACCACTCCCAATGCCTCTCAGTGCCATGTCAAAGTAACATGTGGAGATGTTCACTTTGACACGGAACATACGATGTGTCCATGCGCGTCTCTGTATGGGGCACGGCAGTGAAGTTGTTAGCGCTACGAACCCGGCCACCAGAGTTCGACTCCAGCCCACGGCCAACAGCACCGGGTCCTAGGCCTCCCCCCTAGGTCGACTCGGCCTCAATGAGTACCTGCTGCGGTGGTGTAGCAAACACCGCCAACTGGCAGAGACAAAGGCGGCCGGGCGTGGTGGTGGTGCTTGCCACCCACGCCCTCCTCGTGGTGCCACAGTGCCGGCCTTCATAGCTGCTACTCGCTAACAGCACTTGCCCTGCAGTCTGTTACAGGCTACACGGGGATCTTTGTCTTTGCATGTCTGCCAACACGTTTTTTTTGGTTTTTCTGCTGGAGGCGGCGCCACGTTCCAAACTAAAATCGATGCCCACCACTCTTTTTAAAAACCCTACTCGCAAACAACAACAACAATCTCCACCAACAACCCCCCCCAACCACCCACCGCACCCTCTCACCGTCGCTCCTATTGATCATGACCACCATGCCGACCTCGACTCCTTTCGTGGCCATTGCTGGGCTTCACTCTCCAACGAAAATTCAAAGAAAATCAACCAAAAAAAATTGGGGAGGCACCTAAAAATAACACACAACACAACGACGACGACGAAGTTGGTTGAAGGGAGGTTTGTTTGTCTGACCTCTACCAACTCCACACAAACCCACAGACACAACAACCACCGCCGCTGCTCAGCGTCTCTGCCGGTTCCTTTTTTAAACTTAGCGGCCTTATGGGAGGTTCACTTGTGGCACCCCCAACAACTACTCCCCCCCCCCTCGTACGTCATCACGCACGCCTTGCGTCATCACGCACGCGGGCCGCGCGCGCGTTGCGTCATCACGCACGCACGCGAGCCGCGCGTGTCTGCGTCATCACGCACGCGAGCCGCGCGCGTTGCGTCATCACGCACGAGAGCCGCGCGTGGCTGCGTCATCACGCACGCACGCGAGCCGCGCGCGTTGCGTCATCACGCACGAGAGCCGCGCGTGCCTGCGTCATCACGCACGCACGCACGCGGACGTGATGTTATAATGTTGTTAGTATTACGATTATTATGGAATCAACTTTGGTCCGTTCGTTTATTCTTTAACAGTGTGCACTGTTTAATGGAATTTCATATTAAACTTTCGTCTGTCCGTGCAATGTTGAACGGTAGCTCAATTTTGATTCGCGCACTTACCCCCCCCCACCACCCCTTCGTGACGTCATCGCGCACGGCGTCTGCGTGATGACGTTGCGGGAACAGCGGTCGCGCGCATCCCCACCACCACCCCCTTCGTGACGTCATCACGCACGGCGTCTACGTGATGACGTTGCGGGAACAGCGGTCGCGCGCATCCCCCCCACCACCCCTTCGTGACGTCATCACGCACGGCGTCTGCGTGTGACGTTGCGGGAACAGCGGTCGCGCGCATCCCCACCACCACCCGTCGTGACGTCATCGCGCACGGCGTCTGCGTGATGACGTTGCGGGAACAGCGGTCGCGCGCATCCCCCCCCCACCCCTTCGTGACGTCATCACGCACGGCGTCTGCGTGATGACGTTGCGGGAACAGCGGTCGCGCGCATCCCCCCCACCACCCCTTCGTGACGTCATCACGCACGGCGTCTGCGTGATGACGTTGCGGGAACAGCGGTCGCGCGCATCCCCACCACCACCCCTTCGTGACGTCATCACGCACGGCGTCTACGTGATGACGTTGCGGGAACAGCGGTCGCGCGCATCCCCCCACCACCCGTCGTGACGTCATCACGCACGGCGTCTGCGTGATGACGTTGCGGGAACAGCGGTCGCGCGCATCCCCCCCACCACCCCTCGTGACGTCATCACGCACGGCTCTGCGTGATTACGTTGCGGGAACAACGGTCGCGCGCCTCCCCCCCCACCGTGACGTCATCGCGCACGGCGTCTGCGTGATGACGTTGCGGGAACAACGGTCGCGCGCCTCCCCCACCATCCCGTCGTGACGTCATCACGCACAGCGGCTGCGTGATGACGTTGCGGGAACGGTCGCGCGCGCCCCACCCCCCCCACGTCGTGTGACGTCATCGCGCACGGCGGTGGCGTCATCGCGGCGCTTTGAAAGGGCTCGCGGGTGACGGAAATGTAATGTGACGTCACGCGAAAAGGTGAAAGCGTCGGATGACGTCATCGCGCGGCATTCCAGTAAGCGGGACCCAGATATGGAGATGATTACGTGAAGAACCTTATACAATTGACTGTGTCGGGTGGTGGCGGGTTTAACGACACATTTAAATATCTACACGATCTAACCCCCCCCCCCCCCAAAAAAAAATCCCATTGTTTTATGGATATAGATGCTGCTAAAAAACACATTCCGCCTGCGGAGGGAGCTGGTAGGAACGTTGAGTTGCTCGGTCAATGGCCAGGGTCACGGCGGCGTGGTGTATTCCGCAAATATGCCCCGACTGTGAGGGCTGGGCACAAGCCGGCGTGAGTAGGTTAAACGTTGAGTTTGATAAGGGCACCATAGGGTGACCAGCCCCTCCCCCAGCCCCACCCAGCCCCTCCCACACCAGCCCACCCCCTCCTACCCCCCACCCAGCCCCTCCCCTCTCCACCCAGCCCCACCTCTCCCACCCCCCACCCACCCCACCTCTCCCATTTTTTGATGCACGACGAACAGACGGACACAATAATCCCCTGTGGGCTGGTGGAACCAGGTGGTTCCTACCAGTATAACATAGTGTATTGTGTAGTATATAGTGTAGTGTATAGTACTGGACAGTAGAACCCATCTTAACGACCAGCCCCTGTTAACAATTCTTTCCCTTAACGACAAAAACTCCATAGAGGCCAATGTGTAGTGTATAGTAATGTAGTGTATTGTGTAGTATATGTGTAGTGGTGTATAGTACTGGACATTATAACCCCTCTTAACGACCAGCCCCTGTTAACGACGAGCCTCCATAGAGCAAAATGTTAGTGTATAGTGTAGTTTAGTGTATTATATAGTAGTGTAGTGTATAGTGTAGTATATATTAGTGTTGTATCTAGTAATGTATAGTGCAGTGTATAGTGTAGTATATAGTAGTGTACTGTACAGTAATGTATAGTGTAGTGTATAGTAATGCATATTGCAGTGTATGATGTAGTGTAGTATTAGTGTAGTGTGTAGTACTGTACAATATAACCCCTGTTAACGACTAATCGCTTAACGACGGCCCTCCATAGAGCCCAATGTGTCCGTCTTACCGACCATTCCCCTGTTGTAGGTACAGTAAATATGAATGCATCAATTAACCCATGTTTAAAAAAATATATGTTTATAATGTATCTTTATCTATTAATATATATTGTTTAAATATTACAAAGTACGTTTTTTGGATGAAAAAGGGGAACTTTGGATGCCACGAATTAAGCCTTTAACGTGAATTTCCTATATTCGCTTTAACGACCAAATCTCTTAGCGACTGGTTTCGTGGAACCATTTACCGTCGTTAGCATTTATGAAATTGCATAAACAAAAGCACACACACACACATCATGCATACGTAAACAAGTATTTAATGAGGGAACGGAAGAATTCTAAATTAAATATAAACACATCTCCACGAGGCCACAACGTGGTGTATATCGTAAGCCTCCTGAATTTATGTTTGACATCCGAACATACCAAGTAAATAAATATTCTGATTCTGAAAGTTTTGTAAAAATGGCAATCAAACTAGGGGTTCTGGATAAAAATGCAATAAAAAAATTGGCAAATTCTGCGAAAAATGTAAAATATATAAAGCAAAACGATGAATCCTGAATTCTACATCCGCAATGCCCTGAATACGATTAACCTTTTAATTCTATAATGTTCCAGTAGAATTTCCCTTAACCATCACCCTCGTGTATATGTTCAACTTCTTTCGCACCGTACGTAGCCAACTGCGCTAATCGGACGTTCAGGGGAAGGACAACAAACCAAACACAAACGGCAGCTCTAAAGAAATTAGTTTTCAATCTCAATGATTTAAAAGTGCATAGCACCCAGTGGCTTCCTAATACCGGAAGAGCTTTCCAGACGGCCGCAGAAGCGCATCTGAAAGCGCGCGATGCAGCGACCATCTTTGTTTGATGGTTCGCTAAAAGATATTATCTAGCCATGTAATAATTCCACGCTCTCAAACGCAACCCCAGCTATTCGATAAATTATCCCAAATCGGGGGTTTAAATCATTTCCAGAATTATGGAATTTCTTTGCCTCGTTTTTAACATCTAGATGTTTTTCTCTCTCACTTTGCCGTTTTTCTTGCCATTATAGCCTAACGTGATGTAAGTGTACCTTTCGCGTAACACTTGCATGAATCGCAAATGATTGACTCTCACACGCAAGGTTCGACGTATGTATGGTGAGTGTGACAATAGATGCCTGATTGTGTGCCTACGATTAGCTCCCTGATTCACCCAAGCAGAACCGTGCATCATGAGGTGGACGGGTGGCTTCACAAGTCAGATTGCTGAGCTTGCATCGCTGAGATGCGAGCTTCAAATGCAGGCAGCCAACTGTTAACACATTCCTGCGGAGGGAGCTGGTAGGAACGTCGGGTTGCTCGGTCAATGGCCAGGGTGGTGTATTCTGCAAATATGGCCGACTGTGAGGACGGGCACAAGCCGGCATGAGTAGGGTAAAACGTTGAGTTTTATAAGGGCACCACGGGGGTGACCAGCCCCTCCCCACCCACCCCAGCCCCACCCTCCCCAGCCAGCCCCTCCCCCCTCTCCCACCCAGCCCCTCCCTCCCCACCCAGCCCTCCCTGAACGACGGACGGAAGCAATAATCCCTGTGGGCTGGTGTAACCAGGAGGTTCTTACCAGTATTAACCGGGTGAGAAAGTGATGCCCCCCACACTGTGTAATCCAGAGGTCATTTGAAGACATCTCAGGAGTAGTTGTACAATATATCCGCTTCCACGGGCCATTATCTAACATGAACAGTGGCACCCCGCTCGACGAATAAATTTGGGGAAACAAGACAAAAAATTTTTTTTTTTACAAGAGGCGTTAGTTCTCCGATACGTTTTCAGGTTGTATCACTATCGTTCGGCATGACGGTCTGCCGTTTCGCTCCACGCGCCGAGAGTTTCTCTCGCAAATATAAATCGACACGCGCTGGAGGGACGACCCCCGAAAACGCAGCGAGAGAGCCCCGCCATGCAACCGCTTAAAAACCTACGCGGTAGCAAAAGAGAGTTCTGAATCTCCCATCCGCCATCGCAGTGGACCGGGCTATTCGCTTCCCCGGAACGCTGCGCACCCCCTCCCCGGCGTGCTTCAGCAGGTGCACCTTGAGGTTGCAGAGTCGCGTGAATCCTTGGGCACACACGTCGCAGCCGAACGGCTTCTCGCCTTTGTGGCTGCGCTGGTGCCTCTTCATGTTGCTGCGCTTGGAGAAGGCGCGGCCGCACGCCTCGCACCGGTAGGGTCGTTCGCCCGTGTGCGTACGGGTGTGCCGCCGGTAGTTGGAGTACTCCGCGAAAGCGCGGCTGCACACGTCGCAACGGAAGGGGCGCTCACGCACCGCCGTTGCCGCCGTCGCTGCTGCCGAGGGCGCGACGCCTGCCGCTGCCGCCGCGGTGACCGCCACCGACGGCCACGCCCGCCGCCGCCGCCGCCGCCGGGCTGTCGCGACAGTCGCCGCTGTCGGCGGGAGCCCTCGTCCCGGTGAGCAATCCGGTGAGCATTTCACCGGGAGGGTCGACTCGTGCCAGTCTTGTGGCTCAGCGCGGCATCGAACGGCGGCTTTCGTGTCGTCAATTACCGCGGCGGTGGCGGGGATGGTGGCGGCGGCGGTGGCGGCGGTGGTGGAATCCTCGGAGAGTTCTTCGATCTTAATGGCGACTTTGGGCTGCAGGGCGCCGTCTTCGATGAAGAATTCGGAGTGGCCTCGCAGAGGTTCTGCACGAGAGAGGACGCTCCCTTAAGGTTTATAGGTAGCGTACGTAAGTCATAGCAGATACTACATTGCACGTCGGCACGTCAATGTTGCCGATGCCTGTGTCGGAAGGAAGAGCATTCCAGACGGCCGCAAAACCAGCGCATATGAAAGCGCATGATCCGGTCACCACCGTCCTGGTTCAATGGCTAGCCAAAAGCCGCTGCTGCGAGGACGACCGGAGTTTGCGTGCTCCTCGATTAAATCAGCAAGATATTGTGGTTAATTTGTGGTAAGCACTTTGCGCGTAATGAGTGCGACCTCACAATGTATTTGCTCGGCAGCAAGAAGCCAATCCAGCTCGGCGAGCACTGGACGGACACGATCTTGCAGTACCCGTCACGACACGTGCCAAAGGACTTTGTACACGCTGCAGCTTGGTAATGTTTTTTTTTGCCAAAGTGATAGTTTTAAAATCCTTTATATTAAGTTCGCTTGCTTGCTTGCTTGCGTGCTTGCGTGCTTGCGTGCTTGCTTGCTTACGACCGTGCAAACCTTTTGGTCGTTTTTTAACCCACTTCCCGTGATCCAATCGAGTTGACATTTTGCACACAGACTCGTTGTGCGTGACAATTTATTTTCGTGAAAATTCTTTTCCATAACTTTACACTTTTTAGGAATTTTTTTTTATATTTAATTACCAATTGCTTAATGGTGGCAGGCAATCATCTGACCCATAGGTGGCAGCCATCTCAAGCCAGAGGACGAGAGGACTCTAGCCGCCACGCATATAAAGGATTTAGAGTGAAAAACTTTGTTTTTACGGGTTATACTTATGTTCAATCAACTCCTCCCACCCATGCCCATCGCCCACACTGGCCCAGCGTCCGGCCACACTCACCTGCGGGCTCCTGGCTGTCCGGACCCTCAGCTCCTTGTACCGGGGTCCACGGTTCCTCAGCATCGGTAAATTCACCCAAGGTACCTGAGAGGCACACAGACCGGGCACGCGTCATAAGTACAGGCTACGGTGGTCTGCCACACATTTAGCACTAAATTGGAAGTAGAATAACCAATAATATCCGGCTGGCTGACGGTATGGTTAAGAGTGCCAACCTCACGATCTATTGGTGATCACATCTTCAGCCATGAACTATCCATTGGTGGATTAAGTCTTCCCTACGCCATTGGGATGCTACAAACCATCGACTGCGCACGAACTGATTTCATCGTTTCGTCTGTACCTTGGCTGCTATTTCATCACCACTCATAACCCATGGCCATCACCCCTTCTGGCAACGGTCCGCTGGCTTGAGCCCACTCTCGCTTCTCGCAACATTCAACAAACACGGTCGTTGATTTGCAATCGTTCCACGATCCACTCGGCCCCCCCTCCCTTCCAAGTCCCTCGGCGTATTCGAAGCGTGAAATTCTCCTCGCTCTTGTTTGCGTGCTTCTCAACTCTTGATCCATTTAATTTGTCGGCGTTTGCGCGTTTCGGGTCCGTAAGTCACAGCTGGGAGCGCGCACGGACACACAGACCGCAACCGTCTTCTTTGGGCACGCCGGCACGCTTACCGTTCATGATCCAATTCAGTTTTCTCAGAAAGAGCTCCACGCTGCTTCCGTTCGCCCGTAAATTAGAACCTTGTCTGCTGTCAACATCTACCCTAGATGTGTATGGGTGGATACACATACTGCTGTGTTTTAGAGTTATCTCCAAACAACATGTATTTTATTTATATAAGCAAACTTGTATTGAATCTATATATATAAAAGGGAAATTTGTGAATGTGTGTCGAAATGTTTTGCATACTTCCCGACATGCAACAAACTTGAAATTTTGCATGTGGGTAGTTTCCAGACTGTACACAATGCAAAAAAGAAAACAAATGACTTTCGTATTTTTTTTCGGGGGGGGGGGCGCAATAATGGATATATTATTGTATTTTGCACCGTGAGCGGTGACGTCACATCTGTGATGTCACCCGCATGCGGCAGCGTCACGCAGTGTGCCTGCTGACGTCACGCACCCCTCCCCCCACCCTCCGCGTAGGCCGTGTGTTACTCCAAGACAAGAATCCAAGTCTCGGGCGAAGCCGGGTAGCAAAGCTAGTAATATATATAAAAAAAGGCTTTGCCCTATCTGGCATGAATACAGCTATTGAGATGTTCAACCACCAAATAGACGCCTATTACACAACAAAAAAAGGGTCCCATAGATAAAACTAACCCTGAACTGATAGTTGGTTTTTTACCCTTCTATCTGGCAACAAAACTGACACCTTTTTTACAAGGAGTCATGTTTACATAGACCACAATACCTGCAGTCATAATGCAAACAAAAAACATAACTCTGATAATGTGCACTGTCCTTGAAGTTGATTGGTCCACACCCGAGACAGCTTTTCTTAGAGCCTAGTCTCACATGGTGTTGGACCAGATGACGCCAAAAGGCGCCTTTTGGCGTCATCTGGTCCAACCCATGTGATTTAATCACAGATGGCCAAATCTTGGATTCCAATGCCAAATCTCAGCAGTGTCTCAGCGCTCCCATCTTTGAGCTAACCCGGTCACACCTCCTCCCCTCTAAAATAAAAAAAAACAAACTCACAGTGGCTGTTGTGCTGATCCTCTTCGGCCGGATGGTGACCCCCATCATCCGTCACAAAATCCTCCACGTATCCCACTCCTTCCACAGTTCCCAACCTCCGCACGAACAGCAGCAGCTCCCGGCTCAAGCCACTCAACAGCGCGAGCAGCATGTCCACCAGGCCTCCCCGCGTCACGTCTCCAGGAGAGGAGGAGGCGTTGCTGGCGGCGGCGGCGGCGTCGTCCCAGCGCGGCGTCCCAGCGCCGTCGTGGGGCTCGGCGCCCCGCAGGGCCTTCACCACCTGCCGCAGCACGGCGTAGAAACCGAAGGGCAGGCGGTCGCGCGCCGCGGTAAGCAGCTCGGCCCGCACGAGGCCGTCCCCGACACAGGCGCGCAGGACCCCGTAGTCCCGGATGCCCAGCTCCGAGTCCATGGCCCGGGCCACCTCCGCGTTCACACCCTGCGCCTCCAGCCACGCCGGGAAGTCTCCGCTCGGCTCCAGGGCAGGGTGAGTGGTGGCAGGAGGGACAGCGGACACCGCACACGCCATCGTTGTCGACTGGATGACGGGAACACGGGAGATTGAATTGCTTAATTTCAGGCTTCTCAGGGTTATTTCACTTCAAGGTGAGCTGCGCTTTGTGTTCAGTTTGTCCTCCCGCACCTCTGATTAGCACAATTGGATACATGCGGTGCGACAGAAGTTCAAGTTAAGGTAAACTGCAAGCGCTACAATTGCTTGCTTACACTACACAGCTGGTGGACACAACTCAAAGATTCAACCGCAAAAACGAACAGCCGTTCATTTTTTTCATTTTTAAGTTATTTGTTTTGCAATTAGCCTTTTTTTTACTTAACCAGTTGCTGTGTGTTCTATTTTTTGCTATAGGCATCAGGGCAATGAGAGTTAAAAAAATGTCTCGACAACTTTCGCCAGCAACCACCTCTGTCGGTAGATAAAATATCTTGGGATGGTTGCCTCGACGTGAATTTGAAGCTTCGTCAATGAGAAGAGGAAAGAAAAATAAGTATAACCCGTAAAAACAAAGTTTTTCACTATAAATCCTTTATATGCGTGGCGGCTAGAGTCCTCCCGTCCTCTGGCTTGAGATGGCTGCCACCTATGGGTCAGATGATTGTCTGCCAGTATTAAGCAATTGGTAATTAAATATTTAATTTATTTTCCCTAAACAGTGTAAAATTTTGGGGAAACAATTTTCACGAACATTAATTGTCTCGCACAACGAGTCTGTGTGCAAAATGTTAGCTCGATTGGATCACGGGAAGTGGGTTAAAAAACGACCGAAAGATTTGCACGGTCGTAAGCAAGCAAGCAAGCACGCAAGCGAACTTAATATAAAGGATTTTAAAAAGAGGCTTTAAATTCACGGTGAGACAATGTGGCCACCGCACTGCAGCGTAGAACAACATCTAGAACCCAAATTCCTGGAAGAGGTCACATCAGCACTTGTTGTAGAACTCCGGGCAGATATGCGGCGAAAGCAATTCCACCTAATTCGCGTGAGTAGTGCGCCAGATTTACAAAGCGGAATGATGTTTTTGAGCCTCGTCAACTCCCCATGAACCTCATTAACCTCGTCAACTCCCCGTTAACCTCGTTAACCTCGTCAACTCCCCGTTAACCTCATTAACCTCGTCAACTCCCCGTTAACCTCATTAACCTCGTCAACTCCCCGTTAACCTCATCAACTCTCCATGAACCTCATTAACCTCGTCAACTCCCCGTTAACCCCATTAACCTCGTCAACTCCCCATGAACCTTATTAACCTCGTCAACTCCCCGTTAACCTCATTAACCTCGTCAACTCCCCGTTAACCTCATCAATTCTCCATGAACCTCATTAACCTCGTCAACTCCACGTTAACCCCATTAACCTCGTCAACTCCCCATGAACCTCATTAACCTCAACTCCCCATTAACCTCATCAACTCCCCATAAACCTCGTTAACCTCGTCAACTCCACGTTAACTCCATGAACCTCATCAACTCCCCATGAACCTCATCAACTCCCCATGAACTCCCCATGAACCTCATCAACTCCCCATTAACCTCGTCAACTCCCCATGAACCTCAACTCCCCATGAACTCCCCATGAACCTCATCAACTCCCCATGAACTCCCCATGAACCTCATCAACTCCCCATTAACCTCGTCAACTCCCCATGAACCTCAACTCCCCATGAACCTAATCAACTCCCCATGAACCTTATTAACCTCCTCAACTCCCCATGAACTCCCCATGAACCTCATTAACCTCGTCAACTCCTCGTCAACTCGTCGTCGTCCGCGTGTTGATCTCCACGCGTCGCGGACGCAGCTTCGCGTTTCCCCGGCCGCCGATTCCGCCGTGCGCGAGGCTGGGGGACCGCGGCGATTTGCGCCGTCAGCCCCCCGTGTTGTTGCACTTGGGGGGGAGGGGGGAGCACGTCCATAAATGACGTCACGCACCTAGGGGGGGGGGGGGGGTCAGACATTTGTGACGATGTGTGACGATGGGGGAGGGGGGGGGGTGTTTGGGAAATGTGACGTCACATCAAAATGCGTAACTTTAAATAAATACAGACAACACGTTCTACTTAATTAAATAGACTTTTTGATAAATGTTTTCCCCTACAACATCAGAGTGCAGCGCCACGCTAAATACGCACTACAATGACAATAGTTGAAAGCGATTTGAAGCATGTTTTATATTTTTGGGGGGGGGGGGCAGAGCTTTGTGACGTCATATTTCAGGGGGGGGGGGTCTGACTTTTAATTACGCTGGGGGGGTGGGGTCAAAAATCGTCCAAAATCGCGTGACGTCATTTATGGACGGCCCCTTATTCTTTTATGGGGGGGGGGGCAGAGCTTTGTGACGTCATATTTGAGAGGGGGGTCTGATATTCTTACCGAAAACACCTAAGAATATGAATCCTTGCAGTCACGAAAGCTTCAAATCTAGTGGGGTCTGACTTTTTGTGACGCCGTGTGACGATGGGGGGGGGGGGGGGGGGGATGTAAAAAATCGCCCAAAATCGCGTGACGTCATTTATGGACGGCCCCTTTGCGATTATCGGAGAGACGGAAATTCCTCTTTGGGGGTCATGATGATGATCTCCGTTCGTGATTTGAAATGTAACGCAGAGACAGCAAGGGGGGGGGGGGGGGTGTGTGTGTCATCAATGTCAGATCTCGAATCGGAGAAAGGGGTCATAATGTAATCATGGGGGCAGTTGAAACAGATTCGAGCGACCGCACCGTAATAATTCCACGATCCTTCGAAAACCCACTGCTGGATTGACAACGGTGGGTTAAATGACCATACTTCACCACGCTGGGTCAGTGGAAAATTACAAATATTAACACTTTCCTGCGGAGGGAGCTGGTAGGAACGTTGGGTTGCTCGGTCAATGGCCTGCAGGGTCAACGGCGGCGTGGTGTATTCCGCAAATATGCCCGACTGTGAGGGCGGGCACAAGCCGGCGTGAGTAGGTTAAACGTTGAGTTTTATCAGGGCACCACGGGGTGACCAGCCCCTCCCCACTCAGCCCCTCCCCACCCAGCCCCAACCCTCCCACCCTCGACCCAGCCCCTCCCCACCCAGCCCCTCCCCACCCTCCCCTCCCAGCCCCTCCCCACCCTACCCTCCCAGCCCCTCCCCACCAGCCCCACCCAACCCCTCCCACCCCCCATCCAGCCCCTCCCACACAGCCCCTCCCAACCCCCACCCCCCACCCAGCCCCACCCTCCCCACCCAGCCCCTCCCCACCCAGCCCCTCCCTGCAAGACGGACGGACGGACAGAATAATCCCCTGTGGGCTGGTGTCACCAGAGGTTCCTACCAGTAAAACAAACCTCTCCAGCAGCGTCCCAATGTGGTCATCCAGAACAGATCGTACCACGTGTAACGGGACCGCCGATGCTCCGATCCACACCGATACGAAGGAGTCAACTGCTGCTGCTGCTGCTCCGAACGCGGTTGCCTGGTCTGACCACCAGAATGTGAAATTGTCGTGGTTGCTCTGCCATCTCCATAATACAGAATGCAAAAAAACATCAATCTGATAATGTATGCATTGTCCTTGAAACTGATTGGTCCACACCAGAGACAGCTTTCCTTAGAGCCTAGTCTCATGCAGTGTTCGACCAGATGGCGTCATCTCCTATCCTGGCCTCTTGACTTCTCGAATGGTGTTAACCAAATGGAACTTGAAACTTAGGGGTCCGTCCATAAATGACGTCACGCGATTTTGGACAATTTTTTTTGACCGCCCCCCACCCCTTCGTCACACGGCGTCACAAAAAGTCAGACCCCCCCCTAAAATTTGATGTCACAAAGCTCCCCCCCCCCCAAAAAAAACATGCTTCAAATCGATTTAAAGCTTTCGTGACTGCAGGGATTCATATTCTTGGTTCTTTCGGTTAAGTCACGTAGAAGGGAAATAATTAAATAATACAAATAAATCTATAAAATTCTCACGACGTTTCGATTGCAACACAAGCAATCATCATCAGGTGTGGAAACCACAGCTGTCGTGAGAATTTAATTGTTTTATTTTTTTATTATTTCCCTTCTACGTGACTTTACCGAAAGAATCAAGAATATGCTTCAAATCGCTTTAAAACTATTGTCATTGTAGTGCGTATTTAATGTGGCGCTGTACTCTGATGTTGTAGGAGAAAACATTTATTAAGAAGTCTATTTAATTAAGTAGAACGTGTTGTCTATATTTATTTAAAGTTGCGCATTTTGATGTGACGTCACATTTCTCAAACCCCCCCCCCCCTAGGTGCGTGACGTCATTTATGGACGGCCCCAGAGTTGGTGACGCGACTTTGAAGCGTGGATTTTAAGAAATATTTTTTCTCGGTATAATGTATGGCTCTTCAATATTTTCGCCAACACAACCAACATCATCACCACCACCACCACCGCCGTCGTCATGTTTATTTAGTATTGCCATTTACATCTGAACAGGAGACTTCACAATGCAGGTGAATGGGTGACCACACACACACACATATATGCACATCGCTGGGTAACAGCATGCAATCCATCAATACAGCTGTCAGTCTGAAGTCGAACCAAAACAAAACACAAGTCGACCTTCTAACAAAAGAAGCAAAACCATTGCTATTTTTACGATTTCTTTCGGTAAAGTCACGTAGAAGGGAAACAATAAAATAATAAAAATATAAAACAATACAAATTTTCACGACGTTTCGATTGCAACACAAGCAATCATCACCAGGTGTGAAAACCACGGCAAGAACATTTGAAGAAAAAAAAGCGGCGTTTTTTCTTAGTTTAGTTTAAGAAAAAAAACGCCACTTTTTTCCGTGGTTTTCACACCTGATGATGATTGCTTGTGTAAAAAAAAGTGGTGTTTTAAAAATTAAACTAACAAAAAACCGGCACTTTTTTTTCAAATTTTCTTGCTGTGGGTTTCACACCTGATGATTGCTTGTGTTGCAAACGAAACGTCGTGAACATTTTTCTTGTTTTATATTTTTATTTTATTGTTACCAATAATGTGAATCCCTGCAGTCACGAAAGCTTTAAATCAAAATGAAGATCAAGTTGAGTCGACATCGGTCGTTCATGAGTTGCACCCATGTAATTCACTTCGTGTTGTACAAGCAATAGTAAACAATTTTTACTGGTAGGAACCTCCTGGTTACACCAGCCCACAGGGGATTATTGTGTCCGTCCGTCCGTCGTGCATCCAAAAATGGGAGGGGTCGGGCTGGGTGGAGAGGGGAGGGTGGGGAGGGGCTGGGTAGGGAGGGGCTGGGTGGGGAGGGGAGGGTGGGGCTGGGTGGGGGGTGGGAGGGGTGGGGCTGGGTGGGGAGGGGCTGGTCACCCCGTGGTGCCCTTAAACGTTTAACCTACTCACGCCGGCTTGTGCCCGCCCTCACAGTCGGCCATATTTGCGGAATACACCACGCCGCCGTTGACCCTGGCCATTGACCGAGCAACCCAACGTTCCTACCAGCTCCCTCCGCAGCAATGTGTTATTTTGCAAAAAAGACACGTAACTTAAAAACACTGGAGGCTAAGCAGAATGTTTAACCATACCGACGACATAGCCACGTAGCCCGACCATTCTTCTGAAAACAAACGCTTCTCGTTTAGAAAGTTTTACTTCCAACATTTACATTTTAAAAAAATACGAGGATGCGAGCTGTTAAAGAGCCAGATTCATATCTTGAACGAAATGGCCTTGGCAATTTTCCCCGATTTTAGTTACGAATACATCGGTATGATTTTTTTGTTGTTGTTGCACACATAAAACGCAGCAACTGCCAAACACGTGATTCGTTATGTTACCATAACAGAGTCCATCAGCAAGGTTTGAACTCAAACGAATGCCACTGACTGCACTATCACAGATGCCCTTGAATCTGTTCAATTTCAGTGACACTCATAAGCAAGCATTGCCTTCATAAACTAATACCACTGGGTACCTTCATGCTATAATCAACGATGAACCCATTTATGATAATTGTTTTTTTACCATTCTATCTGGCAACAAAACTGACACCTTTTTTACAAGGAGTCATGTTTGCTTAGACCACAATACCTGCAGTCATAATGCAAACAAAAAACATAACTCCGATAATGTATGTACTGTCCTTGAAGTTTATTGGTCCACACCCGAGACAGCTTTCCTCAGAGCCTAGCCTCACATGGTGTTGGACCAGATGACGCCAAAAGGTGCAAACACGACTCCTTGTAAAAAAGGTGTCAGTTTCGTTGGCAGATAAAAGGGTAAAAAAACAATTATCATATTTTTTACTGGCAAATGAGGTTCCAATAGCGTAAATGCTGACCCATTTATGCTTGTTATAAATTAGCGGCCACCTGTCCATGGCCTAGACTACCCACCTTGTAACCGCTCAGCAAAAAACACAATGTACAACCGAGACGATTCAACGATTCCGTTGAGCAATCGGCTTAAAATTGCGACCGATTACGCGGGATGCTTTAAAAATAGTAGTCTTCACATCCTGACTCCCAACAGGGACCTAAGGTCTCCCCCCACCCCCCCACTCAGTTAAATAAATACACCACCTCTGGGAAGAGTAGAAAATGACCCACGTTCACACTCGCCTCCGATCAGATCGCTTTGCGAGATGGTAAACTGCCTTGCCGATCTCGTCAACGGAGCATAAACCATCACGGGAACTCCAGTCATACCCATAGCTACATCAATGCATGACTGACTGTATGTGCCGGTGGAGAAATGCTATCTGCCTCGCCTGGCAAATAGGTCACGAGTTCGTTGAGCTATCATTTGTGGCCAAGTCGATTCTGAAAAATAGCTCAGTGGGCCTTAACTGATAAGATACAAAATAGTTTCGTTTAGCACGCACACGTACAGGATGCATACATCGACACGGTTCCATTTGTACGGAGCAGCAGTCTCAAGACCTCAAGGTTGCGAGTTGAGATCCTGCGGCAAGGGTCGGCTCACCCTCATCGTCGTCACCAACGTCGTCATCATCTTCGTCGTCATCACCGTGATCGTCCCTTCGGGGGTCAGTAAAACGAGCACCGGCTCGTGGGACTGCAACACTCGCGAATGGAACAAAGTCCATAGCGATTTTTGTATGAATCACATTCAATTTGCGAACGTGTTCTTACTTCCGCCCCGGGCACGGAGCTTGGCCCTCGAGCAAGATACAGACTTCTTGCGAGGCCAACGTAGCACGGTTTGGTTCCAGCTCGCAGTTGGGAAAACCACCCCGTGTTGCCAGTCACCCGGCGCTGGCTCGGCTCAGATGTGTCAGTGGAAAAAGGGGGCGGCGGAGGGAGGGGGTGAGGGGAGGGAATTAGTCTCAGCGTCACGCTGCACTGCCGGCAAACCCGACTAATTCAGGAGCGACTCCCAATGATCACCGCGCGTAAAGAGACCCATCGGGAGACGGACCCGTCACCGCTCGTCGTGAACCGGCCTCGCGTTGGCGAGCAGGCACATCTTGCGGTGCCTGTTGCAGTGGCTCGATATGCCGAAGCTCTTGCCGCAGCCCTGGCACACGTAGGGCTTCTCCCCCGTGTGCGTGCGCATGTGGTACTTGAAGGCCCGAGCACTGCGCGAACACGCGCCCGCACACGCCGCAGCGGTACGGCTTCTCTCCCGTGTGCACCCGCTGGTGCGTCTTGAGCCCGGAGCTCTGCGAGAAGGCGCGGCCGCAGGCTCCGCAGCGGTACGGCTTCTCGCCCGTGTGGATGCGCATGTGCGCTTTGAGCGCGTCCGAGCGCACAAACTCGCGCCCGCACTGCCGGCACTCGTACTGCTGCCGCCTCGGCGCCAGCGCGTCGGGGCGGTTGGTGCGCGGCCGCCCTTTGCTGCTGATCGACGCCACGGCGGCGGCGGCGGCCGCCTCCTCCACCTGCTGCTGCTGCTGCTGCTGTTGGTGGTGTTGGAGGTGGTGGGGATCGGCGGCAGCGGTGGCGGCAACTGCGGCCGCGATCATCTCGTCCACGCTGTGCTGCTGCTGCTGACTCTGCTGCGGCTGTTGATGCGGTTGCAGCTGCTGCTGCTGCAGCTGCTGCAGCTGCTGCAGCTGCAGGGCGGCCCCGTAGGCGGCGCTGCGCTCCTTGGCGGCGGCGGCGGCGGCGGAGGAGGCGGCGTAGTACTGCCGCGCGCACTCCAGGGTACTGCCGTCCGGGAGCACGAAGCCAGACAGGGTCTCCAGGCTCTTCCCTGGTCAGCGAGGAGGAGCGGAGGGGGGCGGAGGTCACCTCGGGTTAGAGGTCACCGTGTGTAACGATTCACCTCTCCATGATTCGATGGTCGCGATTTAATTTTAGACGATCATTTTGCTTTGTTCATGTCTGGTTTGTGCAGCTCTTTGTCTTGTTTGTGCTCAGTTCTGCTCGCTCCGTGATACACAATTTACCTGGGCTGGGTGTTCACCAGGGTGGGTTTCTCAGCTAGAATGGGCTCTCACCCAGGCTGGGCTGTCACCCAGCCTGGGTTCTCACCTGAGCTCTTACCTGGGTTAGGTTCCCACTTGGGCTGGGTTTTCACCTGGGCTGGGCTTTGACCTGGGCTGGGTTTTCACCTGGGCTAGGCTCTCACCTGGGCTGGGCTCTCACCTGGGCTGGGTTCTCACCTGGGCTGGGCTCTGACCTGGGCTGGGCTCTCACCTGGGCTGGGTTCTCACCTGGGCTGGGCTCTGACTTGGGCTGGGCTCTTACCTGGGCTGTGTTTTCACCTGGGCAGGTTTTTCAACGAGGCTGGGCTCTCATCTGGGCTGGGCTCTCATCGGCGTTGGGTTCAGTATGTATGTTAAACCTTTTTCACACCATACGTAGCCAACTCTGTTAATCAGAGGTTATCACCAGGACCGAGTTCTCACCTGGGATCTCACCTGGGCTGGGCTCTCACCTGCGATCTCACCTGAGCAGGGCTCTCACCTGGGCTGGGCTCTCACCTGAGGTGGGCTCTCACTTGGGCTCTCACCTGGGCTGGGTTCTCACCTAGGCTCTTACCTGAGCTGGGCTCTCACCTAGCCTAGCACCTGAGGTGGGCTCTCACCTGGGCTCTCACCTGGGCTGGGTTCTCACCTAGGCTAGCACCTGGACTGAGTTCTCACCTGCGATCTCACCTAGGCTGGGCTCTCACCTGGCCTCTCACCTGGCCTCTCACCTGGCCTCTCACCTGGCCTCTCACCTGGCCTCTCACCTAGGCTGGGCTCTCACCTGGGCTGGGCTCTCACCTGGGCTGGGCTCTCACCTGGGCTGCTGTCGCTGTGCTGCCGCCACTCGCACTCCTCCTCCTCCTCGGGGACTGGACTCTCGGCGTCGTCGTTGGAGAAGTCGCCGGCGTTGCCTGGACGATGAGAAGCGAGGGAGGGATTGAGCATCGCCCCGCTACGGGGCAGACTGGCTACCATCAAAGGTTTGTACACGAAGCCATACAAATATACAAACACAGACATAATTTCAACCGTGATGATGGTTACAAACTGAGTAATCATTGGAAAGATGTGATTAACCATGCAAAAAACATTTAACTACACTTATTTGGCCAATCTTATTTGACAGACAACTATTACAGGTTTACCATGTTCAGTTGTTTTCTCCTTGTCACAGGTTGAGTCACAAACCGTACCTCTCCATAACAAAGGATCACCCTCTTAAGCCTCACCTTACCATATGAATAAAAAGTGTGCTGTACTTGGCCCTTCCCCCCTCTCCAACCATTATTTAAACGGAGTGGTAGCTCCTGCAATCTCTCATTTACTTGATACAGCTGTCGTGGCTGTGACGGTTCCACCTGAAGACGGAAGCTTGTGTTGCCTCCGAAACGTCGTGATTTTTTTTTATATTTTATTTTACTTTTATTAATTTTAATGTTTTACCTACGTGACTTTACCGAAAAAACCTAAGAATATGAATCCTTGCAGTCACGAAAGCTTCAAATCTAGAATCAGACTATAACCGTCTGTGAAACACGGCACCTTCCTTCGTGATGATATCGCACCACTGGAATGGCGTGAGCGGCAAACGTCCTACATTACCATTCGTATTAAACACGGGGACATGAGAAACACAAAACCGTGATAATCGCGCGCCGTGTGCAGTTTGAACTTGATTGTGGATATGTGCGAGTGGTCCGATGCTCGGTCACGGCTAGCATCAGCGGCGAGTGATAAAGACTATTAGGTTTTTTCGGTAAAGTCACGTAAGAGTATGAATCCTTGCAGTCACGAAAGCTTCAAATCTAGAAATGATAAAGACTACTCAACGTACGAACATTCGACTTACTAACTTTCAAAGATACAAACAAACTGTTCTGAACCCCCGTGCCCCTACTGGACATCTGTAAAAAAAAAAAAAAATTACTTTTTCGCTCATCGGATTCCTTCAGCATAAGCAAATATTTCCGATGAAGATCCGACGGGCCACCGTTGATTCCCTCACGCGCCGCTCGAACCTCACCGTGGTGCGAATCGTCATCGTCCCTCTCCGTCTGGTAGTCCTCGTCCTTCGCGAGGAACCTTCCGACAAAGGCGCCGCCGCCGCTCACCGCCTCCAGCTTCTGCACGGAGAGCGCCAGCTCGCGGCTCAGGCCCGTGAGCAGCGCAAGCAGCACCTCCACGAGCCCCGCCAGCGTCACGTCGCGAAGCGCGCCGGACAGCGGTGTCCCGGCGCCGTCGTGGGGCTCGGCGCCCTGCAGGGCCTTCACCACCTGCCGCAGCACGGCGTAGAAGCCGAAGGGCAGGCGGTCGCGCGCCGTGGACAGGAGCTCGGCACGGAGGCACGCGTCCCCGACGCAGGCGCGCAAGACCCCGTAGTCCCGGATGCCCAGCTCCGAGTCCATGGCCCGGGCCACCTCCTCGTTCACGCCCTGCGCCTCAAGCCACGCCGGGAAGTCCTCCTGCTGTTGCAGCTCCATCGTGGGTTGACTCTCCATCTCGCACTGTGGGATTCGTGAGAGTGGAAAGAAGGGTGAAGGTGTGGGGGTTTTTTTAAATCAATGATCATGCTCATAATAAACGTTGTTGGGTTAGATCGCGTTATTTATAAGGCAGTAGGATCATAATGGTTAGCAGCCATGAAACACCCTAAGAGTGTCTCTACTGAACCCAGGGGAGAGTCTCAAGTGATAAAAACACATTTCCACCCATCTACACGTGTACGGCAGACCAGGGTTTCCAAAGGTGTTGTAAGAAACGCTTTGGACTTTCCCACAAAATTGTCCCTTCGTTTATACCGGTAGGAACCTCCTGGTTACACCAGCCCACAGGGGATTATTGTGTCCGTCCGTCGTGCATCCAAAAATGGGAGGGGTGGGGCTGGGTGGAGAGGGGAGGGTGGGGAGGGGCTGGGTGGGGAGGGGAGGATGGGGAGGGGCTGGGTGGGGAGGGCTGGTGCTGGGTGGGGAGGGGCTGGTCACCCCGTGGTGCCCTTATAAAACTCAACGTTTAACCTACTCACGCCGGCTTGTGCCCGCCCTCACAGTCGGGCACATTTGCGGAATACACCACGCCGCCGTTGACCCTGGCCATTGACCGAGCAACCCAAGCGTTCCTACCAGCTCCCTCCGCAGGAATGTGTTTGCTGTCTGAAGAATGATGTGCTCAATCAACCACCGACCACAATTTGCGCTGACGATGACCCGCTGCCCAGCAACCGTGCATTTATTAATGAATTATTGTAAGGTGTCCTTACATCACCTTTCCACTCACATGGGGGAGCCATATATCCCATGTGAAGTGCAATCTCCAACTCCTGTGCGCTCCATCTCTCTGGCCTATTTATGTGCTGTGAAAAAGGCCCATTTGCCGAAATGTCACCTATAGAATTCTTCTATCTCGAGCCCGCAGTGTTATTGACGACGCTGAGATGTATTTTTGTGTGCGTGTGCACGACCAACGACGCAGCAGTAGCAGCAGCATTGCCAGATAATGTGTTTTCATAGACTCACGTAGAATTAGATGGCACTTACATAGACACCCAGGGCTCTGACATAGACAGCCAGGCTTCTCACAGACACCCAGGTATCTCACACAGACACCCAGGTCTCTTGCATAGACACCCAACGCTTTGACACAGACAGTCAGCCTGGTCTCTCGAGCACTCATTGGGCATTTTTCGATTTAAAGCTTTCGTGACTGCAGGTATTCATCTTCTTGGTTCTTTCGGTAAAGTCACGTAGAAGGGAAATAATCAAAGGTGAAGAACAGGGCTGTCGGAAAGACAGCGTCTGACCGACAGACCTGTTCTTCACCTTAGGACGGCTGCTTCCGTTGTGGCAAAAACGTCGTGAGAATTGTATTTTATTGTTTTTATTATTATTTCCCTTCTACGTGACTTTACCGAAAGAATCAAGAAGATCATTGGGCATTCACAAGGACACATGCACAGACTCCGCACACAACGCACACGCCCCACTGTTTATGATCCACTTGTCAAGGCGCAGCTATGTAAACACACAAGGCAACAGTAATCGCTGCATATATATGTATGTGTATTATATATAATCAGTAAATGTTGTACACTGTGTGTGTGTAGAGTGTATCCATGTGGAGCGGTGGCACGGTGGTTGACGCTGCACTGAATTCCCGCTCACGGACCCCAATCAATTGACGGAGGTCGACTCAGCCATAAATGTGTTGACCCGCTGCTGTTTTGTAAACATTAGCAAGAGGTGCTTTGAGCGGGGGAGCGGTGGCGCAGCGGTTAGCGCCACGCTTCGCTACGAACCCGGCGATAGCGATGATCTGAACCGGTCTTGGGACATCTCCCTAGGTCGACTCAGCCTCAAATGAGTACCATTGTTCGATGCGTAAATATCGCCACTGGGGGGGAGACAAAGGCGGCCGGTGTGTGTGTGCGTGCCACCCTCACGAGCTGCTGCTACTCTGCTAAGAGTCACCCGACCAGCCAAGAAGTCAGCGAATGGCTGCACGGGGAGAGCTTCGCCCGCCTCGCCCGTGACCCTCACGACCCTCACCTCTCTCACCACCCTCACCTCACCACCCTCACCTCACCACCCTCTCCTCACCACCCTCACCACCCTCACCACCTCACCACCCTCACCTCACCACCCTCACCTCCCTCACCACCCCCACCTCACCACCCTCACCACCTCACCACCCTCACCTCACCACCCTCACCACCCTCACCACCCTCACCTCACCACCCTCACCTCACCACCCTCACCACCCTCACCTCACCACCCTCACCACACCACCATCACCACCCTCATCTCACCACCCTCACCTCACCACCCTCACCACCCTCACCTCACCACCCTCACCACCCTCACCTCACCACTCTCACCACCCTCACCTCACCACCCTCACCTCACCACCCTCACCACCCTCACCTCACCACCCTCACCACACCACCCTCACCATCCTCACCTCACCACCCTCACCTCACCACTCTCACCACCCTCACCTCACCACCCTCACCTCTCCACCCTCACCTCACCTCACCACCCTCACCATCCTCACCTCACCACCCTCACCACCCTCACCACCCTGACCTCGCCACCCTTACCTCACCACCCTCACCACCCCCTCACCTCCCTCACCTCCCTCACCACCCTCACCTCACCACCCTCACGATCACCACCCTCACCTCACCACCCTAACCTCACCACGCTCACCACCCTCACCTCACCACCCTAACCTCACCACGCTCACCACCCTCACCTCACCACCCTCACCTCACCACCCTCACCTCACCACCCTCACCACCCTAACCTCACCACGCTCCCTACCCTCACCTCACCACCCTCACCTCACCACCCCCTCACCTCCCTCACCTCAACACCCTCACCACCCTCACCTCACCACCCTCACCACCTCACCACCCTCACCACCCTCACCACCCTCACCACCCCCTCACCACCCTCACCACCCTCACCATCCTCACCTCAACACCCTCACCACCTCACCACCCTCACCTCAACACCCTCACCACCCTCACCTCACCACCCTCACCACCTCACCACCCTCACCTCAACACCCTCACCACCCTCACCTCAACACCCTCACCACCCTCACCTCACCACCTCACCACCCTCACCTCAACACCCTCACCACCCTCACCTCACCACCTCACCACCCTCACCTCAACACCCTCACCACCCTCACCTCACCACCCTCACCTCAACACCCTCACCACCCTCACCTCACCACCCTCACCACCTCACCACCCCCTCACCACCCTCACCACCCTCACCATCCTCACCTCAACACCCTCACCACCTCACCACCCTGACCTCAACACCCTCACCTCACCACCCTCACCACCTCACCACCCTCACCTCAACACCCTCACCACCCTCACCTCACCACCTCACCACCCTCACCACCCCCTCACCACCCTCACCATCCTCACCTCACCACCCTCACCATCACCACCTCACCACCCCCTCACCTCACCACCCTCACCACCCCCCTCACCACCCTCACCTCACCTCACCACCCTCACCTCCCCACCCCCTCACCACCCTCACCTCAACACCCTCACCACCCCCTCACCACCCTCACCTCAACACCCTCACCACCCTACCACCCTCACCACCTCACCACCCCCTCACCACCCTCACCACCCCCTCCCCACCCTCACCATCATCACAACCCTCACATCACCACCTCACCACCCCCTCACCTCACCACCCTCACCTCACCTCCTCACCACCCTCACCTCACCACCCTCACCACCTCACCACCTCACCACCCTCACCTCACCACGCTCACCACCCTCACCTCACCACCCTCACCACCCTCACCACCCTCACCTCACCACCCTCACCACCCTCACCTCACCACCCTCACCTCACCACCCTCACTACCCCCTCACCACCCTCACCTCACCACTCTCACCATCACCACCCCAACCTCACCACCCTCACCTCACCACGCTCACCACCCTCACCTCACCACCCTCACCTCACCACCATCACCACCCTCACCTCACCACCCTCACCTCACCACCCTCACCACCCTCACCACCCTCACCTCACCACCCTCACCACCATCACCGCCTCTCCACCCTAACCACCCTCACCACCCTCACCTCACCACCCTCACCACCCTCACCACTCTCACCTCACCACCCTCACCACCCTCACCTCACCACCCTCACCACCCTCACCTCACCACCCTCACCACCCTCACCTCACCACCCTCACCTCACCACCCTCACTTCACCCCCCTCACCACCCTCACCTCACCACTCTCACCATCACCACCCTCACCACCCCAACCTCACCACCCTCACCTCACCACCCTCACCACCCTCACCTCACCACCATCACCACCCTCACCACCCTCACCTCACCACCCTCACCTCACCACCCTCACCACCCTCACCTCACCACCCTCACCACCCTCACCACCTCCCCACCCTAACCACCCTCACCTCACCACCCTCACCACCTCCCCACCCTAACCACCTTCACCACCCTCCCCTCTCCACCCTCTCCACCCTCACCACCCTCACCACCCTCACCTCACCACCCTCACCATCCTCACCTCACCACCATCACCACCCTCACCTCACCACCCTCACTCTCACCACCCTCACCTCACCACCCTCACCTCACCAAGCTCACCACCCTCACCTCACCACCCTCACTCTCACCACCCTCACCTCCCCCTCACCACCCCCTCACCACCCTCACCTCACCACCCTCACCTCACCACCCCCTCACCACCCTCACCTCACCACCCTCACCACCCTCACCACCATCACCACCCTCACTCTCACCACCCTCACCACCACCCTCACCATCACCACCCTCACCTCACCACCATCACCACCCTCACCTCCCCACCCTCACCTCACTGCCACCCTCACCACCCTCACCACCATCACCACCCTCACCTCACCACCATACCACCCTCACCTCACCACCATCACCACCCTCACCTCACCACCCTCACCACCTCACCACCCTCACCTCACCACCATACCACCCTCACCTCACCACCATCACCACCCTCACCTCACCACCCTCACCACCCTCACCTCCCCACCCTCACCTCCCCACCACCCTCACCACCCTCACCACCATCACCACCCTCACCTCACCACCATACCACCCTCACCTCACCACCATCACCACCCTCACCTCACCACCCTCACCACCTCACCACCCTCACCTCACCACCATCACCACCCTCACCACCCTCACCTCACCACCATCACCACCCTCACCTCACCACCCTCACCACCCTCACCTCACCACCCTCACCACCCTCACCACTTCACCACCCTCACCACCCTCACCACCATCACCACCATCACCACCCTCACCTCACCACCCTCACCTCACCACCCTCACCACCATCACCACCCTCACCACCCTCACTCTCACCTCACCACCCTCACCTCACCACCCTCACCACCCTCACCTCACCACCCTTACCACCCTCACCACCCTGACCACCCTCACTCTCACCTCACCACCCTCACCTCACCACCCTCACCACTTCACCACCCTCACCACCCTCACTCTCACCACCCTCACCACCCTCACTCTCACCTCACCACCCTCACCTCACCACCCTTACCACCATCACCACCGTCACCACCCTCACTCTCACCTCACCACCCTCACCTCACCACCCTCACCACCCTCACCTCACCACCCTCACCACCATCACCACCCTCACTCTCACCTCACCACCCTCACCTCACCACCCTCACCACCCTCACGACCCTCACCTCACCACCCTTACCACCCTCACCACCCTCACTCTCACCTCACCACCCTCACCTCACCACCCTCACCACCCTCACCACTTCACCACCCTCACCACCCTCACCTCACCACCCTCACCACCATCACCACCCTCACTCTCACCTCACCACCCTCACCTCACCACCCTCACCTCACCACCCTTACCACCCTGACCACCCTCACTCTCACCTCACCACCCTCACCACCCTCACCACTTCACCACCCTCACCACCATCACCACCCTCACCACCCTCACTCTCACCTCACCACCCTCACCACCCTCACCTCACCACCCTTACCACCATCACCACCCTCACTCTCACCTCACCACCCTCACCTCACCACCCTCACCACCCTCACCTCACCACCCTCACCACCATCACCACCCTCACCTCCCTCACCTCACCACCCTCACCACCCTCACCTCACCACCCTTACCACCCTCACCACCCTGACCACCCTCACCACCCTCACCTCACCACCCTCACCACCCTCACCACTTCACCACCCTCACCTCACCACCCTCACCTCACCACCCTCACCACCCTCACTCTCACCTCACCACCCTCACCTCACCACCCTCACCACTTCACCACCCTCACCACCACCATCACCACCCTCACCACCCTCACACCACCCTCACCTCACCACCACCATCACCACCCTCACCACCCTCACCTCACCACCCTTACCACCCTCACCACCCTGACCACCCTCACTCTCACCTCACCACCCTCACCTCACCACCCTCACCACTTCACCACCCTCACCACCACCATCACCACCATCACCCTCACCACCCTCACACCACCCTCACCTCACCACCCTCACCACCACCATCGCCACCCTCACCACCCTCACCTCACCACCCTCACCTCACCACCCTCACCACCACCCTCACCACCCTCACCACCCTCACCACCCTCACCACCCTCACCACCCTCACCACCCTCACCACCCTCACCACCCTCACCACCCTCACCACCCTCACCACCCTCACCACCCTCACCACCATCACCACCCTCACCACCCTCACCACCATCACCACCACCCTCACCACCCTCACCACCATCACCACCCTCACCACCATCACCACCATCACCTCTGGGCGCCCCGCGCGTGCCGGGCCGGGTGACGTCAGCGCCGAAGTTGGCGTCGCGCGCCGCGACTGCAGATTCGCCGCGCCCGGCAGCAACAGCAACAAATAAATTATTAATATTAAATTAATTTTATTGTTCAATCTCGACCTTTAACCGCAGGATTTCATGTTATTTGGGTCTTTCGGTATAGTCACGTAGATAGGTTATAATTAATAAATAAAATTTACTTATCTACGCAGAGCAAATCCACAACATTAACAATCTGAGTACCACTATGAGACTTCCTTTACCAGTGGCAAAATATAGTAGGAGGGGTTTACCCTTTAAACTGGTACAAAACTGACACCTTGTATAAAGGTGTCAGTTTTGTACCAGTTTAAAGGGTAAAAACTTACTACTATAATCTGAGTACCTTTGCCCTGTACTGTACATGTGGATTTGCTCTCCCAACATACAACCCGTGCTGCTGTACCAGTAAGGGGCCGGCCATAAATGACGTCACGCGATTTTTGGACGATTTTTGACCCCCCCCCCTCATCGTCACGCGGCGTCACAAAAAGTCAGACCCCCCCCCCTCAAATATGACGTCACAAAGCTCTGCCCCCCCCCCCCCCCAATTTTTTTTTTAAAACATGCTTCAAATCGCTTTAAACTATTGTCATTGTAGTTGCGTATTTAATGTGGTGCTGCACTCTGATGTTGTAGGATAAAACATTTATTACAAAGTCTATTTAATTAAGTATAACGTGTTGTCTATATTTATTCAAAGTTGTGCATTTTGATGTGACGTCACATTTCTCAACCCCCCCCCCCTCCTCCTCGTCACACATCGTCACAAATGTCTGACCCCCCCCCTCCCCTAGGTGCGTGACGTCATTTATGGACGGCCCCCAACGAATTGTCCACGTTTTGTTAACATGAACAAACCCCTTTACTAAATTGTCTGTCGGGTTTAATGACACATTTATATAATGAATATTGTTGGCGAAAGCCGACGCGTTATACTAGAATGTTGTTTATTTTTAATTGAATACTGGAGGAAATCCGATAAGCTATTAAGCTCTTTTTTTGTAATGTCTCAGTAAGCAGGGGCACGGGGTCAAAACGAACATATTTTAAAATGTTGTTGAAACATGAAGTTTTTTTTTAAGGGTTAGGCCGTGTAAAATATAAATGCGTCATATTCTTGGTTCTTTCGGTAAAGTAACGTAGAAGGGAAATAATAAAATTATAAAAATATTAAACAATAAAATTCTCACGACGTTTCGACTGCAACACAAGCAATCATCATCAGGTGTGAAATCCACAGCAAGAACATTTTCACATCTTTGCTTGTGTTGTAGTCGAAACGCCGTGACAATTTTATTGTTTTATATTTGTATTATTTTAATATTTCCCTTCTACGTGACTTTACCGAAAGAACCAAGAATATCAGGTTTGTCACGTCAACAAAACGTGTCAATTCGTTACTGGTTCAGCGCTCTCTCACACATTTGTATTTACACGATCTAACCCCCCCCCCCTCCCCAAAAAAACCCTTTATGTTAATTAGTCGCCAAAAGTCTACGTGTTAAACTAAACAATGTTTTATTTTACCAGGTAAGGTCCACTGAGCTACTTTATAGCTCGTTTTTATTATTATACTGGTAGGAACCACCTGGTTCCACCAGCCCACAAGGGATTATTGTGTCCGTCCGTCCTGCATCCAAAAATGGGAGGGGTGGGGCTGGGTGGAGAGGGGAGGGTGGGGAGGGGCTGGGTGGGGAGGGGCTGGGTGGGGAGGGGAGGGTAGGGAGGGGCTGGGTGGGGAGGGGCTGGTCACCCCGTGGTGCCCTTATAAAACTCAACGTTTAACCTACTCACGCCGGCTTGTGCCCGCCCTCACAGTCGGCCATATTGCGGAATACACCACGCCTGCCGTTGACCCTGGCCATTGACCGAGCAACCCGACGTTCCTACCAGCTCCCTCCGCAGGAATGTGTTAATTCTGGAGGAATCCGATGAGCTATGAAGCTCTTTTCATCACAGATGTCCAGTAGGGGCGGATCAGAAAGTTACAATAACAAATACAAAAAAACACGAGAGGATTGCAAAGTACAGGAACAGGTAAAAACAAATCACACAAAACAAATATTTCAAGTGGTGACAATGACACTAAACACCGCTGAACGAACAAAGGTGGCTTGCGTGTTCATGTAAACGCTCCTGGTAATATTCGCACATGGCGAGAAATTGCCCCGGGGACATCCAACCCGTGTGAGATGTTAACTACCTCGCCTGGTATGCAGGAGGTCGCGGGTTGGATCCCAACGCTGACGCCTGCCGTATATTTGGAGTTTGCATGTTCTCCCCGTGTTCGCGTGGATGATTCTCCGGGCCTCCTGGTCTTTTTCCACTCCACATTTAGACATGCGAGTATTTGGCCGCTGCTAAACATTTACACACAACGATATGCCACCATTGGAACCTCATTTGCCAGTAAAAAATATAATTGTTTTTTTACCCTTTTATCTGGCAACAAAACTGACACCTTTTTTTTTACAAGGAGTCATGTTTGCATAGACCACAATACCTGCGGTCAGAATGCAAACAAAAACATAACTCTGATGGTGCATTGTCTTTGAGTTGTGCGCCTTTTGGCGTCATCTGGTCCAACACCATTTGAGACTAGGCTCTAAGGAAAGCTGTCTCGGGTGTGGACCAATCAACTTCAAGGACAGTGCATACATTATCAGAGTTGTGTGTTTTGTTTGCATTATGACTGCAAGTATTGTGGTCAATGTAAACATGACTCCCTGTAAAAAAAGGTGTCAGTTTTGTTGCCAGATAAAAGGGTAAAAAAACAATTATCAACGATAAGCCACTTCGTTGCGCTATCATTTGCGGCGAGGTCACTTGTAAAAACACTCAATGGGCCTTGCCTCGTCTAAAAAAAAAATAGTATCCATAATCCAGGGGTTTTTGGGTTAGATCGTATATATAAATGTGTCGTTAAACCCACCACCACCGACACAGCCAATTAGTAAGCTTTGTCACGTGAACAGAACATGCCAATTCGTTACTAGTACGGCACATGGGTGTGTTGGAGAGCAAAGCAACAACAATCTTGATTTGAAGCTTTCGTGACTGCAGGAATCCATACTCTTTGGTTCTTTCGGTAAAGTCACGTAGGTGAAAAAAATATAAGAAAAGAAATATATAAATAAATACATTTAATCACGTTTCGATTGCAACACAAGCAATCATCTTCTTGGTTCTTTCGGTAAATTCACATAGAAGGGAAATAATAAAACATAATAAAATACAATTCTCACGACGTTTCGGCCACAACGCAAGCAGCCGTCCTCAGGTGAAGAACAGGTCTGTCGTTCAGATGCTGTCTTTTATTTTTATTATTTTATTATTTCTCTTCTACGTGACTTTACCGAAAGAACCAAGAAGATGAATCCCTGCAGTCACGAAAGCTTCAAATCGACAAGCAATCATCATCACGTGGGTAGAAATAAAAGAACATAAATCACGACGTTTCGAGCAGACATTGTGCTGCTCGTAGCAGACATCGCAGCTATCGCGATTTTCACCTGAAGACGGACGCTTGTGTTGCATTAGAAACACCGTGATTTATTTTATTTCTACCTACGTGACTTTACCGAAAGAACCAAAGAGTATAAAGCCACAACATTTACAATCTGGCCATGGTACCCGTACTCAGATTGTAAATATTGTGGCTTTGCTTTCCAACGCACCGGTCGCGAAAGCCTACGTGTGTTAAATAGTAAAGCAGTTCATCAACTGGTGGACAACAGCAGCAGAAGCAGCAGGGTGCGGTGGCCACCAAACGAGAAGCGTTCAATTTCGATTTAAAGCTTTCGTGACTGCAGGGATTCATCTTCTTGGTTCTTTCAGTAAAGTCACGTAGAAGGGAAGTAATAAAATAATAAAAGAACCAAAAAGATGAATCCCTGCAGTCACGAAAGCTTTCAATCGAAATTTAACCGCCTCTACGGAGAGGGATTCCACATAACTTTGAGATCCTTCAACAAGCTCCGTGATAAGAAGGCTCAGCTAATCGAGTCTCTCACCTTTCTGAAGAGATGCCGCGACTATGCAAATTCTTTTGTCAAGGCGCCCCTTCCCCCCCCCCCTTCCAGCCCAGCTTATATATATGCTCCAAGCTCGTGTGCTGTCTCATTCAGACGCTGTCGCTTCGACAGACCTGGTTTTCACCTGAGGACGGCTGCTTGCGTTGTGGCCGAAACGTCGTGAGAATTATTGTATTATGTTTTATTTTTATTATTTTATTTTATTATTTTATTACTTCCCTTACAGAAAGAACCAAGAGGAGAAGCATTCAGCGACATTCAGACGGTGCCGAGGTCACGTCGATAATGGACGATGGGTCTTACGAGCTTTCACGAAACCGACTTACAGCAAAAGATACGGTTTTCAAAAAAAACTTTATTTACAGGAAGCCACGAACATTTTCTCGAGATCTAACAAGGAAGGGCGCGCGTTGCACACGGCCTGCGACGGAGATCTTCCGTGACGATTTCGATGAAGGATTAAAACAAAAAGCACCAATAAATTATAAACAGAAACACACCCGAGCGCAGCTCAGCAATTTGAACAACTGGATGAAAACTGGGAAGGAGTATCAAATGCCAAGTTCTTGAGTAAATATCAAGGACAGAGTTAATGGGAGATGGATGGCCATGGTTGCCAACGTCTTTGAAAAAGGACACCGCACGCACGGAGAGAGAACAAAGCTCTCTCACCTGTTGTATGAGCAATTCACAATCTGGTCTGCTGTTCATACACAGCCCACCCATTCTGGACATGCCGTGTGCCTAACTGGTGTGCTTTTGGATTTAAAGCTTTCGTGACTGCAGGGATTAATCTTCTTGGTTCTTTCGGGAAAGTCACGTAGAAGGGAAATAATAAAATAATAAAAATAAAACATCATAAAATAATTCTCACGACGTTTCGGCCACAACGTAAGCAGCCGTCTTTCCGACAGACCTGTTCTTCACCTGAGGACGGCTGCTTGCGTTGTGGCCGAAACGTCGTGAGAATTATTGTTTAATTTTTATTATTTTATTATTTCCCTTCTACGTCACTTTACCGAAAGAACCAAGAAGATGGTGTGCTTTTGTTGTGTCGACAACTCAACGTCTCCATCGCGTTTGCTGTGCAAACAAAAGCGCACCCCAACCCAATGTCTAGTCAGCTGTGTGTACAGCTTGCCGCTTGCCGTCATGCCTGCAAAGCCCCGTGCAGCCTGGCCACTTCGTAAATCGCAGTCAGCGGAGTTCACAGCAAACTCCCCCCGCTTCCTTGTCACGATCCTTGGGAAACAACGCGCTTGCAAACACAACGCAGCCTTTCCCCAACTTCGCCTTAGTCCATCCAGCTGCCCCCCCCACCGCGCCGCCCTTGATTCCTCACCGAGACCACGCCTAGACCTGACCACCCCCACCCAACGAGCCCGATGGCGCCCGCCGCCGCCCCTTTCTACACAAGCGCGTTCGAGCACATGCGTCTGTGCCTGTTGAAGTGGCTCGACATGCTGAAGCTCTTGCCGCAGGCCTGGCACGTGTAGGGCCTCTCGCCCGTGTGCGTGCGCATGTGGTACTTGAGGCTTGAGTACTGCGCGAAGGCCCGTGGGCACACGTCGCACGAGTACGGCTTCTCGCCCGTGTGGATGCGCTGGTGCGTCTTGAGGCTGGAGCACTGCGAGAAGGCGCGGCCGCAGGCGCCGCAGCGGTACGGCTTTTCGCCCGTGTGCGTGCGCCGGTGCGTCTTCAGGTTGCCGTAGTGCGAGAACGTGCGGCCGCACAAGTCGCACGGGTGCGGCTTCTCGCCCGTGTGGATGCGCATGTGACCCGTCAGCTGGTCCGACTTGGCAAAGCGCCGCCCGCACTGGCGGCACTCGTGCGGCCGCCCAGGGTCGGCGTCGGCGTCCGGAGACGGGGTGCCGTTCCTGCCGCCCGGCACCGCTGGGTACGCGTGCGAGTTGGGCAGCTGCGCCGCGGGGTAGACGGGCTCCGGCAGGTTCTCGGCGCACCGACGGGTAGCCAGCCCTTGGTGCTGCTGCTGCTGCTGTTGCTGCTGCTGCGACAGATGCCGCTCTTGCTGCTGCGCGTTGGTGCGTATCTTGGCCGCCAGCACGAGTCGCACCTTGTCGCTCTGAAGCGAGGTGACGTCCTCGATTGCGAACATGTGATCGCCGCCGACCGTGGCTTTACCTGCAGGACGAAGAGGGGGGCCACAGAGGAGGAGCGGAGGGACGAGGCGGTTGGTTGGTCGGTTGCGGAGGCTACAGCTAACTATTGTGGACGTCTCTCCGTTCACAGAGTTAACCGCGCGTGCAAACACACGCACGGAAGCATGCATGGACACATGGCGTGCGCGAACTCATCCACATGGTCACATGATGCAAAAGCAAAGAATTCCACGTATAGCCTTTAAGAGACTGTTGGGGAAAGTGCTGTTAGCGAGCACCCTATGAAGGGCGGCACAGCACACGAGGGGGTGGGTGGGTAACACCATGCCCAGCTGCCTTTGTCTCCCCAGTGCTGATAGTTTACACACTGCACCAGGTGCTCATTTAAGGCTGAATAGACCTAGGGGAGGCCTATGACCGGTCGAGATATTCATCACTGATGATCGCCGTAAGCGGGAATCGAAATCAGGTCGCCGAGTTCGTAGCACAGAGCGCTAACCACTACGCTACCACACGGACATGCAATGTATGATGAACTTCGTTCGTAACGTACATAGCTAACCATGCTAATTGGAGGTGTGATTAGCGTACGAACATGTGATGTGTACAAACGGACACATGACGTGCAAGCACACACATGCACTGGCACACGTGACGCGCAGGGCCAGCGCGACAGTCAACGGGTGACTCGGTGTGCGTCCAACCCCACTGCAACACGAGGTTGCGCTTCCCTGCTCCTCTCTCACGTCATCAGCAGCATCTTCATCGTCGTCGGCCGCGACCTATCGAATGCCGACTGATGGCCTTCCTAGCCGTCACACAGTCCCGTGACGCCCCATTCAAAGTAGCGGAACGCAGAGGTCGCAACCGGGTACCCGATACCCGTACCCTACCCGATACCCGGCTACCCGTACCCAGCTGGGTACGGGTAGCCGTTTGCGACCCTGGTGCGGCCGGGTACGGGTAGGCCGTGAGTCACCGGTGAGTAACCGTTTGTCACTCATTTCGGGTAGGGTACGGGTAGCGTACGGGTACCCATACCCGGCCAGGTACGGGTACCCGTTTGCGACCCTGGTGCGGCCGGGTACGGGTAGGCCGTGAGTCACCGGTGAGTATCCGTTTGTCACTCATTTCGGGTAGGGTACGGGTAGCGTACGGGTACCCATACCCGGCCGGGTACGGGTACAGATACCCGTTTGCGACCCTGGTGCGGCCGGGTATGGGTAAGGAATCAATACCCGTTTGCGACCTCTGGCGGAACGTTTTCGGAGATACCTGGCACGCTCTCAATTTTAATGCCCTGGTCCGAGTGGATGGTGCTGGACGTTTCCAGGGAAGGGACATCTCCGTCCTCGTCTGCGAATAGAAAATAGAAAAACGAAAACACCGATTCAGTGGCTCTCGCTCCAGTGTTGACTCCTGGCACCGCGGGGTAGAGTTGCCACGAGCGAGAGACGTCATTTGTGGCTCGCATGATCTTTAGGACAATTCCATCTTTCGTACGGCTGCTGATGTAAATGCATGCAGACTACAATTTCACATTAATGTGGTCAATCCAGACAACCGCATCAGGAGCAGCAGCGGAGTGTATTGCCGTAATGCCTCCTCCGCACTTGTGGACTGGGCATTGCGTCGTGATACGTTGTATGGTCTGATCTCGATGAGCGCAGTCGCATGCTACCGGAGAATTTTTTTTTCCATTTGTGCATCAGGTATCCGCATCTGCCCACAGTGTCGTGCGGCGGGTGCGATTTAGAGTGGACCATGAGCAGCTTCCTGGAAGATCAAACCCCAGTGGATCTTTCGGGACACTTAAGAGAGGGTCAAGTGCAGTGCTGAAAGACGGGTGTGTTGTGGCAAGGTGGTGGTCACGGCGTCTGAGCGACTACACGAGCTGGGAAAGCAGTCCTCTCCTCCAGTAACGGTGGGGCTGCTCTTCCAAGCGCCCTGCTGCACGGAGCATCAATGTCCGTCGCATGGCAGTCCAACCGACAGACATCTGTTTAACACGTAGGCTTTCGCGACCAATATTATTCATAATAAACGTTTTTGGGTTTAGATCGCGTTATTTATAAATGTGTCGTAACCCTCCACCACCCGACACGGCCAATCAGTAAAAAAGTGTCACGTTGACAAAAGACAAATACGACGTTTCGCTGGTAATTGCATCCAGCACCATTCTGGCGAATTGCCCGATGATGCTGGATGCAATTACCAGCGAAACGTCGTACTACTCAAATTGTAAATGTTGTGGTTTCACGCTTCAACACACCGGTGGGCTAAAGCAGTGAACTATTTGTCTTTTGTCAACGTGACACTTTTTTACTGATTGGCCGTGTCGGGTGGTGGAGGGTTACGACACATTTATAAATAACGCGATCTAAACCCAAAAACGTTGATTATGAACGATAGACATCTTTAAATCCCCAGAGCAAGAACATAACAATCGATTCCTCGCACAAGCGAATCCCGCGGCCGATCGTCACGACTTCGCAAGGAAAAAACAAATCTATCGACACGTCGTCGCATATCTCCTCTCGTCCGAGACATCTGGTCGCCCACAACGTAGCTGACGTAACTCAAACGAAGAGGTGAACAGCGGTGCGGTGCTTACAAGACTGGTTCAAGTAGTGGCCGTCTGCTCCATGATCTTGATCTTGGCACGGGTCGTTGCCTGCAGAGAGAGAGCCGAATGCATGAGGCACAGTGGGATTCATTTAAAACACATTTGCACTGACTTACGACACCATCATTGCACACAGAGCGCAGCTCAGCAATTTGAACAACTGGATGAAAACTGGGAAGGAGTATCAAATGCCAAGTTCTTGAGTAAATATCAAGGACAGAGTTAATGGAAGATGGATGGCCATGGTTGCCAAAGTCTTTGAAAAAGGACACCGCACGCACGGAGAGAGAACAAAGCTCTCTCACCTGTTGTATGAGCAATTCACAATCTGGTCTGCTGTTCATACACAGCCCACCCATTCTTGACCTGCCGTGTGCCTAACTGGTGTGCTTTTCGATTTAAAGCTTTTGTGACTGCAGGGATTCATCTTCTTGGTTCTTTCGGTAAAGTAGTTGTACGGTGAATATGCAGCAGTGTGGTGTGCAGTAGGGTGGGTAGAATAATACATAGTGTAATATTACATAAATATGCAAAAATTCCTATTGATATGCAAATTCTTTTGTCAAGGTGCTCTTCCTCCTCCCTCCCAGCTTAAATAGACGCTCCAAGCCCAGGACGTGTCATTCAGACTCTGTCTTATCGACAGACCTGTTCTTCACCTGAGGACGGCTGCTTGCGTTGTGGCCGAAACGTCGTGAGAATTATTTGATGTTTTATTTTTATTATTTCCATTCTACATGACTTTACCGAAAGAACCAAGAAAATCAATCATTATTTTCGCGCCTCCGATTAGCACGGTTGGCTATGCACCGAAGTTCAACATACGTACGTACATTCTTGATTCATGGAAATCCAACGCAAAATTTCATCTTCCTTTTATGGCCGATGTTGATAAATGAGCACTGACAATACATTTTTCAGACGCTGTCGCCTCGACAGACCTGGTTTTCACCTGAGGACGGCTGCTTGCGTTGTGGCCGAAACGTCGTGAGAATTGTTTTATTATGTTTTATTTTTATTATTTTATTACTTCCCTTCTACGTGACTTTACCGAAAGAACCAAGAAGAACACCGACAATACATTTACACTGAGGCGGTTGAGCCAGATAATTGCATCGGGAGGAGCAGGGTGTCGCTGCTGTGATGATGCCTCATCCGTGTCTGTGAATCGGGCATCGAGTAGTGATACGTCTCCCCACGCTTTGGCCGAGGTTCTGTTTAACGCCACTCCGCGCTGTATTTACAAGGCTAACCTATTTATGCCCAAAATTCTGGTCCTCCGGTTTTTCTCCCCTCCGCGTTTATAAACGCGCAGTTCGACTATTTTTAGATAATGTTGTCTGCTGTAAATGTCCAAATTATGGGCCACTTTGTTGAGCTATCATTTGTGGCCAGGTCGCTTTTGAAAAAGAAGCTAATAGGTTCAATGGGCCTTGTCTGGTAGGATGGGGATGGTTTTGACTTTTGGGAAAAGTTTTTTTTTGTTACCGAGCACCTATGAAGGCCGGCATGGCGTGATGTTTACACACCACACCAGGTACTCATTTGAGGCTGAGTCGACCTAGGGGAGGCCCACAACCGGTTGAGAAAATCGTCACCGGTATTGTCCGTAAGCGGGAATCGAACTCGGCTCACCGGGTTCATAGTGCAGCGCGCTAACCACTACACAACACAACAACCGCCATTCGCCACTAAGTGGCGGTGACGTCACCACGACGCTTGTGCCAGGCCATGTGCACTTTGAGGCCACGTGAAGTGTCGAACGCCCGCTGGCAGGAGGTCACGGGGCAGACCCAGCAGGTGCCACTGGTCTACTGACCGAGATGACCAAGATGACTGGCTGATGCACCACCTGTGCCCCCTACTGTACCAACTTGCTGAGCTTTAGCCACCCGGCGCTCCGCACACACACCCTCATAAAGCGTGTTCAAAAGAGTCGGGGAGTAACCGTGCGAGCGCGAGGGGTGTAGGCTTCATCGTTGCATGCCTAACGAAGACGATGACGCCGACGACTGCCGATGGAAGTCTCACCGGCACTCGGGTATTCTCCATTCTCCTCCCCGGGGCCGCAGTCCGCTCCGTGGACGCGTCCCAGCCTCTGCATGGACACCGACAGCTCGCGGCTCAGTCCGCCGAACAAGTTGGCGAGCACCTCGATCAACCCCTCCAGGGTCACGTCCCTCACCACGCCGGGCGACGACCCGCTGCCACCGCTGCTGCCGCCGTCGTCAAAAAGTGGCAGTTGGAACGGCTCGGCGCCCTGCAGGGCCTTCACCACCTGCCGCAGCACGGCGTAGAAGCCGAAGGGCAGGCGGTCGCGCGCCGTGGCCAGCAGCTCGGCACGCACGAGGCCGTCCCCGACGCAGGCGCGCAGGACCCCGTAGTCCCGGATGCCCAGCTCCGAATCCATGGCCCGGGCCACCTCCTCGTTCACGCCCTGCGCCTCCAGCCACGCCGGGAAGTCCCTGCTCGGCTCCAGCACCGCGGCGCACGCCATTCCTGCGTGGTTCGGGCCGGGCGGCAATAAAAACACACGCATGGAAAAATCTGCAGGGCTGGAGGGGCGCCGCGGAAATATTGGCGACAGCTATGAACCGGGCGAATATTCGGTTTGACTGCAGCTGAATTGTCCAGCTCGGCTACGACACGAGTGCTTCGGCGAAATAATTCAGCATTAACTGGCAAGGAGAGTTGATACAAGTTCCACATTTATATGTGGCTCATTTATACAGGTAGGAACAACAGGTTCCACACTGCCCACCAGGGATTATTTGTCTGTCGTGCATAGCCACGCCCTCGATTTGTATTTCATAGAGCGCTTCGGGCGGGCTCAGCACCACGTGACGCGCCGCCCCACGCAGCTTGCGCCGCGTGACAAGGATCGCACGAATGCGCTGTCCAACCAAGTTCCTACCTGCCCACTCCGAAGGAACGTGTTTACAATGAAATATAACGGATGACTCCATGGGTGTGTTTCTTTCTCTAATGCCTGCGATGAGACATCGACGTAACGTCTCTAAGACCTGGGTTAAAGTCCTAGCCGTGGGAGTTCTTTCTCGCTCTTTCTCTCTGGAAGGTTACGTCTACAATGAAACACTGAGCCAGCAATTCTGGGGGGGTGGGGGGGGCATGGGTTCAAGCCGTGGTGAATCTGGGTGTTTCTTTAAGAGCTGCAGGCCACGTCAAAGATCACTCCGAGAGGTGTCCTGAAGACGAAGACCCAACGCTGGGTTCTGTTCCGAGCGAGTCATCTCGAAGACACAAACACGGCACTTATTCTCCCGCTCACACGCGTAATTAACGCGCCACTGCCGATCTATTCCAGCAGAACTCAAGCAACCTGCTATCACCGAGACTGCCAAAGGTGCCAGTGAGGCAAATAAGAAAGGACACCCCGATCAAAATCGAGGACGGGTGGGCATGAGCTCCAGCCTCCGCAAGCCGAGTTTTTTTTTTAAAGTGGCCGTCTGCTCTTGCTATAAATGCTGCGTCGTATTAATAGCAACACGTGTATCTTTTTCTCTTGCCACGTACCGACTATGTACGAAACTTATTTTTAGAAAACCATTCGCTCTGCCTGCTGTCCCGTCCATACTCTTGCTGACCCACCCAAAACTGAACATCTGCGAAAATGAGCTTCATAGCTCATCAGATTCCTCCCAGCTAAAATAAAGATTCTGATTCTCATTGAGGTGCATAGACCACTCCATAACTGCGACAGAGTTGTACTTTTTAACTGTCTTGATAGAGTGAATATATGTAATGGAATAGTATTACTGGGAGAACCAGCGGTGCAGCGGTGAACGCCCTGGCGCAGTGAACTCGGCAAGACCCGTGTTCGATTCCTGCTCAGGACAAACATCAGCGGCGAGCAATATCTCCAAACCGGTCCTCAGACAATCAACAACACAAACTGACCAGCGCGGTGAAGTATGGTCAAACACAACCCATGACCTACATGACATGGGAAGGCCTTAGTCATCCAGCAGTGGATTGATTCAAGGGCTGTGAATAGAAATGTAAACATAACACCGTGACCACACTGGCTAAAGTTGGTCAATGCGGTCTGGAGTGTCCGATTCACAATCAAAAGGTTGCAAGTTCTAATTCCGGTCTGGGGGTCAGCTGAGCCGATCAATCATCCCAGGGGGTCTGAGTAATTGAGTAACGCTTTGCAGGATTGCCAATGGTGTTTGTCGTGTCGGGAGAACAGTACCTTCCCATTACACTGTGTAACAAATACATGTTAATTTTGATTCCTACGTTGGTTTTTTCTGACTTTACGTGAACGAAAAGACACAAATTCGTCCGTTTTCTCATTGAAAATAGGTACATTTCTAAATATCACTGTCCTGGCCACAAAAAGCAAAGTTTGTGGGGAATAATAGCTAGATTCTATACTTTTTAGGCATAAGCAATTACGAAATAACACTTACTACCCAGGAACAAAAATTGTATTGATGTTAGATTTGAAGTTTTTGTGACTGCAAGGATCCATACTCTTAGTTTTTTTCGGTAAAGTCACGTAGGTAGAAATAGAAATAAATTAAAAATTAAAAACAACCAAATGAAATCACGACGGTTCGGGCGCAACACAAGCGTCCGTCTTCAGAAGAACGTCGGCGATTTAATCGAGTTGTTTTTCATTTTTTATTTATTTTATTTTTTACCTACGTGACTTTACCGAAAAAACCAAAGAGTCGGGTCGATGTCGATGTGCAGCACCAACTACAATTTGACACCGAGGTGGCTTCAATGAGCCGGATGGTTGTGTTAGGGGTAGCAGAGTAGTGCATCGCCGCGATGTATCTGTGAATCGGGATTTGAGTTGTTACATGTCCCACGGTTCTGTGCTGGGTGACCACAGTCGCACACTGAACCGGGTTGGGAGGGGGGGTGTGTTTAACTTTCCATTTGTGCATAATCATAGTCAGTGATGATCTACTATCTACTTCTGGATGAAAGTCTCCCGAATGTACGTATGTTGAACTTCTTTTCGCCACCGCACGTAGCCAACCGTGCTAATCGGGGGTGCTGGGAAAGAACAGCAAACTAAACACAACAAGCAGCTATGAAGAAATTCAATAATGCTGCTAATCCTGCATAATGCACGGGCATAATGACTTTAAACCCCTCGCCAAACCTCCTATGCATTTCACAATTAGTACTATTCGCATATCTGCATTTCCCATAAATATGCTAAATTCATCTTGATATGCAAATGGTGTTGGACCAGATGACACCAGACTAGGCTCTAAAGAAAGCTGTCTCAGGTGTGGACCAATCAACTTCAAGGACAGTGCATACATTATCAGAGTTATGTTTTTTGTTTGCATTATGACTGCAGGTATTGTGGTTTAAGCAAACATGACTCCTTGTAAAAAAGGTGTCAGTTTTGTTGCCAGATAAAAGGGTAAAAAACCAATTATCAAGAGTATGCCTATTCTGTGCCGGCATCCAAACCGACCACATTCGAAAAATTACCCACAAATTACTCAATTGAGATCACACAATTTTGTTTTATTTTACCAGCTAAAGGCCCCACTGAGCTATGGAGATCGTTTTTCAGAAGTGACTTGGCTATCACAGCTCAACGAAGTGGCTTATCAGCATCACATGGAAATGTATAGCAGCCAAATACTCTAAACGCATCCATAAGAGGTTTTATTTGGGGGTTAGATCACGTAAATGTGTGTTGTTAAACCCGCCACGGCCAATCAGTGTGGTTTGTCACGGAAACAAAACACGCCGATTCGTTACTTGTACAGAACACCGCTGTGTTGGAGAGTAAACCCACAACATTGACAATTCGAGTACGACGTTTTGCCAGCATTTGCAAGTAGCATCATCAGGCGACAGCCAAATAAACATATGATGATGATTCTCAATGTAGGGAGGGGGGGAGAGACCGGAGGACCCGGAGAAAAAATCCACCCAACCACGGGGAGAGAGAAAGAGGGAGACACGCAAACTCCAAATATACAGCAGCAGGCGTCAGGGTCGGGATCGAACTCACAACCTCCTGTGTACCAGGCGAGGTAGTTAACATCTCCTAGCCACCGTGATGATGATGAGAGAGACACCGCAACTCCAAATATACAGCAGGCGTCAGGGTCGGGATCGAACCCACAACCTCCTGTGTACCAGGCGAGGTAGTTAAGATCTCCTAGCCACCGTGATGATGATGAGAGAGAGACGCCGCAAACTCCAAATATACAGCAGGCGTCAGTGTCGGGATCCAACCCACGACCTCCTGTACACCAGGCGAGGTAGTTAACATCTCCTAGCCACCGTGATGATGATGAGAGAGAGAGAGAGACACCGCAAACTCCAAATATACAGCAGGCGTCAGTGTCGGGATCGAACCCACGACCTCCTGTACACCAGGCAAGGTAGTTAACATCTCCTAGCCACCGTGATGATGAGAGAGACACCGCAAACTCCAAATATACAGCAGGCGTCAGTGTCGGGATCGAACCCACGACCTCCTGTACACCAGGCGAGGTAGTTAACATCTCACAGCCACCGTGATGATGAGAGAGAGACACCGCAAACTCCAAATATACAGCAGGCGTCAGGGTCGGGATCGAACCCACGACCTCCTGTACACCAGGCAAGGTAGTTAACATCTCCTAGCCACCGTGATGATGATGAGAGAGAGAGACACCGCAAACTCAAAATATACAGCAGGCGTCAGTGTCGGGATCGAACCCACGACCACCTGTACACCAGGCAAGGTAGTTAACATCTCCTAGCCACCGTGATGATGAGAGAGAGACACCGCAAACTCCAAATATACAGCAGGCGTCAGGGTCGGGATCGAACCCACGACCTCCTGTACACCAGGCAAGGTAGTTAACATCTCCTAGCCACCGTGATGATGATGAGAGAGAGACACCGCAAACTCAAAATATACAGCAGGCGTCAGTGTCGGGATCGAACCCACGACCTCCTGTACACCAGGCAAGGTAGTCAACATCTCCTAGCCACCGTGATGATGATGAGAGAGAGACACCGCAAACTCCAAATATACAGCAGGCGTCAGTGTCGGGATCGAACCCACGACCTCCTGTACACCAGGCAAGGTAGTCAACATCTCCTAGCCACCGTGATGATGATGAGAGAGAGACACCGCAAACTCAAAATATACAGCAGGCGTCAGTGTCGGGATCGAACCCACGACCTCCTGTACACCAGGCAAGGTAGTTAACATCTCCTAGCCACCGTGATGATGATGAGAGAGAGACACCGCAAACTCAAAATATACAGCAGGCGTCAGTGTCGGGATCGAACCCACGACCTCCTGTACACCAGGCAAGGTAGTCAACATCTCCTAGCCACCGTGATGATGATGAGAGAGAGACACCGCAAACTCCAAATATGCAGCAGGCGTCAGGGTCGGGATCGAACCCACGACCTCCTGTGCACCAGGCAAGGTAGTTAACATCTCCTAGCCACCGTGATGATGATGAGAGAGAGACACCGCAAACTCAAAATATACAGCAGGCGTCAGTGTCGGGATCGAACCCACGACCTCCTGTACACCAGGCAAGGTAGTCAACATCTCCTAGCCACCGTGATGATGATGAGAGACACCGCAAACTCAAAATATACAGCAGGCGTCAGTGTCGGGATCGAACCCACGACCTCCTGTACACCAGGCAAGGTAGTTAACATCTCCTAGCCACCGTGATGATGATGAGAGAGAGACACCGCAAACTCAAAATATACAGCAGGCGTCAGTGTCGGGATCGAACCCACGACCTCCTGTACACCAGGCAAGGTAGTCAACATCTCCTAGCCACCGTGATGATGATGAGAGAGAGACACCGCAAACTCCAAATATGCAGCAGGCGTCAGGGTCGGGATCGAACCCACGACCTCCTGTACACCAGGCAAGGTAGTTAACATCTCCTAGCCACCGTGATGATGATGAGAGAGAGACACCGCAAACTCCAAATATGCAGCAGGCGTCAGGGTCGGGATCGAACCCACGACCTCCTGTGCACCAGGCAAGGTAGTTAACATCTCCTAGCCACCGTGATGATGATGAGAGAGAGAGACACCGCAAACTCAAAATATACAGCAGGCGTCAGTGTCGGGATCGAACCCACGACCTCCTGTACACCAGGCAAGGTAGTCAACATCTCCTAGCCACCGTGATGATGATGAGAGAGAGACACCACAAACTCCAAATATGCAGCAGGCGTCAGGGTCGGGATCGAACCCACGACCTCCTGTGCACCAGGCAAGGTAGTTAACATCTCCTAGCCACCGTGATGATGATGAGAGAGAGAGACACCGCAAACTCAAAATATACAGCAGGCGTCAGTGTCGGGATCGAACCCACGACCTCCTGTACACCAGGCAAGGTAGTTAACATCTCCTAGCCACCGTGATGATGATCAGAGAGAGACACCGCAAACTCAAAATATACAGCAGGCGTCAGTGTCGGGATCGAACCCACGACCTCCTTCCTGTACACCAGGCAAGGTAGTCAACATCTCCTAGCCACCGTGATGATGATGAGAGAGAGACACCGCAAACTCCAAATATGCAGCAGGCGTCAGGGTCGGGATCGAACCCACGACCTCCTGTGCACCAGGCGAGGTTGTTAACATCTCCTAGCCACCGTGGTGCCCCATAGCAATCATCGCCCCCTTCCGGCAGACTAATGGATAGGATCACCCTTGCAAACGAGACTCCTATCCTGGCCTCTTGACTTCTCGGCTGGTGTTAAACAAATGTAACTTGAAACTTAGGGGCCGTCCATAAATGACGTCACGCGATTTTGGACGATTTGTGACCCCCCCCCCCCTTCGTCACACGGCGTCACAAAAAGTCAGACCCCCCTCTCAAATATGACGTTACAAAAAAATATATAAAACATGCTTCAAATCGCTTTAAACTATTGTCATTGTAGTGCGTATTTAATGTGGCGCTGCACTCTGATGTTGCAGGAGAAAACATTTATTACAAAGTCTATTTAATTAAGTAGAACGTGTTGGCTATGTTTATTTAAAGTTGTGCATTTTGATGTGACGTCACATTCTCAAACACCCCCCTCCCTCGTCACACATCGTCACAAATGTCTGACCCCCCCCCCCTAGGATGCGTGACGTCATTTATGGCCGGCCCCTTATCTTGAGTGAGTGATGGAGCAGTTTAGTGAGTTGACCAGGAGTTTTGAGTGAGTTGTGTTTAATTAGATAGGCATTAGTTTAGATGAGCGAGTGTGTGTGGAGCAGTTTAGCGAGTGATTGGTGGGGTTATTGATCACGAGCGAGTGATTGGGGGGGTTATTGATCACGAGCGAGTGATGGGGGGGGTTATTGATCACGAGCGAGTGATGGGGGGGGTTATTGATCACGAGCGAGTGATTGGGGGGGGTTATTGATCACGAGCGAGTGATTGGGGGGGGTTATTGATCTCGAGCGAGTGATTGGGGGGGGTTATTGATCACGAGCGAGTGATTAGGAGGGGGGGTTATTGATCACGCGCGAGTGATTGGGGGGTTATTGATCACGAGTGATTGGGGGGGTTATTGATCACGAGCGAGTGATTGGGGGGGTTATTGATCACGAGCGAGTGATTGGGGGGGTTATTGATCACGAGTGATTGGGGGGGTTATTGATCACGAGCGAGTGATTGGGGAGGTTATTGATCACGAGCGAGTGATTGGTGAGGTTATTGATCACGAGCGAGTGATTGGTGGGGTTATTGATCACGAGCGAGTGATTGGGGGGGTTATCGATCACAAGTGATTGGGGGTTATTGATCACGAGCGACTAATTGGGGGGTTATCGATCACGAGCGAGTGATTGGGGGGGTTATCGATCACGAGCGAGTGATTGGGGAGGTTATTGATCACGAGAGTGATGGGGGGGGGTTTATTGATCACGAGCGAGTGATTGGGGGGTTATTGATCACGAGCGAGTGATTGGGGGGGTTATTGATCACGAGCGAGTGATTGGGGGGGGGTTATTGATCACGAGAGTGATTGGGGGGGTTATTGATCACGAGCGAGTGATTGGGGGGGTTATTGATCACGAGCGAGTGATTGGGGGGGTTATTGATCACGAGCGAGTGATTGGGGGGGGTTATTGATCACGAGCGAGTGATTGGGGGGGGTATTGATCACGAGCGAGTGATTGGGGGACTGAGTCCACCCAGTTATTGAGGAGTTTTGAGCGATGGCGTTACTCACCGAACTACAATCCGGAGTTTCCAACGGAGCGAGTTATCGACGGTTCGATCCGGTATCTCGCCGTGGATTTTCGAACAAAACAAACAACACAAAAAAGCGATGTTCAACGACTTCGGCTAAGAAGAAGAATAATTAAAAACCTCCTATCTGCATCCGCCCGCTCACCAAGAAGACACAACTTTCTGCCACCGCAGCGCTGAGAGAATTGTCGTAGTTGAGGTTTAAAAACACACGAACAGGCCGTTGCTGCTGCTGCTGTTGCTGTTTCAACGGCGGCGACCACCACCATCAACTGCCTCTGCGAGCCGCTGATTCGCCGCGGTGCCTCGCGCTGGGTGGGGGGTGGTGGGGAGTGGTGGGGGGTGGTGGTGAGGGACCGCGGCGAATTTGCTTCCGACGCGAAGAGCAAACGATGTCAAATTTCGATGAAAAGCTTTTGTTGGCTGCAGGGATTCATATTCTTGCTTCTTTCGGTTAAAAGTCACGTAGAAGGGAAATAATAAAATAAGAAGATATAATAAAATAATAGAAATCTTTTTCTTGTTTTTTAAGAAAAGAATAATAAAAATAATATAAAAAAATTTCCTGTTTTTTAATAAAAAAATTAATAAAAAATATTAATCTTTTTTATTGGTTTATTTTATTTATTTTATTACTTCCCTTCTACGTGACTTTACCGAAAGAAACAAAATAGCAAAGATGTACAGTAGTTCGATCTTGATTTGAAGCTTTCGTGACTGCAGGAATCCATACTCTATGGCTCTTTCGGTAAAGTCACGTGGGGTAGAAAAATAAAATAAAATCACGACGATCATCTGATGATGATTGCTTGTGTTGCAATCGAAACGTCGTGATTTATTTTAATTTTATTTTAAACCTACGTGACTTTACCGAAAGAACCAGAGAGTAACGATGTGTCTCGGCCGGTGTCAATCGGAGAAAGGGGGGGGGGGGGTATAAATAAATAAATATGTCTGGTGTGGGGGGGGGCACTGGCTGTGTGAATAGTCATACCTGTCACCCCCCCCCTCACCCCTTAGGGGCCGTCCATAAATGACGTCACGCGATTTTGGACGATTTTTGACCCCCCCCCCGTCGTCACACTGCGTCACAAAAAGTCAGACCCCCCCCTCAAATATGACGTCACAAAGCTCTGCCCCACCCCCCAAAAAAAAAAACTTTGCTTCAAATCGCTTTAAACTATTGTCATTGTAGTGCGTGTTTAATGTGGCGCTGCACTCTGATGTTGTAGGAGAAAACATTAAAACGTATATTTAATTAAGTAGAACGTGTTGTCTATATTTATTTAAAGTTGCGCATTTTGATGTGACGTCACATTTCTCAACCCCCCCCCCTCGTCACACATCGTCACAAATGTTTGACCCCCCGCCCCCCCATAGGTGCGTGACGTCATTTATGGACGGCCCCTTATCGGTGCCCTACCTTCCCTGCACAGCAATAAGGCTAAACCGCATGGGTTGACAGGTATGGTTTAGTGTGGTGTATAGTGTAGTATATAGTAGTGTAGTTTATAGTAATGGAGTGTATAATAGTGTATAGTGTAGTGTATAGTGTATTAGTGTAGTGTATAGTCGCGTAGTGTATAGTAATGTAGTGTACAATAGTGTAGTATATAGTGTAGTGTATAGTAATGTAGTGTATAATAGTGTAGTGTATAGTAGCGTATAGTGTAGTATATAATAGTGTAGTGTATAGTAATGGAGTGTATAATAGTGTAGTATATAGTGTAGTGTATAGTAATGTAGTGTATAATAGTGTAGTGTATAGTGTAGTGTATAGTAGCGTATAGTGTAGTATATATTAGTGTAGTGTATAGTAATGGAGTGTATAATAGTGTATTAGTGTAGTGTATAGTAATGTAGTGTATAAGAACCAGAACCATCTCGAAGTCCCTGGAGAACGACCTCATCCCCCAGCCAACTTCCGGGGGCCTGGGGTCACAACCGTTGGTCCCGATGCCCCCCACAGGGATTGCATCGGACCATCTGCCCATCATTATTCTTGAGCAGGTCCGGCCTCCCTTCAGCTCTCTACTGGCATGAGCGAGTACTGCCGGCTACGAGTAGTGGAAATCGTGGCCAACCCTGCCACCACACTAGTAACGAATGTGCCACGTTTTGTTTACGTGACAAACCTTGCGAATTGGCTGGGTCGGGTGGTGGCGGGTTTAACGACACATTCATATTTACGCGATCTAAGCCCCCCCCAAAAAAACCTCCTCTAATATGGATATTTGTCGCGAAATCCTACTACTACGTGTTAAACTTTTTTTCTATAAAAAAAAGTACCGTAACAATGTAACGCTATGGGAACCTCATTTGCCAGTAAAAATATGATAATTGTTTTTTTTACCCTTCTATCTGGCAACAAAACTGACACCTTTTTACAAGGAGTCATGTTTGTATAGACCGCAATACCTGCGGTCATAATACAAACAAAGGACATAACTCTGATAATGTATGCACTGTCCTTGAAGTTGATTGGTTCACACCCGAGACAGCTTTCCTTAGAGCCTAGTCTCACATGGGTTGTAACGCTACATCTAATTATAATTATTATTACTATGCCTGCTTACCCAGAAATGCCTTCCTGAGCCTCATGACTATTTCAGGAGGGGTACCTTACCAAGTTTTCACAGTAAGGGGGGGGGTGGGCGATGATAGCATTCTTTACAATATAAATAACGATTCTGATTCGTTCATGTACGAGGGTTGCTCAGAAAGTAATTAATGGCCTGCTGGCGAGGCATAATACAAGCTCTCGTTTATCGACGGCGTAAAGGGCCATCCAGGGGTACATATGTTGAACTTCTTTCGCACCGTACGTAGCCAACCGTGATCATCGAAGGCGTGCGGGGGAAGGGTAACATGTAGATTTAAAAGCGCGTAGCTCCAGTAACTTCCTAACGTGGGAAGGAAGAGCATTCCAGACGGCCACAGAAGCAGCGCATCTAAAAGCGCGCGTTGCGGTGACCCCCAGGACCGGTTCAGATATTGCTCACCACTGGTGTTAGCCGTGTCCTAGGAATCGAACTCGGGTTTGCCGGGGTTCATGAAACAGCGCATGCATGTGCGTACGCATGTTGAACTTCTTTCGCACCGTACATAGCCAACCGTGGTCATCGAAGGCGTGCGGGGGAAGGGTAATGTGTAGATTTAAAAGCGCGTAGCTCCAGTGGCTTCCTAATGTGGGAAGGAAGAGCGTTCCAGACGGTCGTTTAGCAGCGCATCTGAAAGCGCGCGATGCAGTGGCCCCCAGGACCGGTTCTGTTATTGCTCACCTGTGATGTTAGCCGTGTCCTAGGAATCGAACTCGCGTTTGCCGGGGTTCATGAAACGGCGCATGCATGTGCGTACGTATGTTGAACTTCTTTCGCACCGTACGTAGCCAACGGTGATCATCGAAGGCGCGCGGGGGAAGGGTAACGTGTAGATTCAAAAGCGCGTAGCTCCAGTGGCTTCCTAATGTGGGAAGGAAGAGCGTTCCAGACGGCCACAGAAGCAGCGCATCTGAAAGCGCGCGATGCAGTGACCGTCTTTGTTTCGATGGGCAGCCAAAAGCCGCTGATGCTGCGCAGGATGGCCGGAGTTCGCGTGATGGTGTATGCTCCTTGACGTGCTGTGCGAGTGAATAGCCGACGATTCGCTACCAATCAGCACCAAGGATTCAAGACAAGTTCGATTCCCGGGCCAGAGCTAACGTCGGCGGCGAGCGCTATCTGAACTCCACGCGACCACGGGGAGAGAGACACCGCAAACTCAAAATATACAGCAGCAGGCGTCAGGGTGGTGGCGATCGAGCCCACGACCTCCTGTCTACCAGGCGAGGTAGTTAACATCTCCTAGCCACCGTGATGATGATGAGAGACACGCAAACTCCAAATATACAGCAGGCGTCAGGGTCGGAATCGAACCCACGACCTCCTGTCTACCAGGCGATGTAGTTAACATCTCCTAGCCACCGCGGCATCACATAAGGGGGCCGTCCATAAATGACGTCACGCGATTTTGGACGATTTTTGACCCCCCCCCCTCCCATCATCACACGGCGTCACAAAAAGTCAGACCCCTCCTCAAATATGACGTCACAAAGCTCTGCCCCCCCCCCCACCCCCAAAATATAAAACATGCTTCAAATCGCTTTCAACTATTGTCATTGTAGTGCGTATTTAATGTAGCGCTGCACTCTGATGTTGTAGGAGGAAACGTTTATTTAAAAGTCTATTTAACTAAGTAGAACGTGTTGTCCATATTTATTTAAAGTTGCGCATTTTGATATGACGTTACATTTCTGAACCCCCCCCCTCGTCACACATCGTCACAAATGTCTGACCCCCCCCCCCCCCCTAGGTGCGTGACGTCATTTATGGACGGCCCCTAAGGCGCTTCCTTTATTTACTTTTTTGTATCTGTACGTGCCGTAAATATAGACTTGCAGTACGACAGCCAGGGGGCAGAGGGCGTGCAGGCACGGAGGGATGTCCCTCTTACAACTGGGCACCAATATTTCGATTCTTTTTAAGCAGTAAAAAAAATGCCAAATAAATAAAATCACTTTGTTTAAGCATTTAGCTTGGTTTTATAGTACTTGATAATTGTTTGTTTACCCTTTCATCTGGCAACAAAACTGACACCTTTTTTTTACAAGGAGTCATGTTTGCATTGACCACAATACCTGCAGTCGGAATGCAAACAAAAAACACAACTCTGATAATGATATGCACTGTCCTTGAAGTTGATTGGTCCACACCCGAGACAGCTTTCTTTCGAGCCTAGTCTCTTTTTTTGCATTCCGACTGCAGGTATTGTGGTCAATGCAAACATGACTCCTTGTAAAGAAGGTGTCAGTTTTGTTGCCAGATAAAAGGGTAAAAAACCAACGATCATATTTTGCTACTGACAAATAAGGTTCCAATGTATTATAGTACTTGTAAACGGTTGTGTGTTTTTTTATTGAACCATAACCCAGTACAAAGCACGAGCAATGGGAGAAACGGGGTGGGTGGGGGGGGGGTACAGATATTCCACAGACTTTATTTTAATTTGTAACAAAAAATATAAACGAATATCAATAACCGCATAATTCTAGGCAGGGCACTGCCCGACCTTTTTTCCGACAAGAGTAGTTATTTTCCCGCACCTCGGCTGTGAAACGTTTCCGATGCGCATACGTGCGTGCATGGGCATGGTGAACTCCTTTCGCACCGTACGTAGCCCAGAGGTCGCAAACGGGTTTTGATTCCTTACCCGTACCCGGCCGCACCAGGGTCACAAACGGGTACCCGTACCCGGCCGTACCCGTACCCGTCTGGGTACGGGTAGGGTACGGGTATCGGGTACCCGATTGCGACCTCTGGGATGAAGCCCTGTTACAGGCGCAGGTGGGTTGATTCTAGGAACTTGAATTGTGAGAAGAGACAAGACGTTGGGAAATGAGTGACAAACGGTGACTCACCAGTGACTCACGGTCTACCCGTACCCGTACCCGGCCGCACCAGGGTTGCAAACAGGTACCCGTACCCGGCCGGGTACGGGTAGCCGGGTATCGGGTAGGGTACGGGTATCGGGTACCCGGTTGCGACCTCTGACGTAGCCGACCGTGCTCATAGGAGGTGCGGAGGAAAGCCAACAAGCCAAAACGCAGCAGCAGCAGCAACAATAAGCAGCAGTACCTGAGGGTTAACCGGGCCAACACGGCAGCCGTGTCCATTGGTCACAACTCCTCCTTGCTGCCTCACCCCCTTCTCCCTTTGTCACTCAACCCCCCAAGGCGCGGATGCTGGGAAGCGATCTTTGAAACAGTGTTAAGTGGGGAAAAAAACAATTTACAAATAACAGCAATACTATTGGTCCGATTACAGCCTTCGTCAATCCCATGCTTACTTGGAACATCCCCGCTGCGCTACGGAAAAGAATACCCCAAAAAATAACGAAACTCGTATAATCATTTTTTATTTATTTTAGCGTCTTGTAACCCATCGGGTGTTTGCCTTGCTGCGCTCTGAAGCCTGCGACATAACCCTCTTCCCGTTCCGAGACGTCTGCAAGTTGCAGGCTGTGGGGGGGGTCCCGTTCACCGCCGAACCTCGGAACGCGTGAGCGGGTAGGCGTTCATTTTATTCAGAGAGGTGTAGTAGCGTTGTTGTTTTTAAAGACGTCGTACTCACCGCAGAGAACTGTAGCCATACGACCGACACACTCCACGATAGCTGGCGCAAAAAAATGTGCCACGCGCCCTCCCGCATGGCCTTGTGGGAGCCTCGGTACGAGTAAAGTTATTTTATTTCAGTTTTTCTTTCGGATCCGTTCCGATGACGTGCACATACGCGCGTGCTTCAGGAGAAAATACGTCATCAGAAACGGAATCGGAAGAAAGGTTCAAGACAGTTCGATTCCACGGCTGAAGAACAGGGCTGTCGGAAAGACAGCGTCTGAAGGACAGACCTGTTCTTCACCTGAGGACGGCTGCTTGCGTTGTGGCCGAAACGTCGTGAGAATTGTATTTTATTACGTTTTATTTTTATTATTTCTCTTCTACGTGACTTTACCGAAAGAACCAAGAATATGAATCCCTGCAGTCACGAAAGCTTTAAATCGACAAGCAATCATCATCAGGTGTGAAAATCACAGCTAGAATTTTTTTACTAAAGTTAAAGTTTTTTTTATCCATTATTTTATTCAATGATTTTTGATTTTATTAAAATTTCTTTACCTACGTGACTTTACCGAAAAAACCAAAAGTATAAGAATCCTTTATTGGGCCGTCCGGGCCAGCATGGAAGAGTCGGACCAAAACGCCTTGTAAAGCGGCTCCCTTGAGCTCCCTCCAGTGCAAGATGACCTTCCGCCAGCCAGCAGTGTCGTGAGTGAGCAATTACAGCAATTGCACCGTTAACTTTCACCTTGCTTAAACAAAAAAACAACAACGACGATGAGCGATCATGGTGAGGCGTTGCTGCCGGCGACGGCCGCGTCGGCCAGGTGCGTGCGCTGGTGCGTCTTCATGTTGGAGCACTGCGAGAAGGCTCGGCCGCACACCTCGCAGCGGTAGGGCTTCTCGCCCGTGTGCGTGCGCATGTGGTACTTGAGGCCCGAGAAGAGAGTGAACGAGCGGCCGCACACATCGCAGCGGTGCGGACGCTCCCCCGTGTGAGTGCGCCGGTGCACCTTGAGGTTGCCGTACTGCGCGAAGGCTCGGCCGCACACCTCGCAACCGTAGGGCCGTTCGCCAGTGTGCACGCGCCGGTGGTACTCGAGGCCCGAGCGCTGAGCGAAGGCGCGCCCGCACACGTCGCAGCGGTACAGCTTCTCGCCCGTGTGCGTGCGCGCGTGCGTCTTCAACTTCGAGCGCTGCGAGAACGAGCGTCCGCACGCGTCGCAGCCGTACGGCTTCTCGCCCGTGTGCGTGCGCTCGTGACGCTTGAGGTACGCCGGCTTCTCGAAGCGCCGCTCGCAGAACGAGCACTTGTGCGGCCGCGAACGCTCTGGGCGGTGGTTCCTGCCGACGTCCGGGATGCTGGCGGCGAAGGTGTCGGCGGCGGTGGAATAGTCTGCCGGGTCGTTCCGCTGCTCCAGAGCGATGTGCGTGTCGAACGTGGCGGTGGCGGCAGCGTCATCGTCACGAATCTCCTCCTCCCCCGCTTCTTCCTCCCACTCCGCCCCTTCGTCCTCCAACTGCTGCTGCGGCTGCGAGGGTGCGACCGCGTCCGCCGTGAGTGCGGCGCACTCGCCGCCCGCGGTCTGCCGGCAGGCCGATCGGACGAATGCGATCGTCGGGCAGTGACTGCTCACCGCGCTTGTCGTCCCTAGAAGAGATCGGATGCCGAGTCGTCGTCGGGCTCCCACAATCTGACGGCACGAGTGCAGAGCGATCGCAACTCGATCCGAAATTGCACGAAAGATCTAAACGCGACTGCAACTCACGTGGCGTTGTTAATATTGTATATTTTTGGGTTATCGATGATCGCGTCCAGTGAATTTTTTTACGTAATTTTTTTTTTCTAATTGGTTATTACATCAAAATGTAAGTCGAGCCCTGCGTGTGCCTTTGAGGACCTGGTGCGGTATGCAGTAACCATCGCCACTTTGGGAGGCAAAGACGGTCGGGCGTCGTGCTGGTCACCCACCCCCCCTTTTGCATGCCATGCTGGGCCTTCATCGATGCTACTCGCTAACACCACTTGCCCCGACAGTCTGTTAAAGCTACGGTCGCGACGCGCCGTACAGCTTGGACGCCCGCGCGCCTTCCAATCGGTTCAAATTCGTTGTTCATAATCAACGTTTTTGGGTTTAGATCGCGTTATTTATAAATGTGTCGTAACCCTCCACCACCCGACACGGCCAATCAGCAAAAAAGTGTCACGTTGACAAAGACAAATAGTTCACTGCTTTAGCCCACCGGTGTGTTGAAGCATAAAACCACAACATTTACAAGCCTACGTGTTAAACCCAAATTCGTTGCAAAAATATACCAGCGTTCAACTCTCGAAAGGCATAACTTTCGAGAAGTAATAAAATAATAAAAATAAAACATAATAAAATAATTCTCACGACGTTTCGGCCACAACGGCTGCTTGCGTTTCGGCCACAACGGATGCTTGCGTTGTGGCCGAAACGTCGTGAGAATTATTTTATTATGTTTTATTTTTATTATTTTATTACTTCCCTTCTACGTGACTTTACCGAAAGAACCAAGAAGATGAATCCCTGCAGTCACGAAAGCTTTAAATCGAAATTTCGAGAAGTAATTGTCGATTCCGAAAATTATTGTCTAGAAATCGGTAACGGATAAACAGCCCTAATCACAAGTGCTCCGTATGATGAGTCAGAGCTCTTGAATCGTTGATCACGAAAGTCACGTTGTGTGGTAGCGTATCACAATCCCTCCATTGTCACCAAAATGACATCATTCAACGGATAACGCTGCGCATTACGATACGGCGCGGGCCGACATGATATTGCCAAGAGCCGTAAGTGTGATCAACTTAGCGGTGAGAAAAGGGTTGCACATAGCAGAAGAATTGAGGATGCGGGCAGTGATGAGAAGGAAACTGTGAACTATTTGGACACATATGTGGGATGGACAACAGGAAGATGAAAAGTGTGTCGCTTGGGAAAAATGGGAAAGAACCAGACAGACAATTGCTTGACGACAACATCATAAGATACTAATAGGGGGTTTTTCCCCTTTTTTCTGGCAACAAAACTGACACCTTTTGCAAGGAATCATGTTTACATTAACCACAATACTTGAAGTCAAATGCAAACAAAAAACAATACTCTGGTAATTTATGCATTGTCTTTGAAACGGATTGGTCCACACCAGAGACAGCTTTCTTTAGAGCCTAGTCTCATATGATGTTCGACCAGATGACGCCAAAAGGCGCACAGTTCAAGACAACGCACTACCAGAGTAATGAGGGCTCGGGGTGAGCAGCTACATCATGGGACCTCTTTTGCCAGTACCAAAATATACTAATAGGGGTTTTCCCCTTTTTTCTGGCAACAAAACTGACACCTTTTGCAAGAAATCATGTTTACATTAACCACAATACTTGCAGTCAAATGCAAACAAACAAAAAACAATACTGCAAGTATTGTGGTTAATGTAAACATGATTCCTTGCAAAAGGTGTCAGTTTTGTTGCCAGAAAAAAGGGGAAAACCCCTATTAGTATATTTTGGTACTGGCAAAAGAGGTCCCATGACGACAACATCATAAGAGATTCGTGCCAGAGAGATGTGGCCACTACTTGAGCGTACTGGCACTGCAAGACAGAGGAAAGTGGAAACAAATGAGCAAACGTGCAGTGGACGCCAACGGGCTATCTGCCACATGGATCGTGATGCAGATGATGGTGATGATGATTCAAGTGTGGCAGGAAAACCAACAAGGGTGTGTGGAACAGCCGGTCCAGGGCTCGCAAAACGCCTCACCCTGAGCGAGATCCACCGGCTCCGTTTTGAACTCTGGCCACATCGGGACCGAGACCTCGCTCGTTTCACCTGGCCAAGAGGAAGAGGCAAGCGACAAATTAATCACGTGACTGCAGAATTACTTGCAGTGCGGAGGCAATTATCATCAGGCCCCATGATGCTAAGTGCAGTGTCTAATCTGTATGCAGTCTATCTCTCTGGCACCTCTACGTAGGCCCGTTGCCTGAAACGTCGCCAATTTATGTATTTTTTATTTTAAGGCCACGCAGTGTTATTGACGAAGGTGTTTGCGTTTTGTTTGCTAATCAACTCGTGTGCAGGTTGACAAAGGGGCCGTCCATAAATGATGTCACGCGATTTTTGACGATTTTTGACCCCCCCCCCCCTTCGTCACGCGGCATCACAAAAAGTCAAACCCCCCTCAAATATTACGTCACAAAGCTCTGACCCCCCCCCCCCCAATTAAAAGGGAAATAATAAAATAATAAAAGCAATCGTCATCAGGTGTGAAAACCACAGCTGTCGTGAGAATTTAATTGTTTTATTTTTATTATTTTATTATTTCCCTTCTACGTGACTTTACCGAAAGAACCAAGAATATGCTTCAAATCGCTTTAAACTATTGTCATTGTAGTGCATATTTAATGCGCCACTGCACTCTGATGTTGTAGGAGAAAACATTTATTAAAAAGTCTATTTAATTAAGTAGAACGTGTTGTCTATATTTATTTAAAGTTGCGCATTTTGACGTGACGTCACATTTCTCAAACCACCCTCCCGCCCACTTCGTCACACATCGTCACAAATATCTGACCACCCCCCCCCCCAGGTGCGTGACGTCATTTATGGACGGCCCCAAAGATTTCGCAGGACGGTGCGTGCCAACTATCCACTGCACCCAACGGCACCACCCATTCCATGAGCTTGAAATCGCCTTACCTTGGCTCATGCAACATGTCTCTCTTTTCAGTTCATTCCACGCCACAGAATGGGCCTCTCCACACTGATCTGGGAAAAACAACCGCGGCTCAGTCAAGAAATATTCGTAATCGCCAGAGACACTATTAGCGGAAGAATTACTCACCCTCATCATCCCTCCCCCCCCCAACCCAACATCCACACACCCCCACCTCGCACCGCTCCCACCCGATGGTGTGACAAATTGCCGTGATTCATGGTTGCAATTCAATTCACGAGTCAAATCGGTTTTGTTTGACAATGTGGTGAATGATAGTAGCCTCTGGCAACGCGTTGGACGGGTGCCGTGAACCCATTAGGGCGCCGTGGTGCTGAGATGTTAACTCCCTCGCCTGGTGTACAGGAGGTCGTGGGTTCGATCCCCAACCCTGACGTCTGTATATTTGGAGTTTGCGTGTCTCTCTCCCCGTGGTCCCGTGGATTTATCTCCGGGTCCTCCGTTCTTTTCCCTCCACATTTACAATCAACGTGCAATAAACGTCTACGTGATAAGCCACTTCGTTGAGCTATCATTTGTGGCCATGACGCTTCTGAATATTAAGCTAATCGCTCAGAGAGCTTTACCCGGTACGATAAAAAATAATCGTTGTTTTATTTGTACATGTTTTTAAGTTATTTGTTCACCTTTCCTATACTTTGCACTTATCATGTTTTTGTATTGTTTGTTGTTGTAAAGTTCTGACCACGTGCCCCCTACCCAAACGTCTAGTGAAAAAGAGCTTTACGGCTCATCAAATTCCTGCAGCAATAAATAAAAGATTCTGATGATTAACGATCGATCAATTTCCCCCCGAAGCGACGCTCGCTGCGGCCTCGTCGTTCACCTGGACGCTCGCCGCCGCCCTCCGCGTCCTCCCCGGCTGCCGCGAGGCCGCGGGCGCCCTCTCCACCCCCGGCGCTCGAGGCCCCAGCGAGGGCTCCGATGTCCATCGCGTCGAGCCGGCCCACGCACGCCGAGAACTCGCGGCTCAGCCCCGCGAGCAGCGCCAGCAGCGCCTCCACCAGGCTCACCAGGGTCGCGTCCTTCACCGCGGCGGCACCGGCGGCGGCGGCACCGGCGGACGACGCGCGGGGATCGTCCGGGAGCAGCAGCGCCGCCACGAACCGCCGCAGCACGGCGTAGAAGCCGAAGGGCAGGCGGTCGCGCGCCGCGGACAGGAGCTCGGCCCGCACGAGGCCGTCCCCGACGCAGGCGCGCAGGACCCCGTAGTCCCGGATGCCCAGCTCCGAGTCCATGGCCCGGGCCACCTCCTCGTTCACGCCCTGCGCCTCCAGCCACGCCGGGAAGTCCCCGCTCGGCTCCGGGAGAGGTGGTGCAAGGAGCGCGAGGGAAGGGGTGACGGGGCCAAGCAGGCACGCCATCCTAGCGGGAGATACAGAAAGGTTTTCTCACGCGGGTGGAGGTGGTTACCGTGCGGCTGCGTCGGTAACGCAATCCGGCAAAATACTTTTTTTTAAACACGCTTTAATGAAATGTACCATACGAGTAATGGCAGAACTCCACGACTCCAGGAAATGGCCCCAAAGCTTGTCATAACGTAAGGGTGCCGTAGCCAATTGCAGCCAACATCAGTTGAGCGTGGACAATTAGACCCAAGCCGAAACATAACATATAAAAAATTATGTTTAAAAATATTTGTTTTATTGATAGAATATAGTATTGTCATCAGTATGACATAAGTTTACCAAGTGTGCAGTCGATACCACATTGGGAAGTGGGTCAAAGTTGAGTTACAAGATTTGAGAATACGACAACAACAGACAGAGTGAGTTAAATAAAAGCGTGTCAAAAAAAAACATTTTTGCGCGTTAGATCGCCCAAAATACAAAGATTGTTGTCAACCCACCACCACCCGACAAAGCCAAGTTCAAGCCCTGTTAGCGAGCAGCACCTATGAAGGCCGGCACGGCGCATGAGGTGGGATGGGTGGCCAACACCACGCCTTTTTCTCCCGAGTGATGTTTACACACGGCAACGGGGACTCATTTGAGGCCGAGCCGACCTAGGGGAGGCCCCGAGAGCGGGAATCGAACTCGGATCGCCGGGTTCCGCAGTCCGCGCCCACCGCCTCAAAACTAAACTATGTTTTTTTTTATTTAAAGCTTTCGTGACTGCAGGGATTCATCTTCTTGGTTCTTTCGGTAAAGTCACGTAGAAGGAAAAATAATAATTATCACGACGAAACGTCGTCAGAATTGTATTTTATTATGTTTAATTTTTATTATTTTATTATTTCCCTTCTACGTGACTTTACCAAAAGGACCAAGAAGATATGTTTTTTTTAATTTTACCAGATAAGGCCCACTGAGCTATACAGCTCTTTTTCACAAGCAACTTGGCCACAAATTATGTGGACATTTACAGCAGTAGCCAAATACTCTCTAAAACGCGTGATGTTGATTCTAAACGTGGAGGGGAAAACCGGAGGACCCGGAGAAAAATCCACGCCACCACGTGGAGAGAGAGAGAGAGACACGCAAACTCCAAATATATAGCAGGCGTCGGTGTCGGGATGGAACCCACGACCTCCTGTATACCAGGCGATGAATTTAACATCAACTAGTCAACGTGATGATGATGATGAGAGATACATGCAAATTACAACTATACAGCAGGTGTCAGGGTCGGAAACGAACCCACGACCTCCTGTATAGCAGGCGATGAATTTAACATCAATTAGTCACCGTGATGATGATGAGAGAGAGACACGCAAACTCCAAATATACAGCAGGTGTCATCTCTCTGCCCCATATCTTCATCTCATCATCATCATCTCTCTCTCAGTCTCCCTGACTCCCCAAGTCTCTCTCAATCGCTCTCCCCCCCACCCAAAATCTCTCTCATCACCTCCCCCCATCTCCCATTCCTCTGCCCCATCTCTCCATCTCATCATCATCTCTCCATCTCATCATCATCATCATCTCTCTCCATCTCCCTGACTCCCCACCTCTCTCTCAATCCCCCTCCCCCCCAATATCTCTCTTATCACCTCACCCCATTTCCCATCCCTCTGCCTCATCTCTCCCTCTATCTGTCACACACACACACAAAGTCTCTTACGGCACAACAGCTGATTGCAGCAGCAGCAGCTGCAGCAGCACAGTTCACGGCACTCCGACGCCTCCTGCCCCAGCGCACCGCCTCAACGACTGGCACTCAATTAACGCGGCGTCGTCATCATCACCATCATCTTCGGCATCATCATTAGCAGCAGCAGCAGCGGCGGCATCACCATCATCATCATCTTCTGCATCATCAGCGGCCGCACGGTTGAAGCAGACGGCAACACCCGGAGGCCATATTGGGTGAGGTTCTTCACAGAATCTCTTGGCGGTGTTCACGATCGGAATCTTCAGGATTTAGAATCACGGAGTCTCGCTTTAGACCCGGAGGAGGAATCCGACGAGCCATGAAGCTCTTTGCCGCCCGTCACACGCGAGGACGCCGTCTGTCACACGAGTTTGAATGATCAGAATCATATTTATATTTATGCGGGAGAAATCCGATGAGCGATGAAGCTCTTTTATCACAGATGTCCAGGAGCGATATCGTCTGTCACACGAGTTTGAATGATCAGAATCATATTTATATTTATGCGGGAGAAATCCGATGAGCGATGAAGCTCTTTGCCGCCTGTCACACGCAAGGACGCCGTCTGTCACACGAGTTTGAATGATCAGAATCATTTATTTATTTATCCGGGAGAAATCCGATGAGCTATGAAGCTCTTTTATCACAGATGTCCAGGAGCGATATCGTCTGTCACACGAGTTTGAATGATCAGAATCATATTTATATTTATGCGGGAGAAATCCGATGAGCGATGAAGCTCTTTGCCGCCTGTCACACGCAAGGACGCCGTCTGTCACACGAGTTTGAATGATCAGAATCATTTATTTATTTATCCGGGAGAAATCCGATGAGCTATGAAGCTCTTTTATCACAGATGTCCACGAACGATATCGTCTGTCACACGAGTTTGAATGATCAGAATCATATTTATATTTATGCGGGAGAAATCCGATGAGTTATGCATTTCTTTTTTCACAGATGTCCTATAATAATAATTAAATAACATAGACTAGTTTTTTTTAGCAGGTAAGGTGCACTGCGCCTATACATAGCTTTATAGCTCTCGTTCACAAATTATAACTCAAATTTCGATTTAAAGCTTTCGTGACTGCAGGGATTCATCTTCTTGGTTCTTTCGGTAAAGTCACGTAGAATGGAAACAATAAAAATAATAAAATAAAACATAATAAAATCATTCTCACGACGTTTCGGCCACAACGCAAGCGTCAGACGCTGTCTCCCCGACAGACCTGGTCTTCACATGATGACGGCTGCTTGCGTTGTGGCCGAAACGTCGTGAGAATTATTTTATTATGTTTTATTTTATTATTTTTATTGTTTCCATTCTACGTGACTTTACCGAAAGAACCAAGAAGAGAAAAATTATAGCTCCACAAGGTGGCTTAACAGCATGTGGAAATGTATAGAAATAGCCACTTACAGGGGTTCTTCTACTCACACACGAGTTCGGTTTCAATGGTCTGTTCGTAAGTCCAACTTTACTGCTGTCGATTCAAAACACGTTGTCCGGCATGTACACTAACCACGGGGAATGGTTTTAAAAGTGGTATAATCTCCTGTAGATGGCACTGGTTCTTCACGTTCTGCAGATGTAGATGCCACTGGTGTCTTCACGTTCTACAGATGTAGATGCCACTGGTTCTTCACGTTCTGCAGATGTAGGTGCCACTGGTTCTTCATGTTCTGCAAATGTAGATGCCACTGGTTCTTCACGTTCTGCAGATGTCGATGCCACTGGTTCTTCACGTTTTGCAGATGTAGATGCCACTGGTTTTTCACGTTCTTTAGATGTAGAATCCACTGGTTCTTCATGTTCTGCAGATGTAGATGCCACTGGTTATTCACGTTCTGCAGATGTAGATGCCACTGGTTCTTCACGTTCTGCAGATGTAGATGCCACTGGTTCTTCACGTTCTGCAGATGTAGATGCCACTGGTTCTTCGCGTTCTGCAGATGTAGATGCCACTGGCTCTTCATGTTCTGCAGGTGTAGGTGCCACTGGTTCTTCATGTTCTGCAGATGTAGATGTCACTGGTTCTTCGCGTTCTGCAGATGTAGATGCCACTGACTCTTCATGTTCTGCAGGTGTAGATGCCACCGGTTCTTCACGTTATGTAGATGTAGATGCCACTGGTTCTTCACGTTCTGCAGATGTAGATGCCACTGGTGTCTTCACGTTCTGCAGATGTAGATGCCACTGGTTCTTCATGTTATGCAGATGTAGATGCCACTGGTTCTTCACGTTCTGCAGATGTAGATGCCACTGGTTCTTCACGTTCTGAATATGTTGATACCACTGGTTCTTCATGTTCTGCAGATGTAGATGCTAATTCCCTTTGGGCTCATGTTTCCTCTCTACCCTCTTGAAAAAAAAACTGACCCAGAGATGTCTGCACAGTTGCTGCCTTCTGCTCTTCATGAATCAACTTGTAACAGGCAATAGCATCGTGAACAGCTGCAAACTGAACGTACGGACAGGTTTGTTCGTATCTCTAAAAGTTCATAAGTCAAATGTTCGTAAGTAGAGGAGTTCCCGCAGCTCTTAAACGCGTGGCGTTGATTTTAAATGTGGAGGGGAAAAACATCCGCGCGACCACGGCGAGAGAGATTGAGAGACACCGCAAACATACACAGTTTGACGCGTAGTGAGGCTTTAGCGTCCAGTAATATTCACAATAAATGTTTTGTCTTGGGTTCGATCACGTAGAAATAAAACGGCGCCTATCTTATCTAAATATATCGATTTTTAGTTTTCCCTGCACAAGACCGAGCAGCGGATTCGCTGCCATTGTTCAAGGCAACGTAGATTTGAAACTTTCGTGGCTGCAGGAATCCATACTCGTTGGTTCTTTCGGTAAAGTCACGTAGGTAGAAAATAAAATAAAAATAAGTCAAAACGTCGTGATTTCTTTTTTTTAGACCTATGTAATGCGAGCGTATGTGGGGTGTCGCCGCCCCAGCCCTAAGCCAATCAGGCGCATCGAAGTATCGGGGGCAAGGTCTGGGGGCGGAGCCGGGGGGCGTTAAGGGAGGGGTATTATCTGGAAGGTTCTTAAGGGGTGTGGCGAGGGGCGGAGTCTGGGTGACGTGGAAAAGGGATATAAAGGGGAGCCGGAAGGGGCTCGGGGTCAGTTGGTCGGAGCTGGAAGCTGGACCACGTCGGGAGTCTCCGCGAGCCATCGGCCACGTGGCAACGCGGAGATGGCTCCCAGCGCGCCATCGGCCAGCGGTGCGCGGCGACGTGCAGCGAAGTGAGTGAGGGGAGCGGAACGCGAGCTGTCCATAACGGAGAATAAAGAGACGGAGACACAGTCGCTTGTTCGCGACCTGTTTTATTACATAGGTATGAAATAGAATAAATAAAAACGTCGTGATTTTTTTTATACCTACGTGACTTTACCGAAAGAAACAGAGAGCAAGGCAACGTATTTGTCATTTGAGTGTAGTGCAGCAGCGCCGACCAGCGACCAGCGGTAGCAATTGCGGGCGTACCCATCCAAGGGGGAAGATCTGGGGAAAGGGTCATGGAAGGGATCCATCTTGTAGCTCCCAGGAACCAGCTAGATCAGGGCTCCCCAACCCCCGGGGCCGCGTGGTGGTACCGGTCCGCGGCCTGTTAGGAACCCGGCCGCACAGCAGCAGGAGGTGAGAGCGGTGAGTCCGCGCGTGGAACCCGCCGCCCCCATTGTTTTATTTACCACTTCCATCCGCGCCTCTTTCCCGCACTGCGCACTTGTCTCAGTCGCAGTGTTGGTAAGCCCACAAGCTCTAACCCCTAGCCAACATGAGTACAAAACAAACGTCGCTGGAGAGCTTCTTTGAAAAGGGGGAATGACTCAATGATAAACCCCCATCCCCCCCCTCCGCCACTGGTCCGTGAAAAAATTGTCTTCCACGAAACCGGTCCCTGGTGCCAAAAAGGTTGGGGACCGCTGAGCTAGATGGTTCCAGAAGGCGGTGGGGGGGGGGGGGGCGTGGCCAGGGCGGGGCTGGGCCCCGCTGGAAGGATAAAAGGGGCGAGAGAGGGAGCTCGTGGCTGTCCGTGGGAATCAGGGTCGTCGCTGGCGTCTTTGTCATCGCTCGACGTCGCCACTGCTAGATAAACACATTCCTGCGGAGGGAGCTGGTAGGAGCGTTGGGTTGCTCGGTCAATGGCCAGAGTCAACGGCGGCGTGGTGTATTCCGCAAATATGGCCGACTGTGAGGGCGGGCACAAGCCGGCGTGAGTAGGTTAAACGTTGGGGTAACCAGCCCCTCCCCACCCAGCCCCTTCCCACCCTCTCCTCCCCACCCAGCCCCACCCTCCCCACCCAGCCCCTCCCCACTCTCCCCTCCCCACCTAGCCCCTCCCTCCCCACCCAGCCCCTCCTCACCCTCCCCTCTCCACCCAGCCCCACCCCTCCCATTTTTGGATGCACGACGGACGGACACAGTAATCCCCTGTGGGCTGGTGTAACCAGGAGGTTCCTACCAGTAAAAGTTTACTTAGTTAAACGACTCTCATTAAACTACCCTCACACCCTAACATCCAACAACACATTATAGCGGCGTTAAAAAAACCCTGTATTTATTTTCTGATGATATGAATCATTTTGTATGACTGTTATTTAGAAAGAGAGAGAGAGAGAAGTGATTGCGTTTTGACACCAGGGATGGGGGGGGGCTTGAGTGGTCAGCGGGTGCCAAAACATTATTTTAGAAACACCGGGATAAGGGTACGAGTGGTGGTGGTGGCCGCAGCGGATTATCAGCTCACGACGCTAAGAAGCCCAAATTCCGAGTTCGATTCGGGGGCCACTTCGCATGCGGTGAGAATTCTACAGGTCATGCTCTCCCCCCCCCACCAACACCACCACCACCCCCACCACCACCCCCACCACCACCACCACCCCCACCACCCCCCCACCACCACCCCCCCCACCACCACCACCCACTTATAAACCTGCACCGACCGGCGTGGTGAAGTATGCTCCAAGTAACTCCCCATGAGCAGCCACGGAGGTGGTGAGGAATCTAACACAAACTGGATTGCATTTCACACGTGGCTGGAGAAACCAAGGGGGGGGGGCTCAATTGAACAGCTGGAAACCAAACAAGAGACTCGACGCTAATGTCAGGGTGAGATAGGGTTCTTTTTAAATCCTTTATATTAAGTTCGCTTGCTTGCTTGCGTGCTTGCGTGCTTGCTTGCTTGCTTACGACCGTGCAAATCTTTCGGTCGTTTTTTAACCCACTTCCCGTGATCCAATCGAGCTGACATTTTGCACACAGACTCGTTGTGCGTGACAATTTATTTTCGTGAATTTTTTTTTCTCCAAAATTTTACACTGTTTAGGGGAAAACATTTAAATATTTAATTACCAATTGCTTAATGGTGGCAGAAAATCATCTGACCCATAGGTGGCAGCCATCTCAAGCCAGAGGACAAGAGGACTCTAGCCGCCACGCATATAAAGGATTTATAGTGAAAAACTTTGTTTTTACGGGTTAAATTTTTGTTGTTGTTTTTGGGAAGGTTGGTTGGTGGGTGGTGATCGCCGGTTTGGGGGTAATTCTGGAGAAGCGACGAAGCCCTGCAAATTGATTTTCGTCTCACATTGTCACTCCTATCGGAATTCTCAAAGCGTCCGCGCGCGCGCCGTCCTCCAAGCGCCTCGTGCTTACATCTCACGGGGTGGCTAGGCGCCCGTGGGTGTTTTATTATAGGGAGCTGCCAGTCATCTCAGTCAGTCGATCCACAAATAACACCTGGGCCTGCCCCGTGACCCTCTCGCCGGCGGGAAGCCTTCTTTCACACTTTAGAAAGAAAAAAAATAAAAGAAAATTAACCGCAACACCATCGCTGCTCATCTCTCGCCAAGGAGCAAAAGGGGCCGTCCATAAATGACGTCACGCGATTTTGGACGATTTTTTACCCCCCCCCCCTTTCCTCGTCACACGGCGTCACAAAAAACAGACCCCCCCCCCTCATGACGTCACAAAGCTCTGCCCCCCTCCCTCCAAAAAACATATTTCCATCTTGAAATTAAAACATGCTTCAAATCGCTTTAAACTATAGTCATTGTAGTGCGTATTTAATGTGGCGCTGCACTCTGATGTTGTAGGAGAAAACATTTATTACAAGTCTATTTAATTAAGTAGAACGTGTTGTCTATATTGATTTAAAGTTGCGCATTTTGATGTGACGTCACATTTCTCAACTCCCCCCCCCTCGTCACACATCGTCACAAATGTCTGACCCCCCTCCCCCCCCCTTGGTGCGTGACGTCATTTATGGACGGCCCCTTAACCGACTGTTGGGGCGAGTGCTGATAGCGAGTAGCAGCATTCGTGAAGGCCGGCACTGTGGCACACGAGGGGGTGGGTGGCCAGCGCACCAGGTACTCATTTGAGGCTGAGTCGACCTAGTGGAGGCCCAGCAACCGGTTCAGAGATAATCGTCACCGGACCGGTGGTGTTGGCCGTGAGCGGGAATCGAACTCGGGTCGCCGGGTTCGCAGAGCAAAGCGCGCTAACCGCTGCACCGCCGCTCCGGTCTCCTCCCACAGGCAAAACACTCGTCACGTGACAGATAACACATCCATATAGAAAGGACCGCAGAGCTTGGGCGGAGCTGCCGCTGCTGCTTGATGCCTTCCCGCTCGTCTGTGGTTCCTCCTCCTGGCAAGCTCTGAGTCGTCCTCTCTCTCCCCGTCTCCTCCCAGCAGAGGTCGCAAACGGGTTTTGATTCCTTACCCGTACCCGGCCGCACCAGGGTCGCAAACGGCTACCCGTACCCGGCCGGGTACGGGTAACCGTTCCCTACCCGTACCCGTACCCTACCCGAAATGAGTGACAAACGGTTACTCACCAGTGACTCACGGCCTACCCGTACCCGGCCGCACCAGGGTCGTATCGGGTAGGGTACGGGTATCGGGTACCCGGTTGCGACCTCTGCTTCCCAGTGAGCGCGCTGCGAATGCCGTTGTACAAGTTGACATTATTAGACGTTATTAACCAGGTAAAGTCTTGACTGACTGTGATGTTTCCATCCTACCTGCCTATGTCAGCTGTTATGTTATGCTAATCTCTCACATTATCATAGCTACTGCCATGCCCAGTTACATGCTGATTTCTCATTTTAACATCATGCTAATCTCTCACATGAACATAGCCACTTCCGTGCCCAGTTACATGCTAATTTCTCACTTTAACATGCTAATCTTTCACATTAACATAGCCACTTCCGTGCCTAGTTACATGATAATTACTCACATTAACATCATGCTAATCTCTCACATTAACATAGCCACTTCCGTGCCCAGTTACATGCTAATTTCTCACATTAACGTCATGCTAATCTCTCACATTAACATAGCCACTTCTGTACCCAGTTACATGCTAATTTCTCACTTTAACATCATGCTAATCTCTCACATTAACATAGCCACTTCCGTGCCCAGTTACATGCTAATTTCTCACATTAACGTCATGCTAATCTCTCACATTAACATAGCCACTTCTGTACCCAGTTACATGCTAATTTCTCACTTTAACATCATGCTAATCTCTCACATTATCATAGCCACTTCCGTGCCCAGTTACATGCCTATTTCTCACTTTAACATCATGCTAATCTTTCACATTAACAATAATAAAATATTATGTTTTATTTTTATCATTTTATTATTTCCATTCTACGTGACTTTACCGAAAGAATCAAGAAGATCACTAGCCCCGGCTACTTCTTTATAACCCTTGGGCTACACCCATTTCAAACCTTTTAAAACAGTCTGCATCAGCAGCAGACCATGGCTTTCCCACCTGATGACGGACGCTTGTGTTGCGCCCGAAACGTCGTGATCTATTTTAATTTATTCCTACGTGACTTTACCGAACGAACCAAAGAGCATCATTAGAGGCGCTTGCTAACAGCGCTTGCCTAGGCGGACGGCTTTAAAGAGACGGCGGCGGCGGCGGTGGTGTCCTTAAATTGATTAAAGATTCAGACAACGATCATTGCCTGCCCCCCCCAACCCCCACGACCCCTCCCTCCCGGCCATGATGATGTGAACGATGTGAATCAAGGACGTGTATTGATTTACACGCCACGCGCGCGGAGAATTCGCGTCCTGTAGCAACCCCCATAACGGCACTTGTCCCAACAGTTCCTCAAGGCTATAGGGGCGGGGGGGGCGGGGGGGGGGGGCGGGGGGGGGCGGGGGGGGGGCGGGGGGGGGGCTTTGCCGTCGTTTGGTTTGAATCGGTCATGAATTGGTGCCAATTACACGGGGGGGGGGGGTGGTTTGTACCCCTCCCAATGCATCCTCCCCCCGTGTAATTGGGGCCAATTCTGGCAGATTATGGAAGCGGTGATGTGGTGAGCACGCGGGGGGCGGGGGGTGGGGGGATGGGGGGATCACGGTCTGTGTGGGAGTGGATGTTTTTTTTGTGGGAGCAGTGGTGCAGCGGTTAGCGCGCTGCGCTACGAACCCGACGACCCGAAATCGATTCCCCGCGCGGCTAGCAAACCGGTCCTGGGCCTCCCCTAGGTGGACTCAGCCTGAAATTAGTAACCCGGTGCGGTGTGTAAAATATCGCCACTAGGGAGACAAAGGCGGTCGGGCGTGGTGCTGGCCACCCACTCCCTCGTGTGCCACAGTGCCGGCCTTCATAGGTGCTCGCTAACAATACTTGCCCCAGCACGTCTGTTAAGGCTACACGGGGGATCTTTGTCTTGTTTTGGGGTGACAATAAGGGTCTGGGTCTGGTTCTCTTGTGACTTGAGTACCAACTGATACCGCTCCAAGATATCACCACCGCTCTCACCTACCACCACCTACCATCACTTCAACAACCCACACTGACCGGCGTGGTGAAGTATGGTCAAACACTCCCCCCGTCACGAGCACGGCCATGGTGCATCTCTGCCCCCCCCCTCCCCCCCAAGTTTTCTGTCGACCCGGTCTATACCAACCCCTCCTTAACAACAAACCATCTGCGGCGAGATGTTAACTACCTCGTCTGGTGTTCAAGTTCAAGTTTCATTGATTAGGTATAGCCCTGTGAGACATTCGCCTCTTGAATCGGGTGCAACCGCAACAAACAAAATACAAAAACATGAACAAGAAAACATCTTAAAGTGAATATGTGAATCTGTGCAAAAAGAAAATCCAGGAAAAAAAACCAGCAAAAATTCCAGAAAAAAGCACCGTACACCAACGCTGTGTGCAAAAATCCCAGTGGGATGCAAGTCAAACAACCAACAACAACCACAAGACAACTTAGATTAAGGCCATCAGTCTAACTCCGTACTACAACAAACAAACATGGCCAAACCAAAAAACGTTTTCGAAATCACCAAAAAAAAGCCATAAAAGCAGTGTAACAGTGATATAATTTTCACAATAAACGACATAAACAACATGTACCGCCAAACCCTGCAGCCATAGCTGGCTGCATGAGTCACTACACAACATCAGGAGCATCATTTATTAGGAACTAGCTTTACTACCCGGCTTCGTCCGGGACTTGGATTCACCATGCCCGGCCGCCTTTGTCTCCCCAGTGGCGATGTTGACAGACCACACCAATTACTCGTTTGAGGCCGAGTCGACCTAGGGGAGGCCCAGGAGCGGTTGAAATAATCGTCACCGGTGGTGGCCGTGAGCGGGAATCGAACTCGGGTCGCCGGGTTCGTAGCGCAGCGCGCTACCCGCTACACTACAATGCGTTACGCTTCCACGTGCGCGGGTCACGTGACAGATGTGACGTCACAGCTCACTTGCCGTGCAAAAAAATATGCATTATTGAGCTCCCCCCCTCCCCCCCCCAAAAAACTAAAGTGTATTTGTATAATTGTTGCATGGTGTACAGTCTGGAAAGTACCCACATGGCAAATTTCAAGTTTGTTGCATGTCGGGAAGTACGCTAAACATTTTGAACAGACACACATAATCACAACTTTGCCTTTTAAATATATGTGGAGATAATAACCCTGTGAGCCATGCGGCTCTTGACTCGGGTGCAACCGCAACAAAACAAAAACATGAACAAGAAAACATCTTAAAGCGACGACACGCAACAACAACAAAAAAATCCTGGAAAAAACGGCAAAGTATTTCGTAAAAAAACACCGCATTCCGACCCTGACAACGCCTGTTGCTGTATATTTGGAATTTGCGGTGTCTCTCTTTCTCTCCCCTCCTTGATCGCTTGTGAATTTTTCTCCGGGTCCTCGGGTTTTTCCTCTCCACACTTCTTTACAAGTCTACATCACGCGCTTAGAGTATTTGGCTCCTGATATAAATTCCCACGTGATGACGATAAGAGGCCGTCCATAAATGACGTCACGCGATTTTGGACGATTTTTGACCCCCCCCCCCCCCCATCGTCACACGACGTCACAAAAAGTCAGACCCCCCCTTCAAATATGACGTCACAAAGCTCTGCCCCCCCTCCCACCCAAAATATAAAACATGCTTCAAATCGCTTTAAACTGTTGTCATTGTAGTGCGTATTTAATGTGGCGCTGCACTCTGATGTTGTAGTAGAAAACATTTATTACAAAGTCTATTTAATTAAGTAGAACGTGTTGTCTATATTTATTTAAAGTTGCGCATTTTGATGTGACGTCACATTTCTCAAACCCCCCTTCCCCTCGTCACACATCGTCACAAATGTCTGAACCCCCCCCCCCCCTAGGTGCGTGACGTCATTTATGGACGGCTCCTAAGCCCACTTCGTTGAGCTATCATTTGTGAAATCAAGGTCACACTTAACCTGTAATAATAACCCCTCTTATCATCTCAAACCATCATCATCATTATTATCCTACGTACTTTTTTTATAATTGCTGTTTAGCGCCTTGGAAAACGCGCTATTTGAATCTATCCAAATACGACAAGGTAACACGAGAAAAACCTACGACCTTATTGCATGACAAATGTTCGAGTGAAATTCCCCCGTTAATTTATTTTGGGTTTACGGGATAATGCGTGCCCCTCTCTCTCTCTCCCCGTGGTCGCGTAGATTTATTTCTTCCCCCCGGGGTCTTCCAGGTGTTTTTATTTCACTCAGCACATTTAGAATGAATATCACGCGTTTCGAGTTATTTGGCCACCGCGCACTAAATTCATTCATGATGGCGAGGTCGCTTCCGACAAAAAAACAGCTCGTATATTTATCTCAGCTGGCCTTACCTGGTTAAACAAAAAAACAATAAAATACATTTCGATTGAAAGCTTTCGTGACTGCAGGGATTCATCTTCTTGGTTCTTTCGGTAAAGTCACGTAGAAGGGAAATAATAAAATTAAAAAAATAAAACATAAAATAATTCTCACGACGTTTCGGCAACAACGCAAGCAGCCGTCCTCAGGTGAAGACCAGGTCTGTCGGGGAGACAGCGTCTCCACGTTTATTATGTTTTACTTTTATTATTTTATTATTTCCCTTCTACGTGACTTTACCGAAAGAACCAAGAAAACCAATAAAATAATTTGAGTATCGAACGCGTCCAGTTTCAGTTTCATTTATTTGGTATAACCACCTGAGCCATTCGGCTCTTGAATCGGGTGCAGCCGCAACAAACAAAAAACTAAAACATGAACAAGAAAACATCTTAAAGTGACTATGTGACTATGTGCAAACAAAAAATCCAAGAAAAGACAGCAAAATATTGCAGAAAAAAGCACCGTACACCATTTTTTTTTCACCGTAACCGGCCGCTTTGAAATGAAGACGACGCGGAAATTGCTGCCGTCAATCTGCGCCACCAAATTGGCGTGGACGGATCTTTTCCGACGTCTTTTTAATGCGTGTCCTTGGGGTGGCGGTCGGGTGACGATGATCGGAAACCGTCCCTGGGCCTTCCTTGGGTAGACTCAGCCTCAAATGAGCACCTGGTGCTGTGCGTAAAATAAACATCGCCACTGGGGAGACAAAGGCGGCCGGGCGTGGTGCTGGCAAACCCACCTCCTCGTGTGCCGTTCTGGCCATCATAGGTGCAACTCGCTAACAGCACTTGCCCCAACAGTCTGTCAAGCTGTACAGGGGATCTTTATCTTTGGTGGGACTGGGAGTTCGGGCGGGTGGGTGGGTGGTGATGGTGGTGATGGTGATGGTGGTGATGGTGGTGACGGTGCTGGTGGTGATGGTGCTAGTGGTGCTGGTGGTGGTGATGGTGGTGATGGTGGTGGTGATGGTGGTGGTGATGGTGGTGGTGGTAATGGTGGTGATGATGGTGGTGGTGGTGATGGTGGTGGTGATGGTGGTGATGGTGGTGATGGTGGTGATGGTGGTGGTGATGGTGATGGTGGTGATGGTGGTGGTGATGGTGGTGGTGGTGATGGTGGTGGTGATGGTGGTGGTGATGGTGGTGGTGGTGGTGATGGTGGTGGTGATGGTGGTGATGGTGGTGGTGATGGTGGTGATGGTGGTGGTAATGGTGGTGGTGGTAATGGTAGTGATGATGGTGGTGGTGATGGTGGTGATGGTGGTGATGGTGGTGGTGATGGTGGTGATGGTGGTGGTGATGGTGGGGGTGATGGTGGTGGTGGTGATGGTGGTGGTGATGGTGGTGGTGGTGATGGTGGTGATGGTGGTGGTGATGGTGGTGGTGGTAATGGTAGTGATGATGGTGGTGGTGATGGTGGTGATGGTGATGGTGGTGGTGATGGTGGTGGTGATGGTGGTGATGGTGGTGATGGTAGTGTTGGTGATGGTGGTGATGGTGGTAGTGGTGATGGTGGTGGTGATGGTGGTGGTGATGGTGGTGGTGATGATGGTGGTGGTGATGGTGGTGATGGTGGTGGTGATGGTGGTAATGGTGGTGGTGATGGTGATGGTGGTGATGGTGGTGGTAATGGTGGTGATGATGGTGGTGATTGTGGTGGTGATGATGGTGATGATGGTGGTGATGGGGCTGGTGGTGATGGTGATGATGGTGGTGGTGATGGTGCTGATGGGGCTTCTTAACGCTGCCGAGGCAATGTCCGATAAAAAAAAAATGTGCTCGCAATTTGCGCTGCGGCTGATGACTTTAAAAAAGGGGGGGGGGGTGGCTTTAAATCGATGGAAAATTCCCAGAACGCTCATTGCTCGCACCGCCTCCCTCGCTCCACGCGCGCCGCGGAAGAATTACGATGTGAACAACGAGAATCGATGCCCCCCCTCCCCTCCCCCCACTAATGGGGGCTCGATTTACACGACTCGCGTGCGGAGACTCACGTCCTCCACAAGCTGCCACTCACTCTCGACGCCACCCCCCCATGTACCCCCCCCCCCATTTCTCTCCGCCCCCACCCCCCCATGTACCCCCTCCATCTCTCCCCCCATGCACCTCCTCCCATGCACCCCCCATCTCTCCCCCCATGCACCCCCATCTCTCCCCCCATGCACCCCCATCTCTCCCCCCATGCACCCCCATCTCTCCCCCCATGCACCTCCCATCTCCCCCCCATGCACCCCCCATGCACCTCCTCCCATGCACCCCCATCTCCCCCCCCCATGCACCCCCCATGCACCTCCTCCCATGCACCCCCATCTCCCCCCCCATGCACCCCCCATCTCTCCCCCCATGCACCCCCCCATCTCCCCCCCCTGCACCCTCCATGCACCTCCCCCCATGCACCCCCATCTCCCCCCCCATGCACCCTCCATGCACCTCCCCCCATGCACCCCCATTTCTCCCCCCCCTCCATGCACCTCCCACCATGCACCCCCCCCATCCATCCCTCCCCCGCCTCATGTAATTGGGATCATTTCTGGCACATTTTGGAAGTTGCTGAGACGTGCTGAGCACTGCGGGGCGGGGGGAGGGGCAGTGGGTGGGTGGAGGGGGGGCAGTGGGTGGGTGGAGGGGGGGAGGGGCAGTGGGTGGAGGGGGGGGGCTGATGCGGTGTGGGGGGGCGGTGATGTAGCGAGTTCGATTCCCGCTCACGGCCAACACCACCAGTGACGAATATCTGAACCGGTCTTGGGCCTCCTCTAGGTCGACTCAGCCTCAAATGAGTACCCTGTGCAGTGTGTAAAACTTTGCCACTGGGGAGACAAAGGCGGTCGGGTGTGGTGTTGGCCACCCACCACCACCCCCTCGTGTGCCGTGCCGGCCTTCATAGGGGCCGTCCATAAATGACGTCACGCGATTTTGGACGATTTTTTTACCCCCCCCTCTCAAATATGACGTCACAAAATAGAAGATAAAGAAAGCAAAAAAAACCCACGACGTTTCGATCGCAACACAAGAGGCCTTCATCAGGCGCAGCGAAGAAGACCGCTTGTGTTGCGATCGAAACGTCGTGGTTCTTTTTTGCTTTCATTATTTTCTACTTCTTATTTTAATTTTATATTTTATTTTAATATTTTTATTTTCTATCTACGTGACTTTACCGAAAGAACCAAGAATATGAATTCCAGCAGTCACGAAATTTTTAAGTCACACATTCCGATTCCGTGTGTTGGGAGGGGCAGTGTCTCATTCTTCACCTGAAGACGGCTGCTTGCGTTGTAGCCGAAACGTCGTGAGAATTATTGTATTGTGTTTTATTTTTATTATTTTATTACTTCCCTTCTACGTGACTTTATCGAAAAAACCAAGAAGATGAATCCCTGCAGTCACGAAAGCTTTAAATCGAAATTTACGGGTGGGAGAGTTTGCTTAGTGCGTTTGTGTGTGTGTGGGGGGGGAGCGGTGGCGCAGCGGTTAGCGCCCTGCGATACAAACACCGTTCTGGGTCTTCCCCCCTAGGTCGACTCAACCTCAAATGAGTACCTGGTGCGATGTGTAAAACATCGCCACTGGGGAGACAAAGACGGTCGGGCGTGGTGCTCGCTGACAACACTTGCCCCAACAGTGAGTTGCAAGGCTATACGGGGGGGGGGCGGGGGGCGGGGGGTGGGGGGTGAAATCTTTGTCTTTTATTAGCCTTGAGTGGCTTCGAGGTGGCAGAGTGAGTGATTCAATCAACTCGCCACGGGAGGAGGACAGCTCGCTCGCCTTGCGGGGGTGGTCATGATGGGGGGGGGGGCTACAGAGGATTGGAGTTGGCGTATAGGGGGGTGTTTGTGGGGGGGGGGGGGCTCCGAGGGGGGGAGGGGGCATGTGCGGGGAACGGGGACAGGCGGGGGGAGGAAGAACGGCGAGCATCCTCCCGCACAAAGCAGGACAGGCTGACTCACTCACTCACTCGGGACAGGCTGACTCACTCACTCACTCGGGACAGGCTGACTCACTCACTCACTCGGGACAGGCTGACTCACTCACTCACTCGGGACAGGCTGATTCACTCACTCACTCGGGACAGGCTGACTCACTCACTCACTCGGGACAGGCTGACTCACTCACTCACTCACTCGGGACAGGCTGACTCACTCACTCACTCGGGACAGGCTGACTCACTCACTCACTCGGGACAGGCTGACTCACTCACTCACTCGGGACAGGCTGACTCACTCACTCACTCGGGACAGGCTGACTCACTCACTCACTCGGGACAGGCTGACTCACTCACTCACTCGGGACAGGCTGACTCACTCACTCACTCGGGACAGGCTGACTCACTCACTCACTCGGGACAGGCTGACTCACTCACTCGGGACAGGCTGACTCACTCACTCACTCGGGACAGGCTAACTCACTCACTCACTCGGGACAGGCTGACTCACTCACTCACTCGGGACAGGCTGACTCACTCACTCACTCGGGACAGGCTGACTCACTCACTCACTCGGGACAGGCTGACTCACTCACTCACTCGGGACAGGCTGACTCACTCACTCACTCGGGACAGGCTGACTCACTCACTCACTCGGGACAGGCTGACTCACTTACTCACTCGGGACAGGCTGACTCACTCACTCACTCGGGACAGGCTGACTCACTCACTCACTCGGGACAGGCTGACTCACTCACTCACTCGGGACAGGCTGACTCACTCACTCACTCGGGACAGGCTGACTCACTCACTCACTCGGGACAGGCTGACTCACTCACTCACTCGGGACAGGCTGACTCACTCACTCACTCGGGACAGGCTAACTCACTCACTCACTCGGGACAGGCTGACTCACTCACTCACTCGGGACAGGCTGACTCACTCACTCACTCGGGACAGGCTGACTCACTCACTCACTCGGGACAGGCTGACTCACTCACTCACTCGGGACAGGCTGACTCACTTACTCACTCGGGACAGGCTGACTCACTCACTCACTCGGGACAGGCTGACTCACTCACTCACTCGGGACAGGCTGACTCACTCACTCGGGCTCATTGCGCGAGCCTCGCTGGAGATTACACTCACACACGCGTGTCTCCCACCACGCACACACGCCCTCCCCACCCAGCCCCTCCCCACCCTCCCCTCTCCACCCAGCCCCACCCCTCCCATTTTTGGATGCAAAACGGACGGACACAATAATCCCCTGTGGGCTGGTGTAACCAGGAGGTTCTTACCAGCAATATATGCATATGAATGTCTATATACGGGCTAAGTCGCTGGTAATAACAGCGTAAGGTTCCAAACTAAAGTCTCGTCCGTATTTCAAATCACCGCCACGAGTCTTATTGCGACTCCACGTGTTCCAGACGGACAGGACACAAAAACGCAGCAGACGCATTGACGCTTCCAACCTTCGAGCTGTCATCAACACCTCCCTCCGCCTGCAGCTCTGATCTCCCGGGAAATGCCTCCAAATTTCCACTCAAGTCAGCTGTCAAAAGCATCATCTCTCTCTCTCGCTCAGATGCGATAGGGAGGAAGACGGCTCACAGGGGGGAGGGAGGGTTGTTCCTCTTGAAGCGTTCTCCCCACTTTGCCAGACCCAATGGTGTTGTCACGAGTCTCCCCTGTCGAGATCTGCCAAAAACCCATTTCACTGATCAACAACAACAAAAAACATGTTTTTCTGGCCTGGACTTTTGCAGCTGTTCTAGACTAATTTCAGGGTGCTGATTCCAAATCTGATCTCAGATTTGCTCTATCACATCTCATTTTTATGCTATCGGCATACCCCATTTTCATTGATTTTACCCGAAATTAACTCTGTCGCTTATGATTGCAAGTTGTTGCGAGTCAGTGACTGCTTTAGTGTTAAAAGATGGTGCTGTATTTTTTAGGATAGTGTGTTTATAATATCATTTTATGTAGATTTCCACATTTATTTAATATTTTTCTTCTGCAGTTTTTATTGAAAATGCAATATTTGATATCTCAAAAACCTTGTGTGATAGACAAAAACTGATGCCAGATTTGGAATCAGCACCCCAAAATTACCTTAAAACCGTTGGAATACCTTATACCAGAAAAAGTGTGTTGACCAGTGTTATCTGTGGCCTGCCGACCCGCTCACACTGGACATCTGTGGAGAGACTTCATAGCTCATCGGATTTCCTCCACTTCTAAAATTGAGATTCCGATTTGGAGGCCGGCAGAGGTATCCACCCCCCAGAGCTGGCAATGCCTCATCGGGAACGATCAGCCTGACAGAGGGAATCCCTCCAGACTTGGCATCGCCCAGCCGAGTGGTAGAGCATTACTTAAACTTCGGGGCCGTCCATAAATAATGAAAAAGAAACACGCAAACTCCAAATATACAGCAGCAGCAGGCGTCGGGGTCGAGATCGAACCCACGACCTCCTGTATACCAGGCGAGGTAGTTAACATCTCCTAGCCACCGTGATGATGATGAGAGAGAGACGCAAACTCCAAATATACAACAGGCGTCAGGGTCGGGATCGAACCCACGACCTCCTGTATACCTGGCGAGGTAGTTAACATCTCCTAGCCACCGTGATGATGATGAGAGAGAGACGCAAACTCCAAATATACAGCAGCAGGCGTCGGGGTCGAGATCGAACCCACGACCTCCTGTATACCTGGCGAGGTAGTTAACATCTCCTAGCCACCGTGATGATGATGAGAGAAAGACACGCAAACTCCAAATATACAACAGGCGTCAGAGTCGGGATCGAACCCACGACCTCCTGTATACCAGGCGAGGTAGTTAACATCTCCTAGCCATCGTGATGATGATGAGAGAGACGTAAACTCCAAATATATAGCAGGCGTCAGGGTCGGGATCAAACCCACGACCTCCTGTATACCAGGCGACGTAGTCAACATCTCCTAGCCACCGTGATGATGATGAGAGAGAGACGCAAACTCCAAATATACAGTAGGCATCGGGGTCGGGATCGAACCCCCGACCTCCTGCACACCAGGCGAGGTAGTTAACATCTCCTAGCCACCGTGATGATGATGAGAGAGAGACGCAAACTCCAAATATACAGCAGGCATCGGGGTCGGGATCGAACCCACGACCTCCTGCACACCAGGCGAGGTAGTTAACATCTCCTAGCCACCGTGATGATGATGAGAGAGAGACGCAAACTCCAAATATACAGCAGGCGTCAGGGTCGGGATTGAACCCATGACCTCCTGTATACCAGGCGACGTAGTCAACATCTCCTAGCCACCGCGGCGCCCCGCGTACGCGATTCTGTTCACTTCTTAGTCTCAATCACCTCGGCAGGGACCGCGTGTGGTGGGGGTTAACGCGCGTGGGTTACTCGCAATCTCTTCTAAGCAGTTTGGCCAGCGTGCCAGCGTCGTCCAAAACGCCCCCTGCTCAGAGTAGGAGGTGGGAGAGAGGCAGGGGACCTCTCCAGAGCTGTCTCGACTCTCTCGTGGTCTCGACTCTAGATCAGGGGTGGGGAACATTTTTTCTGCCAAGGACCATTTGGATATGTATAACATCATTCGCGGGGCCATACACAATTATCAACTGTAAAATTAGCCTGTTATACTATGAGACATCTCCTTTACCAGTGACAAAATATAGTAGTAAGTTTTTACCCTTTTAACGGGTACAAAAACTGGCACCTTTATACAAGTTGAAAGGGTAAAAACCTACTACTATATTTTGCCACTGGTAAAGGAGATGTCTCATAGTGTAAATGCTTACCCGAGCTCTCAATACTCTGATAGTGCACTGTCTTTGAGTTATACGCCTTTTGGCGTCATCTGGTCCAACACCAATGTAGACTAGGCTCTAAGAAAAGCTGTCTCGGGTGTGGACCAATCAACTTCAAGGGCAGTGCATATCATTATCATCATCAGAGTTGTTTCTTTTTGTTTACATTTTGACTGCTTGTGTTGTGGTTATTGCAAACATGATGCCTTGTATAAAGGTGTCAGTTTTTGTACCAGTTAAAAGGGTAAAAACCTACTACTAGCCTGTTATATTTGGTCAAATATGTAATTAACTCGCCCCTAATGCGATGGCTGGAACTGCTTCTCTTTGGGCGAGGCGTGGTGATGTTAGCTGGCTTATTGATGATGTTGCTGCTACTCGCAACTAATCTTCCAGGTTTGCTCCGAGATTTATTGAATTTCGAGTCCCGCCTTCGGTTGCCTTGGCAGGGCCACACCAAATGATTTTCGTGGGGCCTCATACGCCCCCCCCCCCAGCCCTGCAGTCTAGAACCTTAGACGCGACCGCTCTGGATGATATCCCCACTCCGAGAGCTCCCTCCGGTTGCGAAGCATTCCACGCTCGGTGGTATGAGCCAAAAGCCATCTCAGGAGCGCTTCAAGCCATAATACTTTTACCTTCCCACTCAATACGACAACAACAACAACATCAGATATTGATTCCTCCAGGGCTTTTGCTCCACGCAGTTCTAAATCAATCACGCGCGCACACGCGCACCCTCCCTCCCTCTCTCCCCATGTGTGTGTGTGTGTAACCTTTAAGGCCGATCGGGACGAGTTGGGAGTTGAGCGATGAACATCGTTTGTGGCGGTGGCTTGGGGCTTGGCGGCGTAGAAGTTCGTGCGCTGCGCCACGAACTCCCCACGACCCCCTCCTCTCCCCCTCCCCCCCGAGTTCGATTCCTGCTCGCGGTGACGATATCATCTCATCCGGTCCTGGTGCGTGCTCCCCTAGGTCGACTCGGCCTCAAATGAGTGCCTGGTGCGGTGCGTAAAAATAGCAAAAACGCATCGCCACTCGGGGGAGACAAAGGCGGGCGGGCGGTCGAGAGTGGCGTTCTGCTACTTGAAACCCCAGCAGTCTGTTAAGAGTATACGGGGGGAGGGGGAGGAAATCCTTATAATTTTGGTGTCTTGGGAGCGTGGAGCGAGGCAGGAAGACAGCAGCATCAGTAGCAGCGGCAGCAGCAGCGGATGAGAATTCAGCCACGTGGCAACCGCCACCGCCATGGAGATGTCCTCGCTCATGATCACCAACATAATCTTCTACGCGCTCTTCGCCGTGGCCGGCCTGCCCGCCAACGCGTTCCTCATCCTCGCCAGCCGCCGGCGCCGCCGCACCACCTTGCTGCCCGTGGGCGACCTCCTGGTCCTCAACTTGGCTCTCGCCGATTTCCTCCACATCGTCTTCCGCAACCTCTCCGTGCTCGTGTCGCACGTGGCCCGCGAGTGCCTCCTGGGCGCGTTGCCCTGCAGCGTCATCGGCGCCGCAATGTACTTCACCATCGGCTTGAGCGCCAACTTCACGCTCATGCTCAGCCTGTACCGCCTGGGCAAGCTGCGCCACGTGTGCCGTCCCTCGGTGCTCGTGGCGCGCATGGAGGGCTCCCGGTGGCCCCCGCGAGCCGCCGCCGCCGCGTGGCTCTTCTGTTGCGCGTCGGCGCTGCCCTACGTGGCGCTGCTCGAGCGCACGGACACGGCGGGAGACGCGTGCGTGTGCACCGCGAACCCGCGCCTCGTGCGCGGCGGGGAGCGACTCCTCGCCTACAACATCTTCCAGCAGGTGAGGGTCGCACCGTGCAACGTTCCGTGAACGTTCGTGCCCGTATCGTGTCCACACCGTGCCCGGACCGTGAACGTATCGTGTCCGCACCGTGCCTGCACCGTGCCCGTACCGTGCCAGCTCCGTGCCCCTACCGTGCCTCCACCGTGCCCGTACCGTGCCCCCCCCCCCCTACCGTGCCCCCACCGTGCCCGCACCGAGCGAGCTCACCCACTTCTCGCGGCGCGGTGAGATCTTAGCTCGCACTCACCTCGCGTGACGGCGCCTGCCTGCCTGCTGTTTGTTGTTGTTTGTTGTTGTTGTGCATTTGGAGTGCGCGCTTCGCGAGTTGTGGTCGCGTGGATTTTTATTTCCCCTCCTCCTCCTCTTCCTCGTCATCCTCGTTCCTTCCGCGGGGTTTCGCCCTCCACGTTTAGAAATCTGCTCTGCTCGGAGTGTTTGGCCGCTGCTCTAAATTCACACTTGCCATGGCGATGATGATGATGATTTTGGTGATGATGATGATGATTTTGGTGACGATGGTGATGATGATGATGATTTTGGTGATGATGATGATGATTTTGGTGATGATGATGATTTTGGTGGTGATGATGATGATGATGATTTTGGTGATGATGATGATTTTGGTGATGATGATGATAAGCCACTTGCATCAATCATCACGTGTGGCCAGGTCGCTTTCTGAAAAAAAAATTGTAAGAGAGCTGCTAATGGCTTTTTTGTTCTGTTTCGTGGTCTTTACCCGGTAAAAAAGAATTTTAAAAGTTTATTTGCAGGATGATTCACGCAGTCCGTCGTTCATCCGTCCATCTTCATCTCACCGGGATGCCCGTGGTCTGGACCGCTCGTGCGATCGGATCGGTGCGCGCACGCCGGCGATGTTCCGTCGGAGGGGTCGTTTCGGAGCGTGTGATTTTTTTTAGTCAGATGCGTAGGCTGAATGCGATGGCGATACTGATAATATCCATCATTAAATGATCGATTCGGTGTTGAGTTTCATTCGTTTCACCGGTTGTGCGAGAGAGAGAGATATATGAAGAGGCCGCCATAGCGTCTTGACTTGCAGGAGCTACCTGGAGCATTATTCTTCTTCTTATCTCTGCTTCTTCTTCTTCTTGCGTACAATGACATCAGCGCGCTCAGGAGCTCAACGCCAATGTCGAGGTCTGCTAAACCACGACGAGAGGGCTGCAGCAGAGAGAGAGAGTTGGTGTCGTTTTGCTGTTCCTTCTCCTCCTCCGTTGAAGGATCTGGTCAACACACTTTTTCTGGCATAAGGTATTCGAACGGTTTTAAAGTAATTTTGGGGTGCTGATTCCAAATCTGGCATCAGTTTTTGTCTATCACATTAGGTTTTTGAGATATCAAATATTGCATTTTCCATAAAAACTGCAGAAGAAAAATATGAAATAAATGTGGATATCTACATAAAATTATATTATAAACACACTATCCTAAACATACAGCACCATATTTTAACACTAAAGCAGTCACTGACTCGCAACAACTTGCAATCATAAGTGACAGAGTTAATTTCGGGTAAAATCAATGAAAATGGGGTATGCCGATAGCATAAAATGAGATGCGATGGAGCAAATTTGAGATCAGATTTGGACTCAGCACCCTGAAATTAGTCTAAAACAGCTGCAAAAGTCCAGGCCAGAAAAACATGTTTTTTTTTGTTGTTGACCAATGTCGCAGACCGCATTGGATTTACTCTACGACCCCTGGTATAGGTTGTGTAGCCGCAATCGCAACTGCCGTGCCTTGCCTTGAATGGCTTTTTGCTAACGAGCGCCAAAGTGTACGAAGCTGCGGTCTTTGCGATGGCAAAAAATTGCCGTTGGCGGTGATTCAAACGCTAATTAGTTATTAATGTAAACCTTGCCACTTCTGACGCAGAGTGATGCAATGTTTTCCACGAGAGTTTAGTAGGCAGTCGTAGTGGCGAGATGTTAATCACATCACCTGGTGTACGGGAGGTTCGTGGGTTTGATCTCGACCCTGACGTCCTGCGGTATATTTGGAGTTTGCGGTGTCTCTCTCTCTCTCTCTCCCCGTGGCCGCGTGGATTTTTCTCCGGGTCCTCCGGTTTTTCCCCTCCACGTTTACAATCAATGTGCCACTCATATAAATGTCCACGTGATAAGCTTTCACTTCGTTGAAAGCCAGGTCGCTTCTGAACAAGAGCTACATATCTTCTTGGTTCTTTCGGTAAAGTCTCCTCGACAGACCTGTTCTCCACCTGAGGACGGCTACTTGCATTGTTGCCGAAACGTCGTGAGAATTATTTTATTAGTTTATTTTTATTATTTTATTATTTCCATTCTACGTGACTTTACCGAAAGAACCAAGAAGATGAATCCCTGCAGTCACGAAAGCTTTAAATCGAAATTTAAGAGCTACATAGCTCAGTGGGGCCTTACCTGGTCACATAAGAAAATACTTGAGTTTTAGTTTAGCTTAGAATGGGAATGAATGTCTTCGTCTTATAATGTGACACCGATACTGCGATTGAAATGGAGTTGGTGAGTAAACAAAACAGGACTTATTGAACTACCGATGTAAGTATTGACCGTATATCTATTTGCTGAAAATTGCTAAAGAATCTGAACCTGACCTCTTGACGCCATGTCATTCTAACGCCACCCCACCCCAGGGCTTATTGAATTTACCAACCACTGATGGAAACGAGACACACACAAAAAAGAAGTTTTCATTTGACCACGAAGATTTTCAGACATAAAATCCATACCTGATTTTGAGCTCATCGGATTCCTCCAGTATATTAAACGTATTCTGATTCTTTCTCTCTCTTGCAAATTAGACTATATCCTGGTCTCTTGAGTGAGACGTGGATTTTATATTTACATCAGCAGCAAGGGCCGTTTAAGCTGTTTCGCTCTGTGTCATGGGTCTCCTGTGATGGTACGGAGCGAGTTCTCACCTCGTCAAACTCTCAGTGTGGTAGCAGACCGCCACCACTTTACTCTTAACCCTATCCTGTTCCGAGATGACTGCAAGTCGTAGGGTGAGTGACCCCATTCACCGCCGAATCTCGGGGGGCGTAGCAGCAGCGCCGCTGTTTCTAAAGACATTGCGCTCGCCGCAGAGAACCCTAGTGACACGTCCGCCGCCACTCTACGATAGCCACACGTCCTCCCGCGTGGCATACTACTTCCGATTCCGTTCAGATGACGTACACGTACGTCATCGTACATGTACGTCATCGTACACGTACGTCATCGTACACGTACGTCGTTGTGCGAGCACGTCATCGGAGCGTGCGAACACGTCATCGGGACGTGCGCCCACGTCATCGAAGCGTGCGTGCACGTCATCGGAACTTGCGTGCACGTCATTGGAAGCATGCGAGCACGTCATCGGGACGTGCGCGCACGTCATCAAGAGCGTGCGTACACATCATCGGAATGGGAAAGGGTTAAAGGAGCAGATGGTGAATCACAACGCGGCATTGACGCGTGCAGTTTAATCCACTTCAATTCAATTTAAAGCTTTCGTGACTGCAGGGATTCATCTTCTTGGTTCTTTCGGTAAAGTCGTGTAGAAGGGAAATAATAAAATAATAAAAATTGTATTTTACAATGTTTTATTTTTATTATTGTTTTATTTCCCTTCTACGTGACTTTACCGAAAGAACCAAGAAGACACTTCAATTCAGTTTCACGCAGTTTGCTTGTGTACGGCGATCTGCGGGCGTGAGAAAAAAATAAAAACAATAAAAAAAAATAAGCAATCTGCCAACGATCAATACCGTCCGAATGTAAGCTCACATCAAACGCGTTCGTAAATTTGACTTCACGGATTCGATCGCGACATTGGCGTTCTCGAGGTGGTCTGTGACAGACGAGTCGAGGTACCGAGGCGGAACGACTCACAAAGGACACCCCCTGCCCCCCCCTGCCCCCCCTGCCCCCCCTGCCCCCCCTGCCCCCCCTGCCCCCCCTGCCCCCCCCCGCTACCCCCCCTCATCATACCAGGCAAGGCATTCACTTATTTTACTGGTAGGAACCTCCTGGTTACACCAGCCCACAGGGGATTATTGTGTCCGTCCGTCCATCCGTCGTGCATTCAAAAATGGGAGGGGTGGGGATGGGTGGAGAGGGGAGGGTGGGGAGGGGCTGGGTGGGGAGGGGAGGGTGGGGAGAGGCTGGGTGGGGAGGGTGGGGAGGGGCTGGGTGGGGAGGGGAGGGTGGGGAGGGGCTGGGTGGGGAGGGTGGGGCTGGGTGGGGGGTGGGAGGGGTGGGGCTGGGTGGGGAGGGGCTGGGTGGGGAGGGTGGGGCTGGGTTGGGAGGGGTGGGGCTGGGTTGGGAGGGGTGGGGCTGGGTGGGGAGGGGCTGGTACCACCCCGTGGTGCCCTTATAAAACTCAACGTTTAACCTACTCACGCCGGCTTGTGGCCGCCCTCACAGTCGGCCATATTTGCGGAATACACCACGCCGCCGTTGACCCTGCAGGCCATTGACCGAGCAACCCAACGTTCCTACCAGCTCCCTCCGCAGGAGGAATGTGTTTCCAAAGCGACCTGGCCACAGATAATCCACAGCTCGGTGGCCGTGAGAGGGAATCGAACACGGCTCGTCGTGCGTTCATCTTGAACTTCCTTCGCGCCGTACTTCGCCGACCGTGCTCGTCGGAGGGTGGCCGGCTTCATAGCGCATGGCTCCGCTTGACCGCCCACGCTACCACTCCCCCCCCCGCCCCACTCCGTCCGCATCCCCAGCCAGTGCCGGATGAAGCTAAGTGCGGGGCCTCTAGCATATGCTGTTATAAAGGGGTCCTAAATGAATAAAAAAAACACGAAAATATTAAAACGTATTTTTTTTACTTGCATAGTAAAACGATTGCATTTTTTCATTCCCTATACAGCCATATAATACGACAAATCTCTAAGCTTAAACACCCGGTCGTTCGTAAAAGTCGAAGGCGGTATAGTACTATAGTAATAGAGCAAGTGCAGAATCACTGAACCGGAATTTATAGCTTGAAAGCGTTGAGCGCGGGGGGCCCTTGAAAGTGCGGGGCCCGTAGCTACTACTACACGTGTAGTAGCAGCTACTACACGTGTAGCAGTAGCTACGGGCCCCGCACTACATGTAGTAGTAGCTACATATGTAGCTACTTGTGCTCCTGGGATAATCCGGCGTTGTCTCCAACACAACACCCACCAAACCCACCGCACAACCACACACAAGCACACACAGACAAAGATTTTTTCCGTGTGTCCTGAACAGACTGTTGGTTGCAAGTGCTGTTAGCGAGCAGCACCTATGAAGGCCGGCACGGTACACGAGGGGGTGGGTGGCTAGCACCACGCTCGGCCGCCTTTGTCTCCCCAGTGGCGATGTTTACACACCGCACCTGGTAATTTCAGGCTGAGTCGACCTAGGGGAGGCCCAGGACCGGTTCAGATAATCGTCATTGGTGTTGGCCGTGAGCGGGAATCGAACCCGGGTTGCCGGGTTCATAGTGGAGTACGCTAACCGCTACACTACCACACTCACACACACAACCACTCACCCACACACACACTCACACACACAATCACACTCAACCACACACACACACACATCCACACACAACCACACTCACACAACCACACACCCACTCACACACACAACCACACACACTCACACACAACCACACTCACACAACCACACACCCACACACACACACAACCACACTCAAACACACACACAACCACTCACCCACACACACACTCACACACACAACCACACTCAACCACACAACCACACAACACTCAACCACACTCAACCACACACACACACACAACCACACACACACAACCACACTCACACACCCACCCACACTCACAACCACTCACCCACATCCACACACAACCACACTCACACACAACCACACTCACACACCCACACAACCACACACACACTCACACCCACACAACCACTCACCCACACAACCACTCACCCACACAACCACACACTCACACACACAACCACACTCACACAACCACACACAACCACCCACACCCACCCACACCACACACACACAACCACACTCACCCACACAACCACACTCACACAACCACTCACCCACACAACCACCCACACAACCACACACCCACCCACACACAATCACACCCACACAATCACACCCACCCACACACAACCACCCACACACCCACCCACACCCACACCACAACACCCACACACACACCACACACCCCAATCTACCCCCCACCAGGTCCTCTACGAGTTCACGCCCGTCGTGGGCATGGTGCTGGCCAACGCCAAAATCGTCGCCTTCCTCCTAACGCGCCGACGCCGCCAGGTGCTGACGGACAGCGCCGGCGACGGAGCCCCGCGTCGCCTCGTGCGCCAGGTGCGCGCCGCCAAGGTGCTCGTCCTCCTGGCGCTGCTCTTCGTGCTCTGCTGGGGCACCCACGTCCTCGTCTCGATGTTCTTCGCCCTCGACAAGGTCGCCGTGCTCGCGGCTCGCGTCGTCGGAATGCTCCACTCGGTGTGCAGCCCCTACCTCGTCGTCGCCGGCAACCGCGGGCTACGCAGTCGCCTCTGGGCCGCGCTTGGACGCGGAGGTGGAGGAGGTGGTGGTGGTGGAGGTGGTGGTGGAGGTGGTGGAGGAGGTGGCTGGGGCAGGGGGTGGTGGCGGCGGAGGTGTAGGTCGGTGGCGGTGCAGCCGAGCAGCAGGAGGAGGAGTAGCGACGGCTGTGGTGGTGGTGGCGACGGCTGTGCTGGTGGTGGTGGACGTGGTGGTGGTGGAAGGTCGAGGGTGGACGTGGAGCTGCCGCCCGTTCACGCGGACGTGCTGCAGAGCTCCATCAGCTTCAGCCAGCAGCTGCGCATGGCGAGTCTGTGAGGAGGGAGGAGGAGGGAGGAGATGGATCGTCGTGGTTGCGGATGACGGACAGGGTGCGGTAGAGCGGTCTTGAGTGTCCGATCGGGAGTCGTCGGATGGACACGGAGGGAGGGGGGGGGGGCACTGTGCCGTACGTGTCTGTGTGCATGAACTTTTTTCGCACCGTACGTAGCCAAACCGCGCGCATCGGAGGTGCGGTGGGGAGAGGGGTGGGGGGAAGGACAACAAACTAAACAGGAAAAGAATTTGCTAATTGGTTTTTTACCCTTCTATCTGGCAACAAAAACTGACACCTTTTTTTTTACAAGGAGTCATGTTTGCATAGACCACAATACCTGCAGCCGTAATGCAAACAAAAAACATAACTCTGATAATGTATGCACTGTCCTTGAAGTTGATTGCGCCTTTTGGCGTCATCTGGTCCAACACCATGTGAGACTAGGCTCTAAGGAAAGCTGTCTCGGGTGTGGACCAATCAACTTCAAGGACAGTGCATATATTATCATAGTTATGTTTGTTGTTTGCATTATGGCTGCAGGTATTGTGGTCTATGCAAACATGACTCCTTGTAAAAAAAAGGTGTCAGTTTTGTTGCCAGATAGAAGGGTAAAAAACCAATTCTCATATTTTTTACTGGCAAATGAGGTTCCAATGATGACGAAAAGAATCTCTAAACAAATGAGTTTTCCACGGAGATGATCTCAAAGTTGCAGAGCTCCGGGGGCGTCCAAAATGTCGGATGGAAGAGCGCGTTCCAGACGGACGCAGAAGGGGATGCATCTGAACGCGGTCGTGATCGGGGGCAGTCTGTGCGGATGCACGTTGAACTTCTTTTGCACCGCACGTAGCCAAGCCGTGCTCATCGGATGTTGCGGTGCGGGCTGGGACAACGATTTAAACACGCACAAAAAAGTTGTAAAGATATTTGTTGTCAATCTGATCCAGGGACGCCGCGTGGTTGGGGCGATGCAGACAGGGCCGGGTGAATGTTACGAGAAGCCTGCATATCGCAAAACTATTTATTTATTTATGTAAAAAGAAAAACGATTTATTACACTCAATGTAAATGCATAATTCTCTACGCTCATTTCTTCAAACAAAAAAAATAAAAACTATCTTTAGCTGTTCAATCTGGAATGTGGGGGAGGTGCAAACTTTAAATAAACTCTAAACTTAAATGTCGATTTAAAGCTTTCGTAACTGCAGGGATTCATATTCTTGGTTCTTTCGGTAAAGTCACGTAGAAGGGAAATAATAAAATAACAAAAATAAAACTATTAAAATTTTCACGACGTTTCGATTGCAACACAAGCAATCGTCATCGGGTGTGAAAAATACAGCAAGAAAATGTTTTGTTATGTTTCATTTTTATCATTTTATTACACTGGTCAACAAAATAAAACATTTTTTTCTGGCCTGGACTTTTGCAGCTGTTTTAGACTAATTTCACAGGGTGCTGATTCCAAATCTGATCTCAGATTTGCTCTATCACATCTCATTTTTATGCTATCGGCATACCCCATTTTCATTGATTTTACCCGAAATTAACTCTGTCACTTATGATTGCAAGTTGTTGCGAGTCAGTGACTGCTTTAGTGTTAAAATATGGTGCTGTATGTTTAGGATAGTGTGTTTATAATATCATTTTATGTAAATATCAACATTTATTTAATATTTATCTTCTGCAGTTTTTATTGAAAATGCAATATTTGATATCTCAAAAACCTGATGTGATAGACAAAAACTGAGTTGGAATCAGCACCCCAAAATTACATTAAAACCGTTGGAATACCTTATGCCAGAAAAAGTGTGTTGACCAGTGTAATTTCCCTTCTACGCGATTTTACCGAACGAACCAAGAATATGAAACTCTAAACTTGTTATTTTTAACCAGGTGAGGCCCGCCGAACGATAGGTCTCTGGTTCTCTTTCAGAAGCAACCTGCGGATATCACAAATGATGGCTAAACGAAGTGGCTCATCGTCACTTGGAAATTGACAGCAGCCAAAGACTCTAAACGCGCGTTTCTAAATGTGGAGGGGAAAAACCGGAAGACGCCGAGGAAAATCCACGCGACCACGGGGGGGGGGAGAGCGAGAGACACCACAAACTCCAAATATACAGCAGCAGCAGCAGCAGGCGTCAGGGTCGGGATCGAACTCACGATCTCCTGCATACCAGGCGAGGTAGTTAACATCTCCTAGCCACCGTGATGATGATGATGATGAGCGAGACACGCAAACTCCAAATATACAGCAGCAGGCGTCAGGGTCGGGATCGAACCCACGACCTCCTGCATACCAGGCGAGGTAGTTAACATCTCCTAGCCACCGTGATGATGATGAGAGAGAGACACGCAAACTCCAAAATACAGCAGCAGGCGTTAGGGTCGGGATCGAACCCACGACCTTCTGTGTACCAGGCGAGGTAGTTAACATCTCCTAACCACCGTGATGATGATGAGAGAGAGATACGCAAACTCCAAAAATACAGCAGCAGGCGTTAGGGTCGGGATCGAACCCACGACCTCCTGTACACCAGGCGAGGTAGTTAACATCTCCTAACCACCGTGATGATGATGATGAGAGAGACACGCAAACTCCAAATATACAGCAGCAGCATGCGTCATGGTCGGGATCTAACCCACGACCTTTTGTATACCAGGCGAGGTAGTTAATATATCCTAGCCACCGTGATGATGATGAGAGAGAGAGACACCGCAAACTCCAAATATACAGCAGCAGGCGTCGTCAGGGTCGGGATCGAACCCACGACCTCCTGTACACCAGACGAGGTGATGCCCGCGGAGTTCCAGACGCCGGTGGCTGCGGCAGGGAAACAAAGTGGCCATGGGCCTTGGCTCCTTGGGTGTAGAGAGGAGAATGAGGTTGAGAGTGGCTGTGGAGAGTTCCACCGTGATCTGGAATTCGAGGGTGTTTTTTTAAATCCTTTATATTAAGTTCACTTGCTTGCTTGCGTGCGCGCTTATGACCGTGCAAATCTTTCGGTCGTTTTTTAACCCACTTCCCGTGATCCAATCGAGCTGACATGTTGCACGCAGACTCGTTGTGCGTGACAATTTATTCTCGTGAAAAAAATTTGTTCCAAAATGTTCCATTTTTAGGATTTTTTTTCATATTTTATTTAAAATACCAATGTCATAAAAATGAAACTCTTACTCAAGATAAACAGAAATGAATAATAAAATAAAACCGATGCCACGCATATAAAGGATTTATAGTGAAAAACTTTGTTTTTACGGGTTACTTTTTTCCCTGTTTAGATTCAACTCGGATTCACCTTTGATCTCGGATTCGCTTCTCGACATCGGCTGTCTCTGCAACGTCCCTGGGGCGATTCCTCTGCAGGCGAGAAACTCGCTCACTCGCGTTGGAGATTTTGAACAATAAAAAATAAATGCCGTTGAATTTTTCTCACAACGATCCGTGAGCCGATTTGCGCCACTCCGCGTGTCACGCTCCGTGTGTCAGGTTCTGTGTCAGGTTCTGTGTGTCAGGTTCTGTGTGTCACACTCCGTGTGTCACGCTCTGTATAACCACTCTGTGTGTCAGGTTCTGTATAACCACTCCGTGTGTCACTCTCCGAGTGTCACACTCCGTGTGTCACGCTCTGTGTGTCACACGCCGTGTGTCACGCTCTGTATAACCACTCCGTGTGTCACTCTCCGAGTGTCACGTGCTCTGTGTGTCACACTCCGTGTGTCAGGTTCTCCGTGTGTCACACTCTGTGTGTCACTCACTTCGTGTATCACGTTCTGTATAACCACTCTGTGTGTCACTCTCCGTGCGTCGCACTCCGTGTGTTGTTGCAGTACGACCACGCGGAGACGGAATTCATTTTATGTTGCTAAGGGGCCGTCCATAAATGACGTCACGCACCTAGGCGGGGGGGGGGGGGGTCAGACATTTGTGACGATGTGTGACGAGGGGGGGGGGGGTGTTGAGAAATATGACGTCACATCAAAATGCGCAACTTTAAATAAATATAGACAACACGTTCTACTTAATTAAATAGACTTTGTAATAAATGTTTTCTCCTACAACATCAGAGTGCAGCGCCACATTAAATACGCACTACAATGACAATAGTTTAAAGCGATCTGAAGCCTGTTTAATTTGGGGGGGGGGGGCAGAGCTTTGTGACGTCATATTTGAGGGGGGGGTCTGACTTTTTGTGACGCCATGTGACGATGGGGGGGGGGGGGTCAAAAATCGTCAAAAATCGCGTGACGTCATTTATGGACGGCCCCTAATGCCGTTCATTAGCACCGGTGCACACAACACTCTAACTCACACCCGAGGTAGGTGCTCTCTATTACTGGTAGGAACCCACTGGTTACACCAGCCCACAGGGGATTATTGTGTCCGTCCGTCCGTCGTGCAGGGAGGGGCTGGGTGGGGAGGGAGGGGCTGGGTGGGGAGGGGCTGGGTGGGGAGGGGCTGGGTGGGGAGGGGCTGGGTGGGGAGGGGAGGGTGGGGAGGGGCTGGGTGGGGAGGGGCTGGGTGGGGAGGGAGGGGCTGGGTGGGGAGGGGCTGGGTGGGGAGGGGCTGGGTGGGGAGGGGAGGGGAGGGTGGGGAGGGGCTGGGTGGGGAGGGGCTGGGTGGGGAGGGGAGGGGCTGGGTGGGGAGGGTGGGGCTGGGTGGGGCGGGGCTGGTCACCCCGTGGTGCCCTTATAAAACTCAACGTTTAACCTACTCACGCCGGCTTGTGCCCGCCCTCACAGTCGGGCATAATTGCGGAATACACCACGCCGCCGTTGACCCTGGCCATTGACCGAGCAACCCGACGTTCCTACCAGCTCCCTCCGCAGGAGGAATGTGTTATTTATACCCGGCACTTTGAAGGCCCCCCACTTGTGCATCATCTCCCAATTAAACGCAAAACCACCAAACAAAGACAAAGGTCCCCCGTGTAGCCTTAACAGACTTGTTGGGGCAAGTGCTGTTAGCGAGCAGCACCCTACGAAGGCCGGCACTGTGGCACACGGGGAGTGGTTGACCGGTACCACGCCCGGCCGCCTTTGTCTCCCTACAGTGGCGATGTTTACACAGCGCACCAGCTACTCGTTTGAGGCTGAGTCGACCTAGAAGGAGGGGGGTGGGGGGAGGCCCAGGACCGGTTCAGATAATCCGTCACTGGTGGTGTTCGTGGCCGTGAGCGGGAATCGAACTCGGGTCGCCGGGTTCGTAGCGCAGCAGTAGCGCTAATCGCTACAGAACCGCTCCCCAGAAGAAGTTCAACAACAACAATAACAACCGCCATTCGCCACAAAGTGAAGGTGACGTCACCACGGCGCCTGTGCCAGGCTATGTGCACGTTAAGGCCACGTGAAGTGTCGAACGCCCGCTGGCAGCAGGAGGTCACGGGACAGATCCCAGGTGCCATGGGTCGACTGAACGATGCACCACCACCTGTGCCCCCCGACTGTGCCAACTTGCTGCGTTCTTAGCCCCCCGTGTACCAACATCAACACAAAGACAAAGGCTCCCCCCTTGCCGTAATGCCTTCACAGACTACTCTTTGGTTCTTTCGGTAAAGTCACGTATAAAGAGAAAATAATAAATTAAAAACTACCATACAACGTTTCAATTGCAACACAAGCAATCATCATCAGGTATAAATGAAATCGAAACACAAATCTAGTATACTTAGAAATTTAATATAATACAACAGAGCATCGGATAACATAACAGTCAACACCCTACCTGGTTGATTACGCTCTTCCTGAGAATGTTAAATTTGAGAGAGAGAGATAAAACACAGAACCGGAGGCACATAGACAAGACATATGAAGTGTTCTTGAAGACGCGTGGACAACGGGGTAAGGCACACGTATTTATTTGCACAATGTCTTACAATACTGGAGGGATGTATCGGCCCCCTCACCCGTACAACTGGGAATTCACCCCTAGCTAGCCTTCCTAGCCGAGTCCTCCGCTAACGGGCTAGGGGAGGCTGTCTGGCCCGACACTGGTCAGTCGGGCTACGGTACCCGGAATCCCAGAGGTCTGACTCTGGTTCCGGGACCACGCCACTGGCTCCAGCCTGTACTGCCCTTACAAGGGCGGCGTCCCAGGGGGAGTCCAGGGCCTATCTGGCCGGTCTTCTCTCTTCCCTTCTACCCTAAGACTGAGCCCCGAGCTCTCTGGCTCAACCCTTTTTATACCCCCCTAGAGGATCGAAACCCCCCTCACGCCGTCCAGTACGGACGTCGTTGCGGGCACCACCCCGTGTGCTCACGGAGTCCCCGCCCACTGTGTTTGTTATCCGTTAGCCCCTATGCAAACAGCCCTACACAAACAGCCCCTCTGTAACAGCCCTACATCACCCCCCCCTGTACAGCTCGCAGCCGTCCCGGCTGCAACAACTTTAATAAAGGCTATTTAACCCCTGGATACCCGCGTGTGCCTTAAAAAAAACGTTTTTAACGCTAACATGAAGGAACCAACAGCAACAACGACAACAACAACAACAATGACAACAACAAAACCCACAACCCCGAAGGGAACAATCCGACGCACCCCCCCTGAATAAATACGAATACCGTAAGAGCGACGCATATATACAGGTTAAGCAGGGAACTCGCAGCACACATGCAACACAACACAAAAAAAATGTGTTAGGAGCTCCCCACCGACGCAGCACCACGCAACCGTACGTAAGAGAGAAGAAGAAAAAAATGTTCGTCCAATGCATTATAAGAGTCTGCGCATTTTTGCGCGTGTCCTTGCTGCAGGCCCGTCACACGGGGCAATCCCGGGTGGCGAACCCGCCGGTGGCGGTTGTTCGTTTTGTATAGAGTCCGCGTCTGACGTCGCGGGAACCTCGGCGTCCCTTGCAGCAGCAGGTGGGTGCGGGCTCGTCAGTCCCGATGCACCTGGAGGTGGCACGGCCGGCAAGGCATTAGGTGAGCGCGGTGGAGACGGAGCTAGTGAGTCGGTCGACCCCCCACACGTCTGGCCACGCATGTGTGAAGTGGGTTTGTGTACCGCGACGAAAGGTTTCAACCGAGAGGGGTGCACGAACCATCGCCGCTTCCCCCAACGAATGCGCACGCACTGTGGTCGCAAGACCTCGACCACTTCCACGGGGCCCCGCCACGGCCGCGCCAGCTTAGGGGAGGTGGCCAGGGGTACTTGGGGACAGTGCAACCATGCCCTGTCCCCCGGTTTCCACTGTATTACATGCGCCCGACCCAGCCTGAGGCGCTCGTTCGCCTTTTGACGGAGGTCCGAGTTCAACCTCGCAGCATCCCGCGCCTCTGTTAATTTAGCCAGATTAAATTTGACGTGGTCAGCCAATTTAGTTTTTCCTTGCGGGTCGGGGATCTGCAGCTGGGCGCGAACAGGCGGGTCGGGTTCGCGACCGTACATAAGGTAAAAGGGGGAAAATCCCGTAGCTGCATGGGGTGCCATCCGGTATGCCGCCAAGACCCCCTGAATATGCAGGTCCCAATCAGTCTGAGAATCTGAGACCTGCTGTGCCATCATTGACGAAATGGTGCGATGCAGGCGCTCGACCATTCCGTCTGTCTGTGGGTGATACGGGGAGGTCCGAATTTTCTTTGTGCCTAAGAGGTCACAAACTTGTTTAAGTAATTTGCTTGAAAAATTTTTACCCTGGTCGGTCAGCAGCCGTTCCGGAGCACCTTTGTCCAGGACGTATCCCTGAACAAAGGCGTCCACAATGGCTGCTGCCGACTGGTTGGCAAGGGGCCAGGCCATGGGCCAGCGCGTAAAATACTCGACTCCTGTCAGCAAATACCTATTGCCCCTGGGGGTGGCGGGAAATGGGCCCAAGATGTCCAGCGCGACAAGCTCATTTATTCTGGACACCTTGATTGATTGTAAAGGCGGGTTAGACTCCCGTGCCGGCGGTTTCCGTTGCGCACACCGCGGGCATGAATTCAAAAGATCCCCAACATCCTTTGTCATACCAGGCCAAAAAAAATCTAGTTGTATCAGTGCAAGGGTCTTTAGAGTCCCCAGATGTAACAGGCGCTCATGCGCGGCCCACACCACTTTGCCTCGCAACTCCGAAGGGACGACCAGCCGATGTCGCTGTAATTTTGCGTCCCAATGCATGAGCAGACCCTGTACCATTTCCCATGCACCCGAATCACCTTTCACCCTGGCCAGCACCCCCGACGCGACGACGCCACCCGAGGAGGGAGGTATCCTCCATTTGGAGGCGCCCCCACTCAGTGACGGGCAACCCCAACAGGGAATCCCTTCCCTGTTGTTTGATCGAATTATCAGGCAGTGGTTCGTCGTCGTCGGTGGCTGCCAGGATCGGAACCGATGCGTCCCCTGAAGGTCTGCAACGTCCCGACCCCAGGAGGCATGCACATTCCGAGGTGGTTGGCATGCGTGACAGAGCGTCCGCGTTGGTATGGCGAACGCCCTTACGGTAAGTGGTCTCAAAATCAAAATCCTGGAGAACCTCCAACCATCGAGACAACTGTCCCGATGGTTGTTGAACCCGCAGGGCATACTGTAGTGCCGCATGATCTGTGCGGACGGTGAAATGCCGACCGTACAGATATGGGCGATACTGTTGGATGAAAAAAACAATTGCCAACAGTTCTCTACGGGTGACACAATATCTCTGCTCCGCAGGAGACAACACCCGACTACCGTATGCGACCACCCGTTCAACGCCATCAACCACCTGGGAAAGCACACCCCCAATACCCGTGTTGCTCGCATCGGTGTCGAGCAAAAAGGGCTTCGAAAAATCAGGGTAGATCAAGGGAGGGGCTTTCACCAGGGCGTCCCGAAGGGAGCGGAACGCAGCCTCCTCCTCTTGACCCCAGTGGAACCGAACCCCTTTAGATGTTAAAGCGTGCAGGGGTTTAGCAATTGTCGCAAAATCAGCAACAAACCGTCGATAATACGACGCGAACCCAATGAAACTCCTGACCTCTCCCACCGAGGTGGGAGTCGGCCAGGAGCTGACACACTGCGTTTTGGCGGGATCGGTAGCAATACCTGAGCGTCCCACGATGTGCCCCAAATAACGCACCGAATCACGCAACAAATGGCATTTTTGGGGCTTGAATTTCAAATTAGCAGCCCGCATCTTTAGGAAAACCGCCCGCAACCTCTGGAGATGTTCATCAAAGGTTTTTCCAAAGACGATAACGTCATCCAAATAAATGAGGCACGACTCCCATTGCAGTCCAGCCAAAACCAATTCCATTAAACGCTGGAAAGTTGCCGGCGCTGAGTGTAAGCCCATCGGCAACCGGTTGAATTGAAACAAGCCGTGCGGTGTACGAAAAGCAGTTTTAGGCTTTGACTCATCATCCAGAGGAAGCTGCCAGAATCCCAAAAGTAAATCGAGTGTGGAAAAGAATCGCGCTCCCGCCAAGGCGTCAAGCGATTCATCCATCCGAGGGAGCGGGTATGCGTCGGCAACCGAAATTTTATTAAGACGCCGGAAGTCAACGCAAAACCGCAACGAACCGTCCTGCTTTTTAACCAGGACGATCGGCGCTCCCCAAGGGCTGGTGGAAGGAGAAATGATGTCCGCGGCCAACATGTCATCAACAGCCGATTTGACATGGTCCTTTTCGGCGGGACTCAACCGAAACGGATTTTGGCGAATTGGCGCGCTGTCACCCGTGTCAATATGGTGACGCAGCAAGTGAGTGCAACCCAAATCATATTTATTTCGACTAAAAACGTCGGAAAATTCTCGCAGTAATGTTTTAAGTTGTTGACGCTCTGAATCGGACAGGTCCGTCGATCCCGCACAAAGCGCCTCGAGCCACCCTTCATCGCTGTCCGAATGCGGTCGCGACGCAGGGACAGTGTTGACGCAATTTACGGCGGGTTCCTCACACGGCACCGGCGTTGCGTGAGCAAGCACGGTCCCCTGTGGGATCACCACCGTCCGCGAGCCCACATTTAGGACCGCGATGAAGGGTTCACCATCCCCTCTCACTATGGTCTGGGCCGGTAGTAAGTCAGGTCCACTAACCCCGGCCCTAGACGGTCCCAACAGTACCCCTTGTGCCCCAGCACCCTTAACGAGGGGCCGCCGAAGTTTCAAGGGTACCAGCATTTGCGTCCCCGGAGGAACGCGTACCGTTCTTTCCACGAGCGCCGGCACCGTCGCGAACGCCGTCCGAGTCGCAACCGGCGATGGCAGAAACGCCATGCGTCTGCCCGATGGAAGCTCTATGCACCCCTGGTCGATCAAAATTACAATCGGCATTTTGGCCAGGAAGTCCGTCCCCAGCAGGCACGGAACCGCCAGCGAGGAAGAAACAAAAATCGGCCCAGACAATTTTATTTCCCCGATACAAATTTGGGCACGAATTTGTCCGATGATGCCAAGTGAGCCCCCGTTAGCCGCATAGAATGGTATGTTAACTGGCATCAAGGGACGACTCCGGACGGGGAGAATATTATAAATTAATTCCGAAATAATAGTCGCCGATGCTCCCGTATCGACCAGGATGCGCACTTCAACCCCGTCGATATACCCCACAACGGCCGACGACCCCGACGATGCGGCAACCACACGATCGGCCAGCACGGACCACTGGCCGGGTTCGATATGGGTACCCGGAGTGGTGCGTGATGGTGCGATGGTGCGTGATACCGGCCCCCCTCTCGTCGCGGTGTTTGAGTGCGTGACGGGTGTGTGTGTGGGCCAAACGTGTGGGGTGCCGCGACTCGCCGGTTTTTGATGGTGGAGCTTGGGATGAGGCCCGTCGTCCCGGTGAGGTGTCGTCCCGCGCTGACGAGGAGAGCGGCACCCTGAGGCGACGTGGCCCCGGACGCCGCAGTTAAAGCACCGCGGGAGCGACGTCGGAGGTGACGAATGGTCGGAACGGCCCGACCCGTCCTGGCCCGGCCGTGCACTCGTCGCCTGTTGCCGTCGGTGGTCGACGGCGTAGAGTTCCTCCGTCGGAAGGGTGGCTGCAGCCACCGCACGCCCCGCCGATGCCCTGCTGGCTTTTCGCCGGAGCGACAGGAGGTTTGCGTGGAGGAGCCGCGCCGCCTGGAGCGATGTCATTTCCGCGTCCTCCTGTGCAACGACAGCGATGTCAAGATCGTCAGCCAGGAGGAGTATTTTCTCCGTCACCATAGCGTCGATGCCGTCGTCATCCATACGGGGGAAGGCCGACTTGGCCATCGCCAGGAGGCTCGTTCGGTATCCCAGGGGCGACTCCTTTTCTCCCCGCTTGCGGTCGTAGAACTCCTGTCTGCATTCCGCCGATGGTCCGTAGACCCCTCCCAGCAGCTGCAGCGCCATTGGTAACGTAGAGCGCCTTTCCTTCGGTGCCGATGTTAGGGCGGCAAGCGCGTCGCCGTCCAGGAGCGCCGGCAGGGCGCTGAGAGCTTCTGCGTCTGTCCATTTAGCCATTTCTTGGTGGGCGAGGAAGCGTCTTCGGAAGCCGCTCCAGTCGCCCTCTGCGCCCACGAATTCTTTAAGCGGGGGCAGCCTTTGATGCAGCGCAGCAGTTGCCGTGGAGTCCCGTGGGCTGCTGTCTCCCCGACCCGGCTGCGTCTCGGCGCGAACGGCAGATGGCATCGCCTGTCGCAGCTTTGATGACGCGCCCTCCTCCGTCGTTGATGCGGCAGCCCCAGCGCGGCCGATGTCGGACCCCAGGTTGAGGTTGGCCACGCCCCTAGCGGTCGCCGCGTCGATGGCGGGAAATTCTAAATTTGAATCTTCAGAAATGGCGGGAAGGCGCTCCGGACGCCGGTTCCCCTCGCCCCACGGTGGACCACCAGCCCCCAGCCGTGTGATGTTCTCCAGCGTAGCGGCAGCGGCGTAGAGCAGTTCCGCCAGCCTCTCGTGAGCCAGCCTCAGGTGGTCTGTCCGCTGCTCCTCTTCATGGCGACGCTCCGGCAAGAACGCGTCCGGCCCCGGCTGCACGTCGTCTTGTTGAGCCATCTCGGGCTCGACAATTTCGGCGGCGTCTTCCGTTTGCTGTTCCCTGGCTCGAGCTGTTTGGCGCGTGTCCATGTTCTTGGTTCTTCTGACGCCAGATGAAGTGTTCTTGAAGACGCGTGGACAACGGGGTAAGGCACACGTATTTATTTGCACAATGTCTTACAATACTGGAGGGATGTATCGGCCCCCTCACCCGTACAACTGGGAATTCACCCCTAGCTAGCCTTCCTAGCCGAGTCCTCCGCTAACGGGCTAGGGGAGGCTGTCTGGCCCGACACTGGTCAGTCGGGCTACGGTACCCGGAATCCCAGAGGTCTGACTCTGGTTCCGGGACCACGCCACTGGCTCCAGCCTGTACTGCCCTTACAAGGGCGGCGTCCCAGGGGGAGTCCAGGGCCTATCTGGCCGGTCTTCTCTCTTCCCTTCTACCCTAAGACTGAGCCCCGAGCTCTCTGGCTCAACCCTTTTTATACCCCCCTAGAGGATCGAAACCCCCCTCACGCCGTCCAGTACGGACGTCGTTGCGGGCACCACCCCGTGTGCTCACGGAGTCCCCGCCCACTGTGTTTGTTATCCGTTAGCCCCTATGCAAACAGCCCTACACAAACAGCCCCTCTGTAACAGCCCTACACATATAAGCAGAGAGAGACAGATATCACAGAGATACATAGAGAGAGACACATACACACAGACTGTTGGGACAAGTGCCGTTTGCTAGCAGCACCTATGAATGCCGGACACAGCTCACCAAGGTGGTGGGTGACCATCACCCGGCCGCCTTTGTCTTCCTACAGCGGCGATGTTTACTACACACCGCACCAGGTACTCGTTTGTGGCGCGCTGTTTGGGCAGGATATCGATTCCTGAGTCGAGGGTATTGGGGGGGGGGGAGGAGGGGGGCAACCGGTCACATGAATGAATTATTAATTCACATTGTGAGTGGGGCTAGGTTTGGGGAATAATTCACATTGAGAATGGATAATGAATGAATGTGAAATAATTAATCATTCACATTGTGAGTGGGGCTAGCTAGGTTAGTGAATAATTCACATTGTGATTGAATAATAATTAATAATGTGAACTAATTAATAATTCACGTTGTGAGTGGGGCTATCTAGGTTTGCCGAAAAATTCACATTGTGAATGAATAATTCATAATGTGAACTTATTAATAATTCACGTTGTGAGTGGGGCTAGCTAGGTTAGTGAAAAATTAACATTGTGAATGAATAATTCATAATGTGAACTTATTAATAATTCACATTGTGAGTGGTGTTAGCTAGGTTAGTGAATAATTCACAGTGTGAATGAATAATAATTCATAATTTGAACTAATTAATAATTCACGTTGTGAGTGGGGCTAGCTAGGTTTGCCGAACAATTCACAGTGCGCACGAATGATCCATCTGAGAGTGAGTGAATTTTTCCATGCACGACTACGCCACTCAGCTACCCCGAAACGACATTAACACCACGAGCGTCGCCCCTGAAGCTTTCATCCAAAACCCCGTACGACAGAAGTGGGAAGATGAAACGTCAATTGATTCATCAATCAATCCGCACAAACCACGCGTTACCTTGACGAGGGCAGGTCATCGCGTTGGCGTAACGAGAAACGCCAATTTTTTAATTGTAAGAGCGAGTTTTTTTATTATCAAATGTTTGTTTAGGCTCACAATGCACGCACTCAATCGCGCGTAGCACCATCGATTTTTACGTTGGGGATAGGAATCAGAAACAGCCGCACCTCTGATTAGCGCGGTCGGCTACGTACGGGGCGAAAGAAGACCGACGTACGTGCATACACACTGCACGTAGATTAACACTGCACGTAGATTAACACCGCACGTAGATTGACACTGCACGTAGATTAACACTACCCATAGACTCAACACAACCCATAGACTCAACACCGCACCATAGACTCAACACTACCCATAGACTCAACACAACCCATAGACTCAACACTGCCCATAGACTCAACACAACCCATAGACTCAACACTTTCCATAGACTCAACACTGCCCATAGACTCAACACTGCCCATAGACTCAACACTGCCCATAGACTCAACACTGCCCATAGACTCAACACAACCCATAGACTCAACACTGCCCATAGACTCAACACTGCCCATAGACTCAACACTGGCCATAGACTCAACACTGCCCGTAGACTCAACACTGCACATAGACTCAACACAACCCATAGACTCAACACTGCCCATAGACTCAACACTGCCCATAGACTCAACACAACCCATAGACTCAACACTGCCCATAGACTCAACACTGCCCATAGACTCAACACTGGCCATAGACTCAACACTGCCCATAGACTCAACACTTTCCATAGACTCAACACTGCCCATAGACTCAACACCGCACCATAGACTCAACACTGCCCATAGACTCAACACCGCCCATAGACTCAACACCGCACCATAGACTCAACACTACCCATAAACTCAACACTGCACCATAGACTCAACACTGCCCATAGACTCAACACTGCACCATAGACTCAACACTGCCCATAGACTCAACACTGCACGTAGATTAACACTGCCCATAGACTCAACACTGCCCATAGACTCAACACTGCCCATAGACTCAACACTGCCCATAAACTCAACACTGCCCATAGACTCAACACTGCCGATAGACTCAACACTTTCCATAGACTCAACACTGCCCATAGACTCAACACTTTCCATAGACTCAACACTGCCCATAGACTCAACACTTTCCATAGACTCAACACTGCCCATAGACTCAACACTGCCCACAGACTCAACACTGCCCATAGACTCAACACTGCACCATAGACTCAACACTGCACCATAGACTCAACACTGACCATAGACTCAACACTGCCCATAGACTCAACACTGCCCATAGACTCCACACTGCCCGTAGACCAACACTGCCCGTAGACTCAACACTACCCATAGACTCAACACTGCCCATAGACTCAACACTGGCCATAGACTCAACACTGCACGTAGACTCAACACCGCCCATAGACTCAACACTTTCCATAGACTCAACACTGCCCATAGATTAAAATAAAAGCTTTTATTTTAATTTATTATTTTATCTTTAGACGTGACTTAACCGAAAGAACCAAAGAATTATTCCTGCAGTCACGAAAGCTCCATAATTAAGATTGAATTAAGACTGCCCATAGACTCAACACCGCACCATAGACTCAACACTGCCCGTAGACTCAACACTGCCCATAGACTCAACACTGCCCAAAGACTCAACACTGCCAGTAGACCAACACTGCCAATAGACTCAACACTGCCAGTAGACTCAATACTACCCATAGACTCAACACTACCCGTAGACTCAACACTTTCCATAGACTCAACACTGCCCAAAGACTCAACACTGCCAGTAGACCAACACTGCCAATAGACTCAACACTGCCAGTAGACTCAACACTACCCATAGACTCAACACTGCCCGTAGACTCAACACTGCCCATAGACTCAACACTACCCATAGACTCAACACTGCCCATAGACTCAACACTGCCCATAGACTCAACACTACCCATAGACTCAACACTGCCCATAGACTCAACACTACCCATAGACTCAACACTGCCCATAGACTCAACACCGCACGTGGACTAACACTTCCCATAGACTCAACACTGCCCATAGACTCAACACTGCCCATAGACTCAACACTGCCCATAGACTCAACACTGCCCACAGACGAACACTGCCAATAGACTCAACACTGCCCATAGACTCAACACTTTCCATAGACTCAACACTGCGCCTCCGATCGGCGCGATCGGCTGTGTGCGGTGCGAAAGAAGTCGAACGAACGTGGCGCACACCTGGAAGGGGGGCTGCTGCTGCTGCCGCTGACACGACGCGATTCAGGGCCAAGGTCGCAGCGTGCAAAAGAGTCGGCGAAAATATTCAATCAATTGCAGGGCCGTGCCTTTCTTCGCCGCCTTTCACGATGTATACACGTCCTTCGAAAATGAGACTTCAAGAGGTTTATTTTTGGTGTCTAAAAAAAAAAGGACCCCCAACGAATTTCCTCGAAAATCACAAAAATGCGAGAAATTTCTCCCCCCCAACCCAAAAAAAATAAGAACACCGCGATAACGATTCGAGAAATAGGGATCACTTCAAAGGGACGCGCGCCTGATGCAGCCAGAGGTGACGATTCAATCGATACGCGGTACTCACCGAGACAGACACCTACGAAGGCCCACACCATGCCCGGCCGCCTTTGTCTCCCCATAGCTGATATTGTTTTGAACACACCGCACCGGGTTACGGATTTGAGGCTGACTCGATCTATGGGAGGCCCAGGACCGGTTCAGATCGTCACTGATGGTGGCCGTGAGCGGGAATTGAACTCAGGTGCCTGGGTTCGCAGCGCAGCGCGCTAAGCACTACACTACCACTCCCATCGTACACACAGACACACACACAGACAGACACACAGACAGACACACACACATACACAGACACACACAGACACACACACAGACACAGACACACACCCCGTGTCTCTCTCACTCACACACACAGACACACACCCCGTGACTCTCTCACACACACACACAGACACACACCCCGTGTCTCTCTCTCACACACACACAGACACTCACCCCGTGTCTCTCTCTCACACACACACAGACACTCACCCCGTGTCTCTCTCTCACACACACAGACACTCACCCCGTGTCTCTCTCTCACACACACAGACACTCACCCCGTGTCTCTCTCTCACACACACACTCACCCCGTGTCTCTCTCTCACACACACACTCACCCCGTGTCTCTCTCTCACACACACACTCACCCCGTGTCTCTCTCTCACACACACAGACACTCACCCCGTGTCTCTCTCTCACACACACAGACACACACCCCGTGTCTCTCTCTCTCTCACACACACACTCACCCCGTGTCTCTCTCTCACACACACACTCACCCCGTGTCTCTCTCTCACACACACAGACACTCACCCCGTGTCTCTCTCTCACACACACACTCACCCCGTGTCTCTCTCTCACACACACACTCACCCCGTGTCTCTCTCTCACACACACACTCACCCCGTGTCTCTCTCACACACACAGACACACACCCCGTGTCTCTCTCTCACACACACACTCACCCCGTGTCTCTCTCTCACACACACAGACACTCACCCCGTGTCTCTCTCTCACACACACAAACACTCACCCCGTGTCTCTCTCACACACACAGACACTCACCCCGTGTCTCTCTCTCACACACACCCCGTGTCTCTCTCTCACACACACACTCACTCACCCCGTGTCTCTCTCTCACACACAGACACTCACCCCGTGTCTCTCTCTCACACACACAGACACTCACCCCGTGTCTCTCTCTCACACACACAATCACCACGTGTCTCTCTCTCTCTCACACACACACACACCCCGTGTCTCTCTCTCACACACACAGACACTCACCCCGTGTCTCTCTCTCACACACACAGACACTCACCCCGTGTCTCTCTCTCACACACACACTCACCCCGTGTCTCTCTCTCACACACACACTCACCCCGTGTCTCTCTCTCACACACACAGACACTCACCCCGTGTCTCTCTCTCACACACACAGACACTCACCCCGTGTCTCTCTCTCACACACACACTCACCCCGTGTCTCTCTCTCTCACACACACACACACACCCCGTGTCTCTCTCTCACACACACAATCACCACGTGTCTCGCACACACAGACACACTCACCCCGTGTCTCTCTCTCACACACACAGACACTCACCCCGTGTCTCTCTCTCACACACACAATCACCACGTGTCTCACACACACACAGACACACGTGTTGGTGGCCACCGTGCAGTGTGAATGGCGAATGTGTTGAGGCGTTGTGATTGTTGTCAATTTGTGCATTTGCAACCACCGCCCATGCAGCAGCAGCAGCATCATCGCCCAATGACATTTCACTTTTTATATTTATATTCTGATTCATAGTCTGCGTCTTTGAACCTCATGGCCGGAACCCGGGGACCCATAAGCCCCCGGCTCTCACATAAAACATATTGTAATGTAAACATTATATTATGTACACATTATAATATAATGTAAACATTATATAATGTAAACATTATATTATAATGTAAACAAAAACGTTGCTCGTTTTCACCAATGGGTATGAAGGATGGTGGCAAGTTCGATTTAAAGCTTCTTTCGTGACTGCAGGGATTCATCTTCTTGGTTCTTTCGGTAAAGTCACGTAAAGGGAAGTAATAAAATAATAAAAATAAAACATATTATGTTTAAAATAAAACATAACATTATGTTTAAAATAAAACATAATATTATGTTTTATTTGTATTATTTTATTACTTCCCTTCTACGTGACTTTACCGAAAGAACCAAGAAGATGGTGGCAAGTGTTGTCTCGTTAAACTATGCCTTTAAAACTGAAAACTACTTACCTGCAGCACCTCTAGTTCAATACACTATCGAAAAAATAATTTACACCCCTCTTGTCAATCATCGTGTTTCTCATTGCGGATTTGTGAACACACTTTGTAAACAGTACGTAACCTAGTACGCGTTTTCAATGCGCTGTTCATATTGTAACAAGCGTTTATATCAAGGCCGTAATTATTATATATATTTGGGGGGGGGCATATCCCGTGTTTCTCTCCCACAATATGCTCCTAAATGTCCCCCCAATATATTGCTATAAAAAAAAAATCATTGCTATGCTATGTAAATAAAAACAACAATTTGATAAACCTTGGCTACAATATCTGGACTTTTCTTCACGTAAATCAACGCACAGATTTCTGTTTATATGATTGTGGTTATGGTTGTTCTTTATTAATCCCTAATCTCTGCCATTACATACAATGAAACAATAAATGGTGTATAAAAAAGAAAAGTTAAAACAGAGCAATGTAATATAATAAACTATTAGACATTATTGTAAAAAATTAAGAAAAAGTCCATCCCATGTGTTAGTAAAATTTTTTTTCTATTTTAGGCAGGAAATTCGTTTTCAAACTTAGATTTTTTTTCTGGATTGGGACCCCCAGACACCCTGAAAGATTTGGTCCCACCCAATGTTGACTCCATGTCCACGGCCTTGGTTCATACCAATGTCACTCTACAGAGCAGTGGGTCGCCGCTCCTCTTATCCGCATTGATACGAGCGGTATGTGGGGACTGTGGCTTAACCGCAACAAATAAAAAATTAACCCGTAAAAACAAAGTTTTTCACTATAAATCCTTTATATGCGTGTTCAATGGGCCACAACCCAGCCCACATTGGTCTTTGAAACGGGCGGCTAGAGTCCTCTCGTCCTCTGGCTTGAGATGGCTGCCACCTATGGGTCAGATGATTGCCTGCCACCATTAAGCAATTGGTAATTAAATATAAAAAAAAAATTTTACCTAAAAACTGTAAAATTTGGGAAAAAAATTTTCACGAAAAGAAATTATCACGCACAACGAGTCTGTGTGCAAAATGCCAGCTCAATTGGATCACGGGAAGTGGGTTAAAACACGACCGAAAGATTTGCACGGTCGTAAGCGCGCAAGCAAGCAAGTGAACTTAATATAAAGGATTTAAAAAGCCTCTCTTGCACAGATGCATACGAGCAAGAGAGGTATTCTCAAACAGGAGGAATTCACGGTGCAACGCATCTCATATCTGCAGGTAATAGGATTGTCATCGATGGATCCTGGCTGCAGCCATTGGTAGGTCACAAATAATAATGAAGATAAGAGAGCCGTTTCACCGTATTATGCATACCGTGATGACAAATAAAGGACTTTAGTTTTCGATTTAAAGCTTTCGTGACTGCAGGGATTCATCTTCTTGGTTCTTTCGGTAAAGTCACGTAGAATGGAAAGAATAAAACAATAAAAATAAAACATAATAAAATAATTCTCACGACGTTTCGGCCACAACGCAAGCAGCCGTCCTCAGAACAGGACTCTGTCTTCTCGACAGACCTGTTCTCCACCTGAGGACGGCTGCTTGCGTTGTGGCCGAAACGTCGTGAGAATTATTTCATTATGTTTTATTTTCATTATTTCATTATTTCCATTCTACGTGACTTTACCGAAAGAACCAAGAAAAATGACTTTAGTTTGAGCAGCTTTGGATCAGACGTATTACGATCCTGCCCATACCCCGAGCATGGAGTGGCATTCGCTTGTTCAGCTCTTCTGCGCATTCATCCTCGCTGCTGCTGCTGCTGCTTGGACACGGCGTGACATAACAGTCGGGTCGCCGCGTTTATGTAGGGCGGTGGGACGGAGTCGCCACAAATCCATTGATTCAATCTCGATTCGAAGCTTTCGTGACATTGATTAATTACGATTTTGACTTCCGTTTATTCGAAAACCCCGGGGTCCCGCCACTAGGTTCGTTTAATGTGCTCTCATCCACGCGCTCCTCCGTCCGTCCGTCCGTCCGTCTCTTTGTTTTTTTTTTACGATCAGTGGAAACAAGAAGATGCTCGGTGTAGTCGGCACTTTGCTTCGTTCATCATTTCGTAATTTTTTTTTATAACTTTGCTTTATGTAAACCCCCATCTCTCGCTCACTCTCTCGCTCACTCTCTCGCTCACTCTCTTGGTCACTCTCTCGGTCTCTCTCTCGCTCACTATCTCGCTCTCTCTCTCGCTCACTCTCTCGCTCTCTCTCTCTGTCACTCACTCTCTCGCTCGCTCACTCTCTCGCTCACTCACTCTCTCGCTCATTCTCTCGCTCTCTCTCGTTCTGCACGCAGCCCTTCTCGCAGTCCGACGGCCTCCGACGGGTAGCTCATATCAGCATGCAGAGCTCCCCGTCATCTGCCACCGAGCACACGGCCTCCTCCATCGCCCACTGCTCCTTGAAGGCCGGCACGGCGTGGGTCACCAGCCGCGCCGCATGGCGGAACTCCAGCCCACACACCCTGGCTCCGACCAGAGCGCGGAAGATGCCCAGGCTGCTGGCCGGACGTATCCCCTCCAGGGCCACCTTCCTCGCCCTGTCTATGGCGAGATTGGCGTAGCCGACGAGCACGTTGACCAGCCCCTGAAGATGTTGGGGTCCGTCGCCCTTTTGGTATCCAAAGATCTCTCTCTGTGCAACTTGAACGCAATCTAATCGAGTAGTACTCGCACGACTGCAGATGTGCATTGTGAGTCCTGGAACGCCTTTGCGTCGGGAGGAGGAGACTGGGGGAGATGTCTTCGGCCCTCGTTCAATACACACATCCTGGCTCCCGGCATGGGAACGTGGAATGTTTTCACCACTGGGCCGAGGACGGCCATAGGAACGTCGCCCGATACTCGTGTTTATATGGAGGGGGGGGGGGGAGCGGGGGGGGGGGGGGGAAATTCGATCCCTGGAAAACAAATACATTCTGTTCCCCGATGGATTCATTATCGATCCATTCATTGATCGAATTAAGGCCTCAATCTGCCAGCGAAGACATCGCGTTTTCAATTGCAGAGAGGTGCAGATCTGTACGTACGAGTGTGTAGTGTGCGTGGAACTTCTTTCGCACCGTACGTAGCCAACCGCGTTAATTGTTGGTGCGGGGGAAGGACTATCTATGGGTTTCTGTGTGAGTCTATGGGTCTCTGTGTGAGTCTATGGGTCTCTGTGTGAGTCTATGGGTTTCTGTGTGAGTCTATGGGTCTCTGTGTGAATCTACGGGTCTCTGTGTGAGTCTATGGGTCTGTGTGTGAGTATATGGGTCTCTGTGTGAGTCTATGGGTCTCTGTGAGTCTATGGGTCTCTGTGTGAGTCTTTTGGCGTCCACTGGTCTAGCGCCAATTGAGACGAGGCTCAAAAGAAAGCCGTCTCTGGTGTGGACCAATCAGTTAAAGGACAATGCATTTATTATCAAAGTGTGTTTTTTGCGAAAACAGCTCAGATCTTCGGCCTTGAAGTCAGCCTGAGGAAGACTGAAGTTCTTCATCAGTCCGCACCCCATGAGGAGCACCATCCACCAAGCATCTTCATTGAACAAACAGAACTGAAAGCTGTCCACCAGTTCAGCTACTTGGGGTGCGTCATCTCGTCTGACGCCAAGATCGACAACGAAGTCGACAACAGGCTGGCCAAGGCAAACAGTGCATTTGGCAGACTATACAAACGTGTCTGGAACAACAGAAACCTTAAAAGAGCCACAAAGGTCAACGTCTACAAAGCTGTTGTGCTGACCACTCTCCTGTATGGCGCTGAGTCCTGGGTCACGTACCGTCATCACCTGAGTCTCCTCGAGCGTTTCCATCAGCGCTGCCTCCGCACAATCTTCAATATTCACTGGAGTGACTTCGTCGCCAACACTGAAGTCCTCAAGTCAGCGAAGGTCATCAGCATCGAGGCCATGGTCCTCAAGACACAGCTTCGTTGGGCAGGGCACATCGCCAGGATGGAGAACCACCGCTTGCCTAAGATTGTGCTGTATGGGGAACTGTCCTCTGGCCATCGCGACATAGGGGCACCACGAAAGCGATACAAAGACTCCCTGAAGAAGTCCCTCACTGCTTGCTGCATCGATCACCGTCAGTGGGCAACACAAGCAGCTGATCGCAACTCCTGGCGGCACACAGTCCACCAGGCCACCTCCTTCTTCGAAGATACCCGCAGGGCCCGTATGGAGGACAAAAGGAGAAGGAGGAAGAACCATGATCCCTCAGCACCCATCCCAGATGAGACCTATACTTGCAGCTGTTGTGGCAGGACCTGCTTGTCCCGCATAGGCCTCTTCAGCCACCAGCGTGCCTGCAGAAGACGTGGATGTCCTTCCTAGATCTTCGTTCGCGAAGCCAAGCCATGATGGTGTTTTTTGTTTGCATTTTGACCACAAGTATTGTGGTTAATGCAGACATGAATCCTCGTAAAAAGGTTTCAGTTGTGTTGCCAGAAAAAAGGGGAAAACCCCTATTAATATATTTTGGTACTGGCAAAGGAGGTCTAATGATGTAGTTTATATATATATACACACACGTGACGAGGTGTTCTAAACAGCCGGTACCTGAACATCTGCGTGAACACGCTGGTTCCGGGTAAATCGGGTGAAACGCACGTGCAGTCATATCGGATCCGCAAATAGACCATCTTTCATAGACCCCCCACCCCCCACCCCCACCCTACCACCACCACTGATAATTGTGCTTAATTAGGACACGACACACGACTGCATTCTATTCCAAAGCCTCTGTGACCATCTCAATAGACTCGTTAAATCAACACCTCCATAACCCCACTTCTCCACCGCCCCCCTCCCCATCTCTCTCTCTCTTTTTACGATCAGTGGAAACAAGAAGATGCTCGGTGTATTCGGCACTTTGCTTCGTTCATCATTTCGTATTTTTTTTTGTTAATTACATTTTTTAAAACTTTGCTTTATGTAAACCCCCACCTCTCGCTCACTCTCTCGCTCGCTCTCTACATTTAGCGAATACGCCCGTCGCGAATCGCCCGTACAACACGATGATTCACACGACGTCGAACGTACGTTGGCCAACCTTTAGCCAACGTGAGCACACAGCAGAGGTCGCAACCGGGTACCCGATACCCGTACCCTACCCCATACCCGGTTTCCCGTACCCGGCCGGGTACGGGTAGCCGTTTTGTGACCCTGGTGCGGCCGGGTACGGGTAGGCCGTGAGTCACTGGTGAGTCACCGTTTGTCACTCATTTCGGGTAGGGTACGGGTAGGGAACGGGTACGGGTAAGGAATCAAAACCCGTTTGCGACCTCTGCCACACAGTGATGATCGGGAGGTAAGCGCGCAGGGGAAGAATAACTCGACGCAAATCAACTGCATCGGAGTCCTGTTGTAACAAAAACGTGATGACCCCCTCCCCTCCCACCCTACCTCCCGCCCGCCGCTTTAAGTGGCCCAATGATCGGGCACGTCCCACTTAGTTGAGCTGATCATTTGCGCCTATAGCCGGGTAGCTTTGGCGGAAAAAATTAACCCGTAAAAACAAAGTTTTTCACTATAAATCCTTTATATGCGTGGCGGCTAGAGTCATCTCGTCCTCTGGCTTGAAATGGCTGCCACCTATGGGTCAGATGAATGCCTGCCACCATTAAGCAATTGGTAATTAAATATAAAAACAAAATTCCTAAAAAGTGTAAAATTTTGGAAAAAAATTTTCACGAAAATAAATTGTCACGCACAACGAGTCTGTGTGCAAAATGTCAGCTCGATTGGATCACGGGAAGTGGGTTAAAAAACTACCGAAAGATTTTCACGGTCGTAAGCGCGCAAGTGTAAAGTAGTCACTTGGCGGGAGACGACTTTGACGGGTAGCACACCTTTTTATTAACACCAAACTGTTACACGGGTGGCAACTGCCACATAACCCACGAGGTTCCCCTGAGCTATACCCACACGGGCTCTCACGCCCCGTAGCTTCTTGGAACACACCCGGCTGGGTTATTAGTCTCGACTCTGGGTCCCACAGCCTCGCCTCTGAGCCAGGGTTGCGATTTCCGCATGGAAAATGCGGAAGGAGGGTTCAAATTTTCCCGCATTTTTGCTAAAGTCAACCGCAAACGGTGGAAAGACTACTCCTATGACCGCGCGCTTTTAACAACACGTTAATGCGTTCTATTGGAAAGGATACATCATGTACATGTGCTCGTAATCACGGCTCCGCATTTGAATAAAGTATGTGGTTCTTGTGCGGAAACGCGGAAATCATATATTCATTCCAATCAGTAACTCAAAGCCCTACGTGATGCTGGGCCTTGCATGTATCCTTTCCAATAGAACGCATTAACGTGTTGTTAAAAGCGCGCGGTCATAGGAGTAGTCTTTCCACCGTTTGCGGTTGACTTTAGCAAAAATGCGGGAAAATTTGAACCCTCCTTCCGCATTTTCCATGCGGAAATCGCAACCCTGCTCTGAGCCGCACAGGGTCCCGGCCCTTACAAGGACAGCGGGGCTAGGGGTCTCAGGGCCCTATCTCTTCAACTCCGTCTTCGATCTTCAGCTGGTAATAACTCCCCGAGTGCTCTCGCGCGTCCCCCTTTATAGTCCTCCATGCGGACGTCGCTGAGAGCACCCACCCAAGTTGACCAATCACCCAGCGCTCTCTCTACGATCCTCTTTCCCATATCGTGTCTGCGTGCACAACCACGCACCTAGCGCCGCCCCGTGATCCATCACTGTCCGTGTGCGTCAACACGCCCCACACTCGATGTAGCCACGCCCGGCTCGCGCACACCCACGCCCCCACCTTGTCGGCGCGCACCGCCACTACACAAGCAAGCAAGCGAACTTAATATAAAGGATTTAAAAAGAGATCCGTAGCTCACGGCCAACATCGGTGACGATTATCTGAACCGGTCCTGGGCCTCCCCTAGGTCGACTCAGCCTCAAATGAGTACCTGGTGCGGTGCGTAAAAGCATCGCGCCACTTGGGGAGACAAAAGCCGGCCGGGCGTGGTGCTGCCGTGCCGGCCTTCGTAAAGGTGCTGCTCGCTAACAGCACTTGCCCCAACAGTCTGTTCAGGCTACACGGGGGATCTTTGTCTTTGTGGCAAGTTCCCTAAAGTTCCTTGAGTTATTCGTGCCACGGGGGGGGGGGGGGGGGGGGGGGGTTGGTAGCGGACTCCGCACGAGTTTCAGACCGGGGATCACCCGTGGCCCGTGGCCTCGCTGTGTGCCGTGAAGATGGCCATCGCCCGAAACGTCGCCCATTTGAATATACTTCTTTTTAAGGCCACCGTGTTAATTGACGAACGTGTTTTTTTTGTACTTATTATGATAATGCAGTCGTACCCAGATGTACGTCTCCCCCCCCCCCCCCCATATTTACGTTATTTCGCAAATACGTTGCCACTGAATGAACACCGCCATCCGATGCGTCTCCTCCACCCCCCACATGCACAATGACGTCGCTGGCAGCATCTCGTCTGCCCTTTCATCGTCGTCATCCGTCGCCTCTCAGCCTGCGCCTCCACCACTACAACAACCACCGCCACCACCACCGCCGCCACCGCCTCCTCCACCGCCACCACTGCCTCCTCCGTCACCGCCACCACCACCACCGCTACCGCCGCCACCGCCACCACCACCGCCGCCACCACCACCACCGCCTTCTACCAAACCCTGCAAATCATCGCTCTGATTCACGTCGTTTCGATCATTCGTCGTCATACCTTTGGGGAGCGCCATCCCAGACCTACACCGGGGGGGGGGGGGGGGGGCATTATCTGCAGTGTTTTTATTTATTTGTACTTTGTGCACCACTGCCAACGCTGCAGTAGCAATCACCACCAGAACATCTGTTGAATGCATTTTTTAAAAATCCTATAATCCCCCTCCACCCCCCTTGATGATGATGATGACGGTTACGAGGCCGGGAGCCGGCTAGTTCGATCATTCGCGAATTCCATCAATTCTTTCAACAGAAAAAATTATGTAAAAAAATACACGCACACAAGTGGTGAGCGTATTTTGCAGGGTGAAAACGTGGGATCCATTTGCGATTGAGCGGAATAAAAATAATAATTACACCCGGCACTTTCAAGGCCCCCACTTGCAAACCGCACAAGCATCACCACCACCGTGCACCATCACCTCACCATTTAACCCAAACCACCAAATACAAAGATCCCCCGTGTAGCCTTCACAGACTGTTGGGGCAAGTGCTGTTAGCGAGCACCTATGAAGGCCAGCACTGTGGCACACGAGGGGACGGGTGGGTGGGCCAGCAACCACGCCCGACCGCCCTTGTCTCCCACGGTGGCGATGTTTACCACACACGCCACACCAGGTACTAATTTGAGGCTGAGTCGACCTAGGGGACGATTTATTGGTCAATCAACTTCAAGACAGTGTATATATTATCAGAGTTATGTTTTTTGTTTGCATTATGACCGCAGGCATTGTTGTCTATGCAAACATGACTCCTCGTAAAAAAGGTGTCAGTTTTGTTGCCAGATAAAAGGGTAAAAAAAAACAATTATAAGAAAAAAGTCTTTACTCACCGCGGAGAACTGTGGCGACACGACCGCTCCGCACTCTAAACACCCCCTCCCCACCCCTCCCGCAAGGCCGTTTTACTTCGAATTCCGTTCGGTGAAAGGGTTATCTTGGTTCACGCCGTTACATGGCACCCAAGGCGCTTATTAAGCTTCCCCTCCATCTGTCTCCCCCTCGCCCGCCTCCCCGCGAGACCACAGAGCCAAGAGACGGAAATCGATGCATGGAATTATCCCGCAAGAGATGTTTACTATCTCGCCTGGTGTACAGGAGGTCGTGGGTTCAGTGAGGGTTGATCCCGACCCTGACGCCTGCTGCCGTATATTTGGAGTTCGCGTGTCTCTCTATAATCATCATCACGGTGGCTAGATGTTAACTACCTCGCCTGGTATACAGGAGGTCGTGGGTTCAGTGAGGGTTGATCCCGACCCTGACGCCTGCTGCCGTATATTTGGAGTTCGCGTGTCTCTCTATAATCATCATCACGGTGGCTAGATGTTAACTACGTCGCCTGGTGTACAGGAGGTCGTGGGTTCAGTGAGGGTTGATCCCGACCCTGACGCCTGCTGCTGTATATTTGGAGTTCGCGTGTCTCTATCATCATCACGGTGGCTAGGAGATGTTAACTACCTCGCCTGGTGTACAGGAGGTCGCGGGTTCGGCGAGGGTTGATCCCGACCCCTGACGCCTGCTGCATATTTGGAGTTTGCGTGTCTCTCTATAATCATCACGGTGGCTAGGAGATGTTAATTACCTCGCCTGGTGTACAGGAGGTCGTGGGTTCAGTGAGGGTTGAACCCGACCCCTGACGCCTGCTGCATATTTGGAGTTTGCGTGTCTCTCTATAATCATCACGGTGGCTAGGAGATGTTAATTACCTCGCCTGGTGTACAGGAGGTCGTGGGTTCAGTGAGGGTTGAACCCGACCCCTGACGCCTGCTGCATATTTGGAGTTTGCGTGTCTCTCTATAATCATCACGGTGGCTAGGAGATGTTAATTACCTCGCCTGGTGTACAGGAGGTCGTGGGTTCAGTGAGGGTTGAACCCGACCCCTGACGCCTGCTTCTGTATATTTGGAGTTCGCGTGTCTCTATCATCACGGTAGCTAGATGTTAACTATCTCGCCTGGTGTACAGGAGGTCGTGGGTTCAGTGAGGGTTGATCCCGACCCTGACGCCTGCTGTATATTTGGAGTTCGCGTATATCTCTCTCATCATCACGGTGGTTAGGAGATGTTAACTACCTCGCCTGGTGTACAGGAGGTCGAGGGATCAGTGAGGTTCGATCCCGACCCTGACGCCTGCTGTATATTTGGAGTTTGTGTGTCTCTCGCTCTCTCCCCGTGCTCGCGTGGATTTTTGTTCTCCGGCCACAACGCAATCGACGGCCGCTAGAATTCAGGCGGAAGCGGCACATGGCCGCGAAGCGAACGCAATCGATGGGCTCCGAGTAGGCCTCGGCAAGGTAAGGTAAAAGTGTAAAAAAACGAGCCTACCTTTACCCTACCCATTACCCTTACCCCTTGGCATGTCGACACATTTACCTTTACCCTTTAACCCGGTAAAAAGGGTACAATTACCTTACCTTGCCGAGGCCTCGCTCCGAGATCCAACCGACGGCGTCTAATAACGACAAAGCCGGTAGGAACGTAACAACAACAAACAATTTTTTGCGTAAAGTGACGACGGCCTTGCAACGGCGAGGCTGCAGATGCGCTACGGATGCTACTGAAGGCGCTCGAGATTTATTATTTATTATTATTGCATTTGTAGTGTCACAGGACGTGAGAGAGAGGGAGAGGAGGGGGGGGGTGTAGGTGCGCAGCCTTGAACGGCCAGCGACAGGAACTTGCTCGCGTATTTATTGATACGGATTTAATAACACGCTTCCCCCCCCCCGAACCCCACCACCCACCACCACGGGGGCTTTGCATAGTAGTGCGGGTTTTTCATTCCCACGGAAGCAACGTGGCCTGAGCATTTCAGCGTCTCGGCGCGAGACGAGAGACGAGAGGGGGGTCGCCGTTAGGTCGTCGGGAGTGACCGGCGCCGCTTTGGGGAAAAAACAACGAACGGATGAACATCGAGCGAACGAACGAATGGGCGTTGGGCGGACCGGCGCGCGGGCGGGCGGGCACGTTGGCGGACCGGCGCGAATCCTTTGGCGTGCGTTCTTTGACTTCCAACACCTCCAGGAGGAAAATAACGACAAGCGATCATCGGTTTTCCGAGCACGGCGCGCGGATTAATCGACGGACGAAGGAATGATTTGGGTGTTGCGAGACGAGAGAGAGAGATATCTATAGAAGGTAAAACAGTAATCAGTGTACACCAGTGCCCCCCTCCAGTCTATTGCATTTATGAATATCGAGTCGTCGTTCTCTACCCTCCCCCCCCCAATCCTCTTTTGGTGCCGTCTTAAATCAAAAAATAAAAAGCGTGACACAAAAAAAATCAAACACAAACCGAAGAGAAAAAAAACAACTCTCGACGACAAAGACGACAAAACGAAAATCCGAGACGTCGTGACGCTTACCCTGCTAGACGGGGGGGGGGGGGGGGGCGAGGGAATAACCGAAGAAAGTCTGAGAGACCCTCAGCTTCGTGGGGGGGTGGTGAGTAAAGGGGAGAAGGAAGAGCGGAATCAACGAAACCCTCCTGGCTCCCACGGGTAACGCCACAAAAAATTCACACAATGGCCCTTGGCGACCCCCGATTCGGATTGCCTTCATCTAGCAGCGGAATGAGAATGGGCGAAGGCTGACGATGACGACGACGACGATGACGACGATGGCCCTTTCCACCCAGCATCTATTCCGTTTCCGTGACCAACATCCGCGTGGGCCATCGACTCGTCCATTTGTTTTGCGAGGGCCTCGAAAACAAACGGCGCCAAAAACATTTCACGGCGCTTATTCCCACCGGTGGCGGGGTCGATAAAACGAGAACCACATCGTGAGAAACCAACAGCTGTTGATGGCCTGCACCCCCCGCCCGCCCCCCCCTGCCATCGCAACCCCCTGGGCCTTTAACGAAGCTCGCTGTGGAAGACAAACCACCCCCTTGTTTCCCACCACCACTGGCTCACCTGGGCCAGGCACCGCCCCCCCCCCCGCCACCAGCGACGGCACTCGTTGGGTTTTTATTTCCCCCCCTAGCCGGCTATTCGGCGTGCCGAGCCGGAGGTGGTGTGGCGGAGGTACGGGGCCACGCGACGGGGCTGACCGCCTCCCCACCACCCTCTTGCAGAGGAGGTCACCTGCCAAGCCTCTAGGGCAGTGTTTCTTCATTGCAAGGCCCACGGGGCCACGTGGCGGCCCCTGGTGGCCTTTAAGTGCGGCCCACCGACGGTGCGGGTGACCCCGTCCCCCCACCCGACTATAGACAAATGTGAAACGACACCCCCCCACCACACCCCCCCCCCACACACCCCCCCCCCCCCCCCCATCATCTTCGGGCTGTCAAACCACCGGCGGTTTGAAATGTGTGCCGGAGGCCTCGCACCGATGATGTCTTATCGGCGAAAGTGTGCCCCACTCTGAAAGTAGGTGAAGAACACCGCTAACGGGGTAGCTTTGTGTGGTGGAGGAATGTACTGGAATGGTGACTCCCCCCCCACCTCCCCCCCCTCCTCCCCCCCCCACCACCCCCCCCACCTCCGCCCCCCCACCACCCCCCCCACCTCCGCCCCCCCACCTCCCCGCAGTGTCACGAGGTCCACCAAGCTAAGTTCTGCAAATGTGTTCATGAGGTACGGAACGGCGTAAGAAGGGCCCCCCCCTGAGCACCCCGCGTCGAGTGCAGAGCAGGCGCCGTCGATTGTACGACGGCCCGTCGCACACGCGAGTGACGGCCCGCCCCTCCCCAACCCTGAGATGTTGTGCACGGTGCACGGAGGAGGTACGAGGCTGGCGCGGGGGAGATTGAGCCGAGCGTGCCGAGCCACGCGGCAGGCGCGGCCGAGGTGTCGCGAGCGTGCGGGGGGGGGGGCAGTGGGTGGGTGGCTGAGTGAGTAGGAAGGGAAGATTGTGGCTGTGTGAGCCGGGTGGGTCTGTGAGTGAGTAGAGTGGGCGGGTGAGTGCAGTGGGTGGGCGAGTGCAGTGGGTGGGCGAGTGTATGCGTGGGTGGGCAAGTGTATGCGTGGGTGAGTGAGTGGGTGGGTGAGTGGGTGGGCAGGTAAGATTGTGGCTGTGTGAGCCGCCTGGGTCTGAGTGAGTAGAGTGGGCGGGTGTATGCGTGGGTGGGCGGGTGCATGCGTGGGTGAGTGAGTGGGTGGGTTGGCGAGTGGGTGGGCGGGTAAGAGCGTGGCTGTGTGGGTCGCGTTGGTCGGTGAGTGAGTAGGGTGGACGAGTGAGACAGTGAGAGTTGGTGAGAGTGGCCGGACGGGTGGCTGAGTTGACGGGTGGGTGAGTGGGCTGTTGGTTGGGCGGGCGAGCGAGCGAGCGAGTGAGCGAGTGGGTAACTGAAAGATTAATTGAATTGGCGAGGAGGAGGAGGAGGGGTCACGTCATCGAAGGACCCCTGGCTCGGCACGCGGCGTCACGAGCCGCCGAGCGTGAGCTTCAGCTCGTCCAGGATGTTCGACAGCAAAGCGTGGTCGCTGCTCTTGCCGTCCACCGACACCATTGAGCCCTCCTGAGCCACAGGCCAGAGGGGAGGGGGGGTGAGACATGGATCAAAGCGTGCGGCCGTGGTGGAGGGCTCGTGGTCACAGCGGCAGGGGCTGCCTGAAGTGGCTAGGAGATATATTCTTGGTGACGTAGGTAAAACATTAAAATTAATAAAAGCAAAATATAAAAAAAAATCACGACGTTTCGGAGGCAACACAAGCTTCCGTCTTCAGGTGGAACCGTCACAGCCACGACAGCTGTATCAAGTAAATGAGAGATTACAATAAAAAGTGTGCCGTACTTGGCCCTTCCCCCTCTCCAACCATTATATATACGGAGTGGTAGCTCCTGCAATCTCTCATTTACTTGATACAGCTGTCGTGGCTGTGACGGTTCCACCTGAAGACGGAAGCTTGTGGTGTTGCCTCCGAAACGTCGTGATTTTTATTTTATTTTACTTTTATTAATTTTAATGTTTTACCTACGTGACTTTACCGAAAAAACCTAAGAATATGAATCCTTGCAGTCACGAAAGCTTCAAATCTGGAATATTCTTGGTTCTTTCGGTAAAGTCACGTAGAAGGGAAATAATACAATATAAAACAATAAAAATTCTCACGGCGTTTCGACTGCAACACGAGAATTTGTATTGTTTTATATTTTTATCATTTTATTAGCTCCTTTCTACGTGACTTTACCGAAAGAACCAAGAATATGAATCCCTGCAGTCACGAAAGCTTTAAATCGAAATTTGGCTAGGAGATGTTAACGACCTCGCCTGGTATACAGGAGGTCGTGGGTCCGATCCCGACCCTGACTCTTCGAGATTTGGAGTTTGCGTGTTCTCCCCGTTGTCGCGTGGATTTTCTCCAGGTTCTGCGGTTTTTCCTCTCCCCCACATTTAGAATCAACATCACGCGTTGTATAGTATTTGGCAGCGATAAATGTGCACGTGGTAAGCCACTTAATTGTGGGCACTTCTAAAAAAGGGCTACACAGCCCAGTGGGCCTTAGTAAGATAAAACAAATAAAAGTTTATCTGGAGGCCCAAACTGCTGAAATTTACCACCACCCCCCCTCCCCACCGCATCTGCCGTGTGAGAGCAATGTTCATCGCGAAACGGTCAGACCCCACATTTTAACAGTCAGAGTTGGGATTCAGCCAAATTGCATGCATGCATGCATGTTGAGTTTCTTTAGCAGAATATGTAGCCAACTCCAGTGGCTTTGTAACATCGTTAGGAAGAGCGAAGGAAGAGATGGCCAGCCAAAAGCCGCCGCTGCGAGGAGGATGACCCGAGTTTGCGCGATGGTTTATGCTCCTTGACGAGACCAGGCAAGGGCATTGTGGTGCTTCAAATGAAGTGGCGCTAGGCTCGTGAAGATGCAACAAAGCTCCCAATGACACGGGCTACAAAGTGGATTCTGAGGACACGAGCAAGGACTCACCGCGAGCTTGAGCAGCAGACACACGGGGTGATCCTGGATGGAGCGGCTGTAGAGCGACGCGCAATTTCCCAAGCGCTCCACCACTGGTGGGACAAACGTCATCGTCGTCACCGTCTTTGTTATAGCGATCGTCGTCGTCGTCATCATCATCGTTGTCGTCATCATCTTTGTCGTCGTCATCATCATTATCATCGTTGACGTCGTCATCATCATCACCGTCGTTATCATCACCGTCATCGTCGTCATCATCGTCGTCGTCGTCATCACCGTCATCGTCGTCATCGTCATCATCACCGTCATCGTCATCATCACCATCATCGTCATCATCACCATCATCGTCATCATCATCGTCGTCATCATCATCACCATCGTCATCATCACCATCGTCATCATCACCATCGTCATCGTCACCATCGAGCGAGGGAGGGAGCAAGGGAGGCAGCGAGGGGGAGGAGCGAGGGGGGGGGGGAGGAGTGAGGGAGGGAGCAAGGGAGGCAGCGAAGGGGGGGGGGCGAGCGAGGGGGGGAGGAGCGAGGGGGGGAGGAGCGAGGGGGGGGGGGCGAGAGCCACGAACCGGAGAATCGGTGCAGGAGGCAGACGCGGGCGAGCAGCACTGCGAAGGGCTGTGCGACGCTGCCGGCGCGCACCGACGCCGACTTGAGCTCCCCGCCGCCCAGCAGCTCCGCAAACGCCTCGCTGCACCGCCACGGGGCACACGGCACGGACCGCCAAACGTAACGTGGTGACGACCTCCGTCGGGACGGGGTCTCCGGGCAGTAAGACTGCCAAATCCAGGACTAATACGGTATTTAGACAAGACTGGAGGATGGGTCCCGGTCCCCCGATAAGATCTCTTTGGGTCTCTAGCGGGGGTAAACGAGAGCCGTTGATTTAAATAAATTGTTTGGCTTCTGTACCCCCCCCTCCTTGCTGAATTTTGTTTCGACCGAGTAACCCCCTTGCCTGACCCAACATGGTCCTGCGCAAGCAAATGTGTGAATAATGAAGATCAATATTTGAAACCGATTGTCCACTTTGTGAGGGAAAGCCTAACTAGAAACTGCAAGCGAATAAAAAAAAAAATGACAATTCAACGGACGCTCTGCTCTGCACGCGTGACGTAATACAGGCAAGGAACAACAGGTTCCACACTGCCCACCAGGGATTATTTGTCTGTCTGTCGTGCATAGCCACGCCCTCGATTTGTATTTCATAGAGCGCTTCGGGGCGGGCTCAGCACCACGTGACGCGCCGCCCCACGCAGCTTGCGCCGCGTGACACGGATCGCACGAATGCGCCGTCCAACCAAGTTCCTACCTGCCCACTCCGAAGAAGGAACGTGTTTTGTTTGCGCTCGTTGGCTGCTCTTGAAAACCCACATTGTGAACCGGCAACGAGTTTTGGCATCGCTCTAAGTTTCCATATGGAACTAAATGTTATCGTAGTTATTTTACATTGCCAGATCCGTATGCGACTATTCACCGAATGACTCTCAGTGTACGACGTCACTTCACACGCAAGTCACCTCGCGTACCTCCTGGGATACTGCCCCCAGGGGTCCGCATGCCCCTGGTTGAGAGGCACTGCTCTAGGCGATAGAAAGATAAACACGGTTGTTGCCGGAGTCTTTCGACAAGGCTGATAGACCAATCTCTACCGGAGTCTCTGGGCTAACAGAGACACAGGCAGACTGACTGGTCGCTGGCAACAGAGAGACAGGCAGACTGACTGGTCGCTAGGCAAAAGAGAGACGGGCAGACTGAGTGGTCGCTAGGCAACAGAGAGACAGGCAGACTGAGTGGTCGCTAGGCAACAGAGACACAGGCAGACTGAGTGGTCTCTAGGCAACAGAGAGACAGGCAGACTGACTGGTCGCTAGGCAACAGAGACACAGGCAGACTGAGTGGTCTCTAGGCAACAGAGAGACAGGCAGACTGACTGGTCGCTAGGCAACAGAGACACAGGCAGGCTGACTGGTCGCTAGGCAACAGAGAGACAGACAGACTGACTGGTCGCTAGGCAACAGAGAGACAGGCAGACTGACTGGTCGCTAGGCAACAGAGACACAGGCAGGCTGACTGGTCGCTAGGCAACAGAGAGACAGGCAGACTGACTGGTCGCTAGGCAACAGAGAGACAGGCAGACTGACTGGTCGCTAGGCAACAGAGAGACAGGCAGACTGACTGGTCGCTAGGCAACAGAGAGACAGACAGACTGACTGGTCGCTAGGCAACAGAGAGACAGGCAGACTGACTGGTCGCTAGGCAACAGAGACACAGGCAGGCTGACTGGTCGCTAGGCAACAGAGAGACAGGCAGACTGACTGGTCGCTAGGCAACAGAGAGACAGACAGACTGACTGGTCGCTAGGCAACAGAGAGACAGGCAGACTGACTGGTCGCTAGGCAACAGAGAGACAGGCAGACTGACTGGTCGCTAGGCAACAGAGAGACAGGCAGACTGACTGGTCGCTAGACAACAGAGAGACGGGCAGACTGAGTGGTCACTCGGCAACAGAGAGACGGGCAGACTGACTGGTCTCTAGGCAACAGAGACACAGGCAGACTGACTGGTCGCTAGGCAACAGAGACACAGGCAAACTGACTGGTCGCTAGGCAACAGAGAGACAGGCAGACTGAGTGGTCGCTAGGTAACAGAGAGAGGCAGGCAGACTGACTGGTCGCTAGGCAACAGAGAGACAGGCAGACTGAGTGGTCGCTAGGTAACAGAGACACAGGCAGACTGACTGGTCGCTAGGCAACAGAGAGACAGGCAGATTGAGTGGTCGCTAGGTAACAGAGAGAGGCAGGCAGACTGACCGGTCGCTAGGCAACAGAGAGACAGGCAGACTGAGTGGTCTCTGCTGTAGTCTCCAGGCTAACAGAGACACAGGCAGACTGACTGGTCGCTAGTCAACAGAGAGACAGGCAGGACGGTCTCCGTTGTACTCTCGGCAGTAGCCAGCGTCACTGCTACCGATGAGACACAGGCAGACTGACTGGTCGCTAGGCAACAGAGAGACAGGCAGACTGACTGGTCGCTAGGCAACAGAGAGACAGGCAGACTGAGTGGTCGCTAGGCTAACAGAGACACAGGCAGACTGACTGGTCGCTAGGTAACAGAGAGACAGGCAGACTGAGTGGTCTCTGCTGTAGTCTCCAGGCTAACAGAGACACAGGCAGACTGACTGGTCGCTAAGCAACAGAGAGACAGGCAGGACGGTCTCCGTTGTACTCTCGGCAGTAGCCAGCGTCACTGCTATCGATGAGACACAGGCAGACTGACTGGTCGCTAGGTAACAGAGAGACAGGCAGACTGAGTGGTCTCTGCTGTAGTCTCCAGGCTAACAGAGACACAGGCAGACTGACTGGTCGCTAAGCAACAGAGAGACAGGCAGGACGGTCTCCGTTGTACTCTCGGCAGTAGCCAGCGTCACTGCTACCGATGAGACACAGGCAGACTGACTGGTCGCTAGGCAACAGAGAGACAGGCAGACTGACTGGTCGCTAGGCAACAGAGAGACAGGCAGGCCGGTCCCCGTTGTACTCTAAGCAGTAGCCAGCGTCACTGCTACCGATGAGACACAGGCAGACTGACTGGTCGCTAGTCAACAGAGAGACAGGCAGGACGGTCTCCGTTGTACTCTCGGCGGTAGCCAGCGTCACTGCTACCGATGTGCCGGGCGCCTCACCTGTGGCAGGAGGTGGTGAGAAGGTAGGACGAGCAGGTGAACTGTAGCGTAAAGTCCAGTTTCTCGTGCGAGGAGCCATCATCCGTCTGCATGTGCGGTGGTGGTGGTGGTATTGAAACGCACGCACACCAGCTCCGGTTAACTGCCATTACTCACCTGTGCGGGGCGGTTGTGATATCCCTAGCCGGGGAAGGGGGCTGGAGGATGTGTGTGAGCACACAGAAACCCCGCCCCACCTCGGTGGGGAATTGTATAAAAGGCGAGACCCTGAGAGAGAGTTCATCTTTTTGGTTCTTTCGGTAAAGTCACGTAGAAGGGATAAAAATAAAATTATAAAATACAATTCTCACGACGTTTCGGCCACAACGCAAGCAGCCGGCCTCGGGTGAAGAAACAGGGCTGTCGGAAAGACAGCGTCCGAATGAACACCGCCAAGCTTGGCAGCGTATATTTAAGCTGGGTTAGGGGAGGAAGGGCGCCTTGACAAAGGAATTTGCATATCAACAGAGAAATTCAGCATATCTATGGAAAATCCAGATATGGGATTAGTCGCTACTTGTGGAATGCGTAGGAGGTGGGGGGTGGGGATCTCAAAGTCATATTATGCCCGTGCATTATGTAGGATTAGCAGAGTTCAGTTTGGACAAGCCCAAGACGAAGAACCAGCTGAAGGCCCAAGTCCATCTAGCTAGACCCTGGGACTCCTCTGACCCGCTGTCCTTCTAAGGGCCGGGCAGAGCAAGCCAGTGGTGCGACCCAGAGCCTCGGAGCCGATGTCCTTGTAAGAGCCGGCTTCGTGTGGCTGTCGGTCGAGACCTGTGCCTTGGCTGGGCCAGGTCAGGTAAGTCCCTTGAGAGCAGGCGAGTCGAAGCGGGAATATCTCCCTTGAGAGTAGCGAGTGAAGAGGCCGTTATACCGCTTTGAGTGTGAAGCGGTAATAAATACGTGTGTCGCCTCTAGTCAACCGCCTCTGTCGTCACGGTGCCCACTACACATGCACGCGCGCACAAAAAAATCCAAAGACAAAGACCGCCCCCTCCCCCCGTATAGCCTTCAACATACTATTGGGGCAAGTGCTGTTCACAAGTAGCACCTATGAAGGCCGGCACTGCATACGAGGGAGGGTGGACGGCTGAGCGCCAAGCCCGGCCGCCTTTGTCTCCCTGGTGGCGACGTTTAGACAGCGCACCAGATATGCATTTTGAAGCTGGGTCGACCTAGGGGAGAGGCCCAGGACCGGCGTACCCGGGTCGCCGGTTTCGTAGCGTGGCCCGTTTGCGTGTGTGCGTGTGCGTGTGTGCGGGCGCGGCACGGGCTAGAGAAGAGATGGAGTGATGTGGTACAGGAGGACGTGGAGCTGAGTGGACTTGCCGATGACTGGTACCAGCAGTGTCAAGATCGGCCTCTGTGGAGGAGGCTCGTGAAGGACGCTACTGGGCAGTTGGAGGCAGTCGCCCTCCAACAACAACGGAGGGCGGAGGAGCGACGCTCACAACAATGAGCGGAGCGCTGGGTGGCTAAAGCACAGCAAGTTGGTACAGTAGGGGGCACAGGTGGTGCATCAGCCAGTCATCTCGGTCATCTCGGTCAGTTGACCCGTGGCACCTGGGTCTGCCCCGTGACCTCCTGCCAGCGGGCGTTCGACACTTCACGTGGCCTCAAGGTGCACATGGCCTGGCACAAGCGTCGTGGTGACGTCACCGCCACTTAGTGGCGAATGGCGGTTGTTGTTGTTGTGTGCGTGTGTGCACGTGTGCGTGTGTGCGTGCGCAATCGTACGTGCGAGGGGCCTCACCTTGACCATGAACGCGAGGGAGCCCTTGAGCTTCTGCGGCATCACGATGGACTGGACGTTGAATGCGACGTGCATCTCGTTCGAGACGCCTACGGGAGCGCAGAGAAACATTGCGAGGCGTGAACGGTCCCCCCCGTCTCACGCGTACTCACCCGTGCGAAAGGGTTCGTGTGAGAGAGCGTGTGAGCGTGTGTGCGAGTTTGTGAGTTTGTGAGTGTGTCTGTGCAGCGGTTAGCAGCTGCGCCACGAACCAGGTGACGTGGGTTCGATTCCCGCTCCAGGCCAACACGGCGATCACAGGCGCTGCTCGCTAACAGCACTTGCCCCTAACAACAGCCTGTTCAGGCTACACGGGGGATGTTTTGTCTTTGTAATTGTGCGAGGGTTTGCGTGAGTGTGTATGATTGGACAAGGGTTTGTGTGATTGTGTGAGGGTTTGTGTGTGTGTGTGTGTGATTGTATAAGGGTTTGTGTGATTGTGTGAGGGTTTGTGTGTGTGTGTGTGTGATTGTATAAGGGTTTGTGTGATTGTGTGAGAGCGTGTGATTGTGTGAGGGTTTGTGTGTGTATGATTGGACACGGGTTTGTGCGATTGTGTGAGAGCGTGTGATTGTGTGAGGGTGTGTGTGTGATTGGACAAGGGTTTGTGTGATTGCGTGAAAGCGTGTGATTGTGTGAGGGTTTGTGTGTGTGTGTATGATCGGACAAGGGTTTGTGCGATTGCGTGAGAGCGTGTGATTGTGTAACGGTTTGTGTGTGTGTGTGCGTGCGTGCATGAGAGGGTGCGTGGCCGTGCGTGAGGGAGCGTGCGAGCGAGTGTCAGTCCACGTGGGCCGCTGGAGCGGGACAAAGGAGGTTCCACACCGGGACTTCGACATCCACCTCCACATTAGCTTGGCTACGTACGGTGCGAAAGAAGTTTGACGCACACACACACGTGGTGGAGAGGCGAGCGGCGGAGGCATGCATGGGCGAGCGACAACAACGACAAACGACGCCGCATAGTTACCACTACGCTGCTCAAAGTAGTCCCTCCCACGCCTCCGATTAGCGCGGTTGGCTACGTACGGAGTGAACGAAGTTCAACGTACGTGCACACTCCCCACGGACGAACACTGCCCATAGACTCAACACGTACATTTAGGCTTCGGCCCGCTGTACGCGTGCTCGTTCAACGCCCGAAGGAGAGACGGGCGGCTGGAGGGGCACGGAGGGCTAAGGTGGAGGGGGCTGGGGGGTTGAGGGGCTGTGGGGGGGGGGGTGTTGGGGGGGGGTGTTGGGGGGGGGTGTTGCAGCGGCGCTCACCGGCGGGCAGCTGGAAGGGGACCGCGATCCCATCGTGCGCCGCGGCGCCGGGCGGCCTCAGCAGCCTCATGTTGAGCGAGTCGAGGACGTTGAGCTCCATGGACTTGAGCTGAGCCTCGCCCTTGTTGGCCACAATCAGCGACACGACCACCTTGCTGCCACCGCTGCCCGCGTCGCCCTGGACGTCGTACGTCTACGCGCGAGCGGTGAGCGGTGGGGGGGACGCGAGGATGAGTGGCAGAGGTCGCAACCGGGTACCAGATACCCGTACACTACCCGATACCCGGCTACCCGCACCCGGCCGGGTACGGGCTACCCGTTTGCGACCCTGGTGCGGCTGGGTACGGGTAGGCCGTGAGTCACTGGTGAGTAACTGTTTGTCACTCATTTCCCAACGTCTTGTCTCTTCTCACAATTCAAGTTCCTAGAATCAACCCACCCGCGCCTGCAACATGGCTTCATCCCAGAGGTCGCAATCGGGTACCCGTACCCTACCCGATACCCGGCTGGGTACGGGTAGCCGGGTACGGGTAAGGAATCAAAACCCGTTTGCGACCTCTGATGAGTGGCGACGTGCAGAGACGAGACAAAGATCTCCCGCCCCCTACCCTTTTTACTTTCAATAGGAGCCCGGTACAAAGCGCAAACCGCGACGTGGGATGGGGTGGGGGTGGGGTACAGAAACTCCACAGACCTCGTTCACGGACACTATGGCACCAGGGTTTAAAGAAGCAGCTACTAATTTAAGGCCGGGACCGGTTCAGGTAATCGTCACTGGCAATTGGTGGCCGTGAGCGGGAATGGAACTCGGGTAGCCGAGTTTGCAGGGCAGCGCGCTAACCGCTGCACACCGCCGCTCCCCACACGCACCAAGGCAAACACAAAAGCCGCGCACATCGATTCCTGCACCCGTGATGAGGACTCGGGCTGACAGACCGACAGTTTGACCTGTCCGCATGGTGTGAACCACAATATACCAATTTTTATTTTAGCAGGTAAAAAATTTTCAGAAGCGACCTAGTCACAATTGATAGCTCAAAGAAGTGGTTTAACACGCGTCATTTTGTAGCAGTCAAATAAACACTCTAGACTCGGAGAAAAATTCACGCGACCACAGGGACAGAAGCACGCACACTCCGAATATACAGCGGCAGCAGGCATCGTCAGGGTCGGGATCGAACCCACGACCTCCTGTATACCAGGCGAGGTAGTCAACATCTCCTAGCCACCGTGATGATGATGATGAGAGAGAGACACCGCAAACTCCAAATATACAGCGGCAGCAGGCGTCGTCAAGGTCGGGATCGAACCCACGACCTCCTGCACAGCAGGCGAGGTAGTTAACATCTCCTAGCCACCGTGATGATGATGAGAGAGAGAGACACGCATACTCCAAATATACAGCAGCAGGCGTCGTCAAGGCCAGGATCGAACCCACGACCTCCTGTATACCAGGCGAGGTAGTTAACATCTCCTAGCCACCGTGATGATGATGAGAGAGAGACACCGCAAACTCCAAATATACAGCAGCAGGCATCGTCAGGGTCGGGATCGAACCCACGACCTCCTGTATACCAGGCGAGGTAGTTAACATCTCCTAGCCACCATGGCCCCCCCCCCCCCCCCCCCACTTCTACCGGCATCGTTTTTTTGACCATACTTCACCACGCTGGTGAGTGCAGTGCAGGTTGGTGAAGGCGGGGTCTGGAGGAGGGTGGTGGGCCCGGAGATCGGTGCAGACGCAGCGCTCGCCACTGATTTTAGCCGTGGTCGGAAATCAAACTCGGATCGATTGATTCTCCTCCCATCCCGAGGAGGTAGTGAACCTCAAAAGGTTCGATAATTGTTTTTTTACCCTTCTATCTGGCAAAAAAAACTGACACCTTTTTACAAGGAGTCATGTTTGTATAGACCGCAATACCTGCAGTCATAATACAAACAAAAGACATAACTCTGATAATGTGCACTGTCCTTGAAGTGCGCCTTTTGGCGTCATCTGGTCCAACCCATGTGAGACTAGGCTCTAAGGAAAGCTGTCTCGGGTGTGGACCAATCAACTTCAAGGACAGTGCACATTATCAGAGTTATGTCTTTTGTTTGCATTATGACTGCAGGTATTGCGGTCTATACAAACATGACTCCTTGTAAAAAGGTGTCAGTTTTTTTGCCAGATAGAAGGGTAAAAAAACAATTATCATATTTTTACTGGCAAATGAGGTTCCCATAGTACTCAAGAGGTTCATCAAGACCCGGTAATGATTCACGAAGATGTTCAAGTGTCTCTCTCTCTCTCGCTGTGATGTGCCACAACCCTAACCCCGAGTTGTGGGGGATCAGAAGTCGGAACTTACCAACTTGAGGTGGGAGTTCTCGGCCAGGAGCTTGTACCTGGACATCGGCTGGGGAAATAAAGCGACAGACCAAAGAAACACACGGAATATCAGGGCAGCGGTGGAGACTCCATTTGTCGGGTAAGAAAATGCTTCTGCACCGCGTGTTTGTTGAACTTCTTTCGCACCGTACGTAGCCAACCGCGCTAATCGGGGGTGCGGGGGAAGGACAACAAACTAAACACGAAAATTCGTTCTGAAGAAATCGGATTTCAATCGAGATGATTTCAAAGTGCACAACTCTGATGGCTTCCTGATGTAATAAAGCTCGTTGAGACGACTCCTGGAATCCGTCTTTTATTCAACTTGCATACAGCTTTTCCTTCCCGCTGCTGACAGGCAGCTTGAGAGGAACAGATAGCGGGAGAGACGCACTGCCACGTGGCAACCCGGAGCCCCGCTCCCGCGTGGCCCCTTTCCTCTGTTCGTTCCCGTTCTGACCACGTGTCGTTCGTCTCCACCCCTATTTAATACCCGGGTCACGTGGTACGTTTCCCCCAATCCTGGCTAGCCTCCATGGAATATTCTAGGCCTCCTCGTAAGCTGCCGGGACCACGCCCCTGACTCGTCTCCCCATTGGCTGTGGCCAAAGCCAGCAGAACCAATCCCCTACTTACAGCTGTCACCTTTCCATGACGTCAGGGCCACGCCCCTAGGCTTCCCCCCATTGGCTATAACCCAGGACTGGCAGAGCCGATCATCATGACAAGTTGTGATACGTCATTGAGCCTGAAATATCCTCACATTACACACTAATATCGGAATAAAGAGCATTCCGGAAGGAAAGCGCGCAATGATGCGGTGGCCGTCTTTGTTCGACGGTTAAGCCAAAATCCGCTGCTGCGAGGATGACCGGAGTTCGCGTGACGCTCTATGCTCCCTGACGAGACCAGCGAAGGTGTTACACGTGCCAGGCATGTGCGCCCACAATCGTGGAAACCGCCCAACTTGACGACGCGCGCTTCCCAGTGCCGGGCGAGACGGGCTTCACCAGGCCGGTGAGTTTTTCACCGACGCTGAGACCGTGACGGCGGCATTAAGACGTACAAGTGGTGCCGGGCTGTGGGAGGGAGGGGATCCATAGTCTTTGTGTTTTTTCGGTAAAGTCACGTAGGTAAAAAAATCAATTAAAATGAAAACAAATAAATTAAATCACGACGTTTCGGAGGCAACACAAGCTTCCGCCTTCAGGTGGTAGTGTCACAGCAAAATGACTGTATCAAGTGAAGAGTAATTACTGTATCAAGTGAAGAGTAATTACTGTATCAAGTGAAGAGTAATTACTGTATCAAGTGATTTTGTTGTGAGGGTTCCACCTGAAGACGGAAGCTTGTGGTTGCCTCCGAAACGTCATGATTTAATTGATTTGTTTTCATTTTAATAGATTTTTTCACCTACGCGACTTCACCGAAAAAAACAAAACGTATTGATCCTTGCAGTCACGAAAACTTCAAATCTAGGGAGGGGACTGCCAGCTAACCCCGCGTGTCCCGGTTGAGCTTCCCAGAATTCCGGAAACTTCCTTCATTAATAACAAGCCCCGTGGCGCGAGGTCGACCCCCGCGTGCACCCCCTTCGCCGTGGGATCCCCGCGCGACGCGAGGCTTACGGGCAGCAGAACGGGCAGCTCATCGCCGTTCTGCAGGGGGGCGGCCTTTCCAGGCGACGCGGCCTTCTCTTCCCGGCTCTTCCGGCTCTTCCGGGACGACTCGCCATCCTCCTCCCGGCTCTTCCGGCTCTTCCGGGACGACTCGCCATCAGCTTCCCGGCTCTTGCCGCTCTTTCGGGACGACTCGCCATCAGCTTCCCGGCTCTTGCCGCTCTTCTGGGACGAATCGCCATCCTCCTCCCGGCTCTTCCGGCTCTTCCGAGACGATTTTCCGTCTTCTTCCCTGCTCTTCCGGGACGGCTTGCTGTGCCCGTCCCTGCTCTTCCGGCTTTTCCGGGACGCGTCCCCCTCCTCCTCGTGACTTTCGGAGCTCTTCCGACTCTTCTGCGATGACGAACCCTCCTCCTTGCGGCCCTTGCGGCTTTTCTGCGATGGTTCCTCCTCCTCCTCTTGACAACTCTCCCGGCTCTCCCCGGGGGTCGCGACCTCTTCTTCGTCCTTCTCGTGCCTCTTCTCGCTCTGCAAAACGAAACCGGAGAAGCCGCCGTTGGCCAAGAGCGTTGAGAAGAGAGAGCCGAGTGGACGGCTCTTACGCCAATTCCCAATCAGGGTCATCGGAGATCGAGATATTAAAGCGACAACCATTCCCATCCGCAGGCGTCTACGGTCAGGTCAACTCCACTCCCTTTCAACAGAGTGCGGATTGAAGCCATTCAAAGTTCACCGTTAACTCCGTATAGAGTTCTGCACGTTCAAGTGATCAACATTCCCATGATGCAAATGAGAGAGGATGGAGACAGGTGCAGAGCGAGAGAGGCAGGTGCAGAGCGAGAGATAAGCAGAGCGAGAGAGAGAGAGCTAGTGAGAGAGAGAGAGAGAGCTAGTGAGAGAGTTCGCTAGAGGGACAGGTGGAGTGAGAGGGACCCTACGTTGTCCGCCACTTCCGGCTCGTGTGCTGCTGAAGGCGCTGTGCTCTCGATGAACTCGTACTGCAAGACACAACAACACAAGACGACCAAGAAGTTGCGCAACAAGTAACGTACGATGAACTTCTTTCGCACCGTACGTAGCCAGCCCTGCTAATCGGAGATTCAGCGGTTGAACGGGACCCCCAGAGTCGTCTTGAAATGGGAAAGTGTAAACTAGAGGCACGTGCATTCTTAACTACAGCCACATGTAACATTAACTACAGGGACATGTATTCTTCATTACAGGCACACGCAACCTTAAGCACAGTGACATGCACGTACAGCCAGGTGAACTACCTTGGCTTTGGAGGGAGACACTGCGTCGGACAGCCAGAAATCCAAATCGTTCAGCTGTGGAGAGCAGAGACCACCAATACACACACACACACAAAGGTAAAGCAATGTGAGGTCTTTTCTTGGTTCTTTCAGTAAAGTCACGTAGAAGGGAAATAATAAAGTAATAAAAATAAAACATAATAAAATAATTCTCACGACGTTTTGGCCACAACACAAGCAGCCGAAACGTCGTGAAAATTATTTTATAATGTTTAATTTTTATTATTTTATTATTTCCCTTCTACGTGACTTTACCGAAAGAACCAAGAAGACGAATCCCTGCAGTCACGAAAGCTTTAAATCGAAATTTTATGTGAGGTCTGTGCATGTGTGTGCTGTGTGTGGTGCGTATGATGCGTTTGTGCTGTGTGCGTGTGAGGTGTGTGCTATGCATGTGGTGTGTGTGCTGTGTATGTGTGCTGCGTGTGCGTGATGCGTGTGTGCGTGTGTGGGGACCAGTAATGTAGCGCTTAGCGTGCTGCCCTACAAACCCGGCGACCCGAGTTCGATTCCTGCTCATGGCCAACACCAGTGACGATTATCTAAATCGGTCTTGGGCCTCCCCTAGGTCGATTCAGCCTCAAATGAGTACATGCCGCAGTGTGTGAACATCACTAACAGCACTTGTCCCAACAGTCTGTTAAGCCTATATGGGAGATCTTTGTCTTTATTTTTTGTGGTGTGCTGTGTGCACTGTGCGTGGGCACTGTGTGTGTGCACGCTGTGTGTGTGTGCACGCTGTGTGTGTGTGCTGTCGCTGTGTGTGTGTGCTGTCGCTGTGTGTGTGTGTGCGCGCTGTGTGTGTGTGCTGTGTGTGTGTGCTGTGTGTGTGTGTGCTGTGTGTGTGTGTGTGTGCTGTCGCTGTGTGTGTGTGTGCTGTGTGTGTGTGCGTGCTGTGTGTGCGCGCTGTGTGTGCGCGCGCGCTGTGTGTGTGCGCTGTGTGTGTGTGCTGTGTGTGTGTGTGCGCTGTGTGTGTGTGTGCTGTCGCTGTGTGTGTGTGTGCGCGCTGTGTGTGTGTGCTGTGTGTGTGTGCTGTGTGTGTGTGTGCGCTGTGTGTGTGTGTGCTGTCGCTGTGTGTGTGTGCTGTGTGCTGTGTGTGCGCTGTGTGTGTGTGCGCGCTGTGTGTGTGTGTGTATGGTCGATATTAGGGGGTGGGGAACCGCTTCCTTACCAAGACTCAAAACAGGAATTTCAATTTCCTTTTGTGTGCGGCACATTAAACACTCAACTCACTATGCTGCAATGTCACATCTGCCACGATGCTACACTAAGCTAAAATCACAGTAACCTTGGCTCGATTTCTAGCAAATTCCTGGCAAATGGAATCTCCACATCTATCATTCATTGAGCCTCTTACGGCTTAAACAAAAAAAATATTATAAGGAGAGCCTCTGTAGAAACTGCTCTAACAGCAACAACAGTTGGACACCCTACAGAGGTTGGTGAGGGGGGGGTGCAGGGTGGTTCAGGATTATTTTAAAAATTGCGTCAGGATCACCGGGCCGGACACGCACCTCGTGGAATCCGGGTTTCAGACGCCCGCGGTTAAGCCGAGTTAGGTTCTCAAGCGATGCGCTCGGCCCAATGATGAAACGAGGCGAGCAAAAAAAAAGAAAAATTAACCCGTAAAAACAAAGTTTTTCACTATAAATCCTTTATATGCGTGGCAGCTAGAGTCCTCTCGTCCTCTGGCTTGAGATGGCTGCCACCTATGGGTCAGATGATTGCCTGCCACCATTAAGCAATTGGTAATTAAATATAATTATTTTTTTTTCCTAAAAAGTGTAAAGTTATGGAAAAAAATTTTCACGGAAATAAATTGTCACGCACAACGAGTCTGTGTGCAAAATGTCAGCTCGATTGGATCACGGGAAGTGGGTTAAAAAACGACCAAAAGATGTACACGGTCGTAAGCGCGCAAGCAAGCAAGCGAGCGAACTTCATAAAAAGGATTTAAAAAGAAACATCGCGTACAATGCGGTTTCTCGAATTGATTCAGCATTTTCTTGAATTCGTTTATTTGCCTCGTGACAAATGGCTACACAGGAGCAGGCTTGTACGGCGGAGGTTGCACCTCCACCTCGTGCAGACAAGATGTAATTGAAGCGAGCTCCGAACGAGCTCTGTGAAACCATCTTACCGCAAGATGCATATTCTCCAACAGGTGGCGAGAGTTCCAAATGGAAATCTCTTGCCCCTCAAGCCACGGTTGACAACGAAACAGCACCAACGCCAACAACCACACATCACCGGGACGCGAGAGATTCGGAAGTCCTGGAAAATGTACAGGGACCCAGAGGTCAAAGATCAAGGGGGTGAAGGTCGTACGTCTGCATTGGCGGGCGTGCTGGTGCCGCCCTCTCCATCGCCGGCCGCCCCCCTAGGCTCCGGGTCATGTGACGTGGCGGCCACCGCCTTCTTGTCCCCGTGCGAGCCGTGCCTCTTCCGCTCTTTCTGTCACAGACCCCGCACAGACCCCGCGGCAATGGTGACGACGGCGCAACGATAGCGGTAACGATGCAAGGGTCGCTGGTTATGACAATCGAACGCGAGTAGGTGACACAGGAGTAAAGACTATTTAAGGCCTCGACACAGAGGCCTAGTTTCTCTGTGTGCCTATGTATGTCTCTCTCTCTATGTATCTCTGCGATATGTGTCTGCTTATATGTCTGTCTATATGTCTCTGGTTCTGTGTTTTATCTCTCTCTCTCAAATTTAGCATTCTCAGGAAGAACGTAATCAACCAGGTAGGGTGTTGACTGTTATGTTATCCGACTCTCTCTGTTGTATTACATTACATTTCTAAGTATACTAGATTTGTGTTTCTATTTCATTTATACCTGATGACGATTGCTTGTGTTGCAATCGAAACGTCGTATGCTAGTATTTAATTTATTATTTTCTCTTTCTACGTGACTTTACCGAAAGAACCAAAGAGTAAAGACTGCTCAAGTCTATCGGGTTTGTTTCTAAGGCTGGGGGGTCAGGTTTAGGGTTTCTGGTTGGAGTCGGGTTCAGGGTCGGAATCAGGTTTATGGTTCTGGTTGGAGTCAGGTTTAGGGTTTTGGGTGGGGTCAGGTGTAGAGTTCTGCGTGGGATCAGGTTTAGGGTTCTGGGTCGGAATCAGGTTTATGGTTCTGGTTGGAGTTGGGTTTAGGGTTTGGGTGGGGTCAGGTTAAGATTTCTGCGTGGGATCAGGTTTAGGGTTTCTGGTTGGAGTCAGGTTCACGGTTTCGGCTGGAGTCAGGTTTAGGGTTTAGGGTTAGAGTCAGGTCTACGGTCCTCGCTGGAGTCTGGTTTAGGGTTTTAGGTGGGGTCAGGTTTAGAGTTCTGGCATGGGATCAGGTTTAGGGTTTCTGGTTGGAGTCAAGTTCACGGTTTCGGCTGGAGTCGGGTTTAGCACGAGCATCAGCGAGCGCAAGACAGGATGAAGGCGTCAAACGTCGGTGGTAGAAGAGAGGGTCAAACCTTGTCCTTCTTGCCCTTCTTCCTGTCCTTCTCCTTGTCTTTGCCCTTGTCCTTCTCTTTGCTCTTCCTCTTCTCCTTGCCCTGCTCTTTGCCGCTCATCTTGCCCGGCTGCACGGGGCTCTCGCTGTCCGGCGAGACGATGCGGTGAGTCTTCACCGGCAGCTTGTCGCCGTCGGTCAGCGGCCTGGCAAGCGAGCAGAGGCATCGTCGCTCACCGTCACCACCATCATCACCATCACCGCCATCGTCAAAGACAAAGATCCCATCCCTCCCCCCACCCCCGGGACAGCTTGTGAGCAAGTAGCGGCATATAGGAGGTCGTGGGTTCAATCCCCGACGCCTGCTGTATAAATTTCGATTTAAAGCTTTCGTGACTGCAGGGATTCATCTTCTTGGTTCTTTCGGTAAAGTCACGTAGAAGGGAGGTAATAAAATAATAAAAATAAAACATAAAATAATTCTCACGGCGTTTCGGCCACAACGCAAGCAGCCGTCCTCAGGTGAAGACCAGGTCTGTTCAGACGCTGTCTCCCCGACAGACCTGGTCTTCACCTGAGGACGGCTGCTTGTGTTGTGGCCGAAACGTCGTGAGAATTATTTTATTATGTTTTATTTTTATCATTTTATTACCTCCCTTCTACGTGACTTTACCGAAAGAACCAAGAAGCCTGCTGTATATTTGGAGTTTGCGTGTGTCTCTTTCTCTCCCCTGAGGTCGCGTGGATTACTTTTTTTCCGGGTCCTCCGGTTTTCCCCTCCACGTTTAGAATCAACGAGCGTGTTTGGCTCCTGCTATAAATGTCCACATGATGATAACCCACTTCGTTGTGCTATCACTTGTGGCCAGGGTCGCTTGCGAGAAAAGAGCTCTACAAGCTCAGCAGGCCTTACCTGCTAAAATAAAAATAGTTAACAGCTTAGTTTGATCTTCTTGGTTCTTTCCGTAAAGCCATGTAGAAGGGAAATAGTACAATAATAAAAATAAAACATAATAAAATACAATTCTCACGACGTTTCGGCCACAACGCAAGCAGCCGTCCTCAGGTGATATGCAAATTCCTTTGTCAAGGCACCCTTCCTCCTCTAACCCAGCTTAAATATACGCTGCCAAGCTTGGTGGTGTTCATTCGGACGCTGTCTTTCCGACAGCCCTGTTCTTCACCCGAGGACGGCTGCTTGCGTTGTGTCTGAAACGTCGTGAGAATTGTATTTTATTATGTTTCATTTTCATTATTTTATTATTTCCCTTCTACGTGACTTTACCGAAAGAACCAAGAAGATGAATCCCTGCAGTCACGAAAGAAGCTTTAAATCGAAATTTAGTTTGAGTTCAAGATGACGCAAAAACATACTCACTTGTCCAAATCCATGTCCAGAGCTCTGTAGGGGTCTTTGGGGTCGAACCTTTTATCTTCATCGTCACTGGGGAGGGCGTCCTGGGTCAACACGAACATCGCAGAGCTTAGCCGGGGGACGTCTCCCGGGGGAGACCGGCACTGCGCCAGTGAGCAGCAATTTAATAAAAACAACAACAACGGCAACAGCGGCGGCATGGGGATGTGCAGCGGGTCAGCGGCATGAGTCACCGCCGCCGCTGCTGCTGAATGTTTGCTCACCGCATCAGGCGCTGGCTCTTAAAGATGAGATGGCTCATGGGGGACGGCGAGGCCAGGTTCGGGTAGGAGGGGGGGGATGGAGAAACTCCAAAGGGCGCGTACACAAAGACAAAGCATCCCCCACCTTCCTATAGCCTTTAACAGACTGCAGAGGGGCAAGTGCCGTTCGTGAGTGAGCGCCTATGAAGGCCGGCGTGTCTCTCCAGGACTCATGCTTACACACTTGCGCTAGGTACTCGTTTAAGGCTGAGTCGACCTAGGGGAAGCCCAGGGCCGGTTCAGATATTCGTCACCGATGTTTGGTTGCGAGTGAATCGGACATTGCAATTGGAATCTCTATTTATCGTGGAGAAATCCGATGAGCCATTAAGCTCTTTTTCAACAGCTGTCCAGGAGGGGCAAAAGTAGCAATGGAATGGGTTCATAGCGCAGTGCACTAATGAATGTGCCACCGCTCACACACACACACTCTCTTGCAAATGTTCATTCACACGTGCACATCCAAAAACAGATAAACACACATCTCCTCTCACAAGCACACCCCCCCATGTGCACAGTAAACAGGCCTCCAATTACACAAAGATCCCCCGTGTAGCCTTTAAAGGATTGTTGGGCAAGTGCTATTAGAAAGCAAATATGAAATAAAATAATAATAAATGAAAAATAACTAAATTAAATCACGACGTTTCGGAGGCAACATAAGTCTCCGTCTTCAGGTGGGACAGTCACAGCTAAATTTACTGTATCAAGTGAAGAGAAATCCAAGAGACAAGATCTTATATACTGGTTCAGGGGAGGGGGGAGGAGCTAATCTAAATGAGGGGGGAGGAGCTAATCTAAATGAGGGGGGAGGAGCTAATCTAAATGAGGGGGGAAGAGCTAATCTAAATGAGGGAGGAGGAGCTAATCTAAATGAGGGGGGAGGAGCTAATCTAAATGAGGGGGGAGGAGCTAATCTAAATGAGGGGGGAAGAGCTAATCTAAATGAGGGAGGAGGAGCTAATCTAAATTTGGCAGTCAGGGACTGGGAGGGTGGAGGGGGGGCTCGAAGGGAAGGTTCAAGTGAAGCACTTCCATAGGGATTATGGCCGATGTTGGCTTCCAAAACCAAACAACAGCAGCGCTGTTAAACGCGGTGGATGTCAACAACTCGGTAAAATAGACCTACGTGACTTTACCGAAAAAACCCAAGAGTGTGCATCCTTGCAGTCACGAAAGCTTCAAATCTAGAAGCAAATATGAAGGCCGGCATGGCGCATGATGAAGTGGGTGGCCAACACCACGCCCGGTCGCCTTTGTCTTCCTTTTGTAAATGTTTACACACCGTACCAGGTACTCATTTGAGGCCGAGTCGACCTAGGGGAGGCCCAGAACAGATAATCGTCACTGGTGTTGGCCGTGAGCGTGAATCGAACTCGGGTCGCCGGGTTCGTAGCGCAGCGTAGCGCTAACTGCTACACTGTCGCTCCCCACAGACGCACACCGTTAATTGGCTGTGAGCACGAATCGACCACGGGTCGCCGGGTTCCTAGCGCAGCACGCTAACCGCTTCCCTGCCGCTCCAATCACACACCCGGCAAGAGACACGCGCGCATGCACAAACGACCCATCCACACACACAGGCACACATCCCCAACAACAACCACGGCCGTCTTTCCCCACGAGGTGGCGGTGACGTCACCGTGGCTCTTGTGCTAGATTCGGTGAACTTTAAGGTCACGTGAAGCACGTATAACAACACGCAATATCAGAGCGGCGACGGAGACCCCATTTGTCAGGTGAGAAGATGCTTCTGCATCGTATATGTTTGTTGAACTTCTTTCGCACCGCACGTAGCCAAACGTACTAAGTGGAGGTGAGGGGGGACGGACAAGAAACTAAACACGAAAAGCAGTTCGAAAAAAAAATGTTAACATAGATTAAAAAAATGCATAGCTCCAATGGTTCATCTTCTTGGTTCTTTTCGGTAAAGTCACGTAGAAGGGAAATAATAAAAGACGCTTCGGCCACAACGCAAGCAGCCGTCCTCAGGTGAAGAACAGGTCTGTCGGAAAGACGGCGTCTGAATGACAGCGTTTGAATGACGCTGTCTTTTCGACAGACCTGTTCTTCACCTGAGGACGGCTGCTTGCGTTGTGGCCGAAACGTCTTTTATTATTTCCCTTCTACGTGACTTTACCGAAAAGAACCAAGAAGATGAATCCCTGCAGTCACGAAAGCTTTATATCGAAAGCTCCAATGGCTTTCTAATAAACGTTCCCCGACGGCCACAGAAGCGCATCTTAAAGCGCGCGATGCAGTAACGACAGGAGGTCACGGGACAGACCCAGATGCTGTGGGTTGACCAACTGAGATGATGGACAGATGCCCCCCTACCTGTAATCCTCACTGTGCCACCTCGCTGCATTTTATCCGCGCGCACACACCAGGCCTCCTTTGCAGACGAGAAATTGTTTTTCGTGTCTCCGTGCGTTTATTTCATCTCCTGGTTAAGTGAAAGGGGCCTCACTGATCACAGCCTGGCACTAACCCACAAAGACCGGGGTAGCTTGCACACGCACACACACACACGCGCGCGCCCAGCACCTCGGGCATCTCCTCGGTGACGATGTCGACCGTCTGCGCGGGCGCGATGTCCTCCTCGCTGTCGGCCGTGCGGTGCCGCCGCCTGCGCCGCCGCCCGTCCTTGTCGCCCTTGCGACGCGCCTCCCCCCCGCCCGCCGCGGTGCGCTGCTTCCGTCGCCGCTCCTCCTCCTGCCGCGCCAGCTGCTCCGACGACGCGTGCAAGCCTGTGCGGGCCGATTGGCGAGACGCAAACCGCATGTCGTCCCCCCCCTCTTGAAGTCGACAGTTATTGCAATTCACTACTCTACGGGATGTCTGGCAAAAAAAAAAAAGCATTAACAAGCCGTAGCGCGTACATTGTTCTCCAGCACACTCTGAGGTTGTTTCGGTATAGTCACGTAGGTAAAATAATAATGAAGTAAAATGAAAATAAACAAAATTAAATCGCGACGTTTCGGAGGCAACGCAAGTCTCCGTCTGCAGGTGGGACCGTCACAGCCAAATTGACTGTATCAAGTGAAGAGAAATCCAAGAGACGAGATCTTATATACTGGTTCAGGGGAGGGGGTAGGAGCTTATCTAAACTATGGCTCCTCCCCCCTCCCGTCACGACTGATCCCACCTGCTTCAACTGCCGTTCGGCGAGACTCGGGATGAGGCCATCATACGCAGAGGGGCTGTCACGGATCAATATAACGGAGGGAGAGTGCACATGCACGCTGGCACGGGGGAGGGACAACCCCACGTGCAGGACCCGAGGGCTGCATGTTGGCGAAGGCGGGGAGGGGGGGGCACGCCTACCTGGCATTTTCAGCGGCACGTCGAGGTCAATCTCCACGACGGGGATGTGATTCACTCCTGGCGAGGAGTTCTAGAGGACAAAAGGACAAAGGCAAGAATTCCCCGTGTAGCCTCTGTTGGGGCAAGTGCTGTTTGCGAGCAACTGTGAAGGCCGGCACGGCGCACGAAGGGGGGTGGGTGGCCAGCACCACGCCCGGCCGTCTGTCTCCACAAAGTGGCGATGTTTACTACACACCGCACCAGGTACTCATTTGATGCCGAGTCGACCTAGGGGAGGCCCAGGACCGGTTCAGATAATCGTCACCGGTGTTGGCCGTGAGCGTGAATCGAACTCGGGTCGTCGGGCGCAGCATAGCGCTAACCATTACGCTACCACTCCGCCCACATACACAAAGTACAAACATCAGCACCACGTGATGGCCAAATGTGTGCACACAACCGTAATGTGAAGACATCGCACGTGATGTGTCCGGTCCGCGTACTCTGGATGTAGTAAGCGGCTCACTAGCAATCTAGTACACAACTGGGGGGGGGGGGGGGGGGGGCGGTTACGAACCTTTTGGTGGGAGGGGGAGCTCTTGATGTAGTAGGGATTGCTCTCCTGATCCCGCTTGCGCTGCTCCCGCATCTGAAGGTGGTGGGGGGGGGGGGGGCACAAAAACACGTGGTCACGAGGGCCGGGGCTCAGTGCGGTGGCAGTGGTCGTGGGGTTAGAACCCTGAGGTTCCCTCGGCCTGATGCTCTTGTGAGGGCTGGGTCCGGACGGGCCAGTGGTCAGGGACCCACCGGACCAGCGGTGGGTCAGTCTCCCCTAGGTTTAGCCAGCCAGAGGGCTGGAGTAGGGAGAGTCGTAGGTACGATAGCCTGGAGGCTGTACCTCCCCAGGTTGTGGGTGAAAGGGGCCATTACCCCTTTGCGTTAGGGATTAGTGTAAACTGTTTGGTGAAATAAAGCGTGTTGCCTCGACGAAGACTCCGTCTCCCTCCAAGAACATTACACATGGAGGGGAGATCTTTGTTCTGAGTGTGCAAGTTGCCTTGTTCATCTCGTCCTTGCTGGGCTCCGGCTGCCGGCGTTGACTCGGATCGCTGTGCTCCTCCACGATGCCTCGTTTCCGCTTGCCCTCGTTCTCCCCGTCCTCCTCTTCCTCCTCCTCGCTTCCCGACGAGGGCTCGTTAATCCAGCTGTCCAGGTCCAGCCTGGACAACGACAACAACAACAACCGCTGTTTGACACTAAGTGGGCGACCTCTCCAGTGCTGCTGCGGTGGTCCACTTCCTGCCCCGCCTCCTCCCCCCCACTTCTCTCCCCCCCCCCTACTGCCGAGGCCGATATAACCTCGTGCCACGGCATATCTGTCGTCTACTTCAACACTATACACTACAATATAAACTACACTATACACTACACTATGCACTACACTATGCACTACACTACACTACTATACACTACACTATACAATACACTACATTACTATGCACTATACAATACACTACACTCTACACTACTATACATTACACAATACACTACACTCTACACTACACTACATTACACTATACACTACACTACTATACACTACACACTACACTACTATACACTACTACACACTACACTATACACTACACTACTATATTTTAACCGGTCCTGGGCCCTTCCGTTTTGATTCCACCACGGCGCTAGTGCAGCGGGTGGCGCGCAAGTGTCATCGGTGTGGTTGGTGTCAGCGCTGCGGTCTCACCCATCCGGGATGGGTACTTTCTTCTGGGCCTTGGGCGCCACGGGGTTGAGTTCCCCGGAGAAGAGCGAGGCCACCTCCGCCACCACGGCCACGTCCTTGACGTGCAGCTTCTGCACGTAGCGCACCAGCTGCAGCACGCCCGACGCCTGCACGCGGCGCCGCGCGGAACGCACGCCGCATGCCGCACGGCCGATTAGCACGGTTGGCTAATTCTAGATTTGACGCTTTCGTGACTGCAAGGATTCATACTCTTCGTTCTTTCGGTAAAGTCACCATGTAGGTAAAAAATGAAATAACACGACCACAGGGGAGAGAAAGAGACACACGCAAACTCCGAATATACAGCAGGCTTCTTGGTTCTTTCGGGTAAAGTCACGTAGAAGGGAAGTAATAAAATAATAAAAATAAAACATAATAAAATAATTCTCACGACGTTTCGGCCACAACGCAAGCAGCCGTCCTCAGGTGGAGACCAGGTCTGTCGGGGAGACAGCATCTGAACAGACCTGGTCTTCACTTGAGGATGGCTGCTTGCGTTGTGGCCGAAACGTCGTGAGAATTATTTGATTATGTTTACTTTTTATTATTTTATTACCTCCCTTCTACGTGACTTTACCGAAAGAACCAAGAAGATGAATCCCTGCAGTCACGAAAGCTTTAAATCGAAAAATAAAATAATAAAATCACGACGTTTCGGAGGCAACGCGAGTCTCCGTCATCATCAGGTGGGACCGTCACAGCCAGATTTGCTGCATCAAGTGAGGCAGGGATTCCAAGATGCAAGCTCTTACATACAAGTTAAGGGGGAGGAGGGGGGGGGAGCTTATCAGAATGTGGTAGCCAATGAATGGAACGTATCGAGAGGGGGGGGGGCGGGGCTAAGTACGGCGCGAAAGAAGTTCAACACACGTACATATCGTCTTGGTTCTTTTGGTAAAGTCACGGAGAAGGGAAATAATAAAATAATAAAAATAAAACATAATAAACGTACATGTTATACGTACACAATCCACAAGCCACTTCACGAGCGACACGCACACCGCACCAATGCCACACACCCTGCCCCCCTCTAAAATCTCGTCGGATCTCAGAAGCTAAGCAGGGCCGAGCGCTGGACAGGCGCTCGCAAGCGGTGACGACTCACCCTCTCCTGCACCTCCAGGTCGCCGTTGTTCACAAACGGCGGCAGGCGGTCGGCCATGAGGCTGACGAGGTCGCCGAGGCCGCTGCCGGCGTTGTCGTTGGGGTCGTCGGGGTCGCGACCCGACAGCGACCCCAGCAGCCAGGCGAACAACTTGGCGGAATTGTGCACGTACACGGCCTGGACGTGGCCGGGCAGCGTGCACACGCGCGGGCGCAGGAGGGCTTCGAGGGTCACGCGCGGCTCTTCCAGGTGCCTGCGACGAGACGAAGGTCAGTTTCTTGTCCCTCCCCGTCACCTCCGAAGGGCACGGTTGGCGATGTACGGCGCGCGCGCGAGAAGTTCAACACGCACGCACGCACGCATACGTCAGATCCCATACCCCCCACCCCGACCGCCGCCACGTAGCCTTTTAGGATCGGTGGGAGCAAGAGCTGTGAAATATTTGTGATTCAACACATCCTCCCTCACGTAACACACTGCAACATTAGGACGTTGCCGGGCGGTGATGCCAGGGCAGTCGACGGTATCGGGCACATCGGACTCATCAGAGCAGGCGGGGGGAGGAGAGGAAGGGATTTTCTTTGGGGGAAGGGTGGGAGGTTAGACGGTCATTGCCGTTCTGGGTTCAGGTGTTTAAGGGGCAAGCGCTGTGAGCGATGGGTGGGTGTGGCTAGCACTTGGCATGGCACCAAGTGCTCATTGAAGACTGAGTCGACCCAAAAGGAAGGCCCCAGGGACCGGTTAAAATATATTGGTCTTGACACTATTGCCGATGCTGCTACGGATGTTGCTGCTATTCCTGCTGCGAATGTTGATCACGATGTCGCTACTGATCCTGATGATGCTGATCATGCTGATGGTGGTGGTGTCGATGACGTGCAGCTTCAGATGCAGGGCTACAACATCAGCTGGGCAGCCTTCAACATCATCGAGGTCATGAGTTCAGCGAAATTCACGCACAGGGTAAGGGGATCCATTCTCTTTGGTTTTTTCGGTAAAGTCACGTAGGTGAAAATGAAAACAAATGAATTAAATCACGACGTTTCGGAAGCAACACACGCACAACCGTCATTCAGGTGTTGACTGCACCAGCAAAATGACCGAGGCGTCTGAAGAATTTTGCCGGAGCAGTCAACACCTGATGACAGATGTGCTGGTGTTGCTTCCGAAACGTCGCGATTTAATTTATGCGTTTGTCTTTTTCTACCTACGTGACTTTACCGAAAAAAACAAAGAGAGTATGGATCCTTGCAGTCACGAAAACTTCAAATCTAGAATCAATAAAAACTCTTTGGGTCTTTGGGTAAAGTCAAATAGATCTTTATCTACGTGGGAATTGTCATTCAGCAGGCGAAACACTTCACTGCCGCTGCGCACGACATGACTGCACGCGTAGGCCAGCGGTTGGGAAAGCAGATACAGGTTAGTCCCCGAGTTACGATGGGGTCCGACTGACGATATTTCGATCTTACGATGGCGATAGCGATAAGACAAAATTGCCATCAACAACCTAACATCGTACACCATTGGTGTCATGACTCCTCGTAAAAAGGTGTCAGTTTTGTTGCCAGAGAGAAGGGTAAAAAAACAATTATCATATTTTTTACTGGCAAATCAGGTACCAATGGTGTAAATGCTTACCCCGAGCTCTCATACTCTGATGGTGCATTGTCTCTGAGTTGTGCGCATTTTGGCGTCATCTGGTCCAACCCATGTGAGACTAGGCTCTAAGGAACGCTGTCTCGGGTGTGGACCAATCAACTTCAAGGACAGTGCATACATTATCAGAGTTATGTTTTTTGTTTGCATTATGACTGCAGGTATTGTGGTCTATGCAAACATGACTCCTTCCTGAAATTTCGACGAATCGTCACGATGCAAACTCTTGATCAGATCCCAGATTCTAATCGATATTTCGCTTTGGTCTCGATTCTCACCGTCTTTAATTTGTATTGTTTGTCCTCTCTCTCTCTCGTCCGTGCGCCCACCGTGACATGTGCCCCCCCCCCCCCCCCCCCGTGGCAAATCCACCGCCACGGCAGTTTGTTTGGACATACTTCACCACGCCGGTGAACCGAGACGGGCGCTTCCCCGCCCCCCACCCGCCAGAGGTCGCAAACGGGTTTTGATTCCTTACCCGTACCCGGCCGCACCAGGGTCGCAAACGGCTACCCGTACCCGTACCCGGCCGGGTACGGGTAGCCGGGTATCGGGTAGGCTACGGGTTTCGGGTACCCGGTTGCGACCTCTGGGAGACACGGGGGACATGCGGGGACGGAAGCAGGGGGAGAGGTTTGCGGGGGGGGGGGGGGGGTAAAGCGGAGACGGGGATACGCGAAGACAGGAGAGGGACGTGTGGCACAGAGGCGGGGGGGATGGGGGGACAGGGGCGGGGGAGGCAAGGGGAGTTTGACGGGTGGTGTGGCAGGGCGGGGGGCGGCGGGGGGGGGGGGGGGGGGCGATCGCTGCTCACTCTGCAAACTCCCCGCAGATCCAGGCGGCGGCCGACAGGACGTCGGCAAGCCCCCGCTGGGGCCCCTCGTCCAGCAGCAGCGCCATCTGGCGCACGGCGAAGGGGCGCACAGCGCGCACGCGCACCGCCACGTCCTGCAGCTGCGAGGCGACGCGCGGCCCGTGCTGCGTGCCCTTCAGCCGAGTCAGCTCCACCAGCACGCTCACGTACCTGCACGCATACGAGAGAACGTACACACACGTGTGTTGTATCTACACACACACACACGCTCACGTACTTACACACACACACGCTCACGTACCTACACACACACGCTCACGTACCTGCACGCATACGAGAGAACGTACACACGCGCTCACGTATCTACACACACACGCTCACGTACTTACACACACACACACGCGCTCACGTATCTACACACACACACACACGCTCACGTACTTACACACACACACACGCGCTCACGTACTTACACACAAACGCTCACGTACCTACACACACACACACGCTCACGTACCTACACACACACGCTCACGTACCTACACACACGCTGACGTACCTACACACACGCTCACGTACCTACACACACACACACACACGCTCATGTACCTACACGCATACGAGAGAACGTACACACACGCTCACGTACTTACACACACATGCTGACGTACCTACACACACACGCTGACGTACCTACACACACACGCTGACGTACCTACACACACACGCTCACGTACCTGCACGCATACGAGAGAACGTACACACGCGCTCACGTATCTACACACACACGCTCACGTACTTACACACACACACACACACGCTCACGTACTTACACACAAACGCTCACGTACCTACACACACACACGCTCACGTACCTACACACACACGCTCACGTACCTGCACACATACGAGAGAACGTACACACACGTGTGTTGTACCTACACACACACGCTCACGTACCTACACACACGCTGACGTACCTACACACACACGCTGACGTACCTACACACAAACGCTCACTTACCTACACAAACACGCTCACGTACCTACATACACACACGCTGACGTACCTACACACGCACACACACGCTCACGTACCAACACAAACACTGACGTACCTACACACACGCTGACGTACCTACACACACGCTGACGTACCTACACGCATACGAGAGAACGTACACATACGCTCACGTACCGACACCACAAGCTCACGTGAACATGCATAACAACACACGTATACATGCATGCATACGCACACGCACTTACACATACAAGCTCATGTACCTACACACATGCACGCACATGTAGACGTACACATACACACACGCTCACATACCTACACACGCTCACATACCTACATACACACACGCACCTACATACACACACGCTCACGTACCTACACAACAACCGTCATTCGCCAACTAAGTGGTGGCGACGTCACCACGGCGCTCGTGCCAGGCTACGTGCACGTTGAGGCTACGTGAAGTGTTGAACGCCCGCTGGCAGGAGGTCACGGTAAAAACCCAGGTGCCATTCTGTCGACTGACTGAGATGACTGGCCGAAGCACCACCTGTGTGCCCACCACTGTGCCAACTTTCCGCGTTTCAGCCGCCCTGGCGTTTCGCTCGTTGTTGTGAGCGTCGCTCCTTGTCGCACGTGCGCGGGCAGGCGGGAAGGGGGGGGGGGGAGGCGAGGGCGGCGGGGAACTGACCACTCAAAGTTGGTGACGTGCTGATAGTTGGACTGGCTGCAGATGTCGATGATCTTGGTGAGCAGCTCGTCGCGATAGGACGTGCCCTCCGCCTTGTCCACGTGAGACATCAGCTTCTTCACGATCTCCATCAGGTTCTTCTTGGAGACCTGCGGCGGGTGGAGAGGGCAGGGAGGGGGTGGGGGGGGGTGGCACGCGGAGGACGCGATCATCGTCAGCCGCAAAGCAGAGCAATAACCGGCCAGACAAAACGATGGGCGGATGGGTCTGATGAACTCTCCGAATAATAGCCAGCACACACGCACACACGCAGGCACACATACACGCACGCAGGCACGCACACATGCAGGCACGCACACACGCAGGCACGCATACACGCACGCAGGCATGCAGGCACGCACACACGCAGGCACGCACACACGCACACACGCACACACGCACACACGCACACACGCACGCACGCACACACGCAGGCACGCACACACGCACACACGCACACACGCACACACGCACACACGCACGCACGCACACACGCACGCACGCACACACGCACACGCAGGCACGCACGCACGCACACACACACACAGGCACGCAGGCACGCACACACGCAGGCAAGCACACACACGCACACACACACACACACGCAGGTACGCAGACATACACACACACACACGCAGACACACACACACACGCAGGCACACACGCACACACGCACGTACGCACGCACACGCAGGCACACACGCACACAAGCACGCACGCACACACGCACCATGCCGTAGAGCAAGTCGAGGGCGCGCAGGCGGATCGACTCGTCCTTGCCGTCCAGGCACTGCAGGATCAGGTCCTTGTGCGGTTGCACGGCCTTGGGGTGCGAGGTCAGGATCCTGGACATGGCGAGCAGCCCCAAGTACTTCACTGGCTCATGAGGGGGGGGAAGCCATAGAGACAGACAAAACCCGTGAGCCCACTTGCTGATGGGAGGAATCTGATGAGTTACAAAGCTTTTTGTTTATTATTTTAATTCTATTATTATTATTTCTATTATTTATTTTGATGAGTATTTCGTTTTTTTTGCCTACGTGACTTTACCGAAAAAAACCTAAGACTATAAAGCTCTTTCTCACAGATGTCCAGTAGGGGCCGGATCAGAACGAACGTTACAACAACGAACAATACAAAAGCACGATAGGCGTGCTAAGTACAGCAAAGGTAAGCAAATCACTGATACAAAAAATATATACAAATAGAACTAAACTATTTTATTTGAGCATCTAAAGCTCACTGAGCTTTTAGCTTCTTTCTCAGAAGGGACTTGGCCACAAATGATAGCTCAACGAAGTTGCTCATCGCGTGAAAATGTATCATAAGCAGCCAAATAATCTAATAATGTAAAAACATCTTCTTGGTTCTTTCGGTAAAGTCACGTAGAATGGAAACAATTAAAATAATAAAAATAAAATAATAAAATAATTCTCGCGACGTTTCAGCCACAACGCAAGCAGCCGTCCTCAGGTGGAGAACAGGTCTGTCAAGAAGACAGCGTCTGAATTCAGACGCGAGAACAGGTCTGTCTTCTCGACAGACCTGTTCTTCACCTGAGGACGGCTGCTTGCGTTGTGGCCGAAACATCGTGAGAATTATTTTATTATGTTTTATTTTTATTATTTTATTACTTCCCTTCTACGTGACTTTACCGAAAGAACCAAGAAGATGAATCCCTGCAGTCACGAAAGCTTTACATCGAAATAATGTAAAAACATATTTCTAAATGTGGAGGGGAAAAAACGGAGGAGGACCCGGAGAAAAATCCACGCGACCACGGGGAGAAACATGCAAACTCCAGAATAAACAGGCGTCACTGTCGGGATCGAACCCACAATCTCCTGCGTACCAGGCAAGGGAGTTAAACATCTCGGCAGCGCGGGGTAACCACGTCTAAAGGGGCCATCGATTCGGTTAACGAGCGAGAAGAACGACGACTCACAGTTCTGGTCGGAGTCTTCGATGAGAATTCGTAGTTTCTGCACACAGAGCTGAGGGCGACGGGGTTATACGCACACACACACACTCACTCCGTTAGACAAAGACCCCCCGTATAGCCTTCAGCAGACTGTTGGGGCAAGTGCTGTTAGCGATGAAGGTCAGCATGGCACACAAGGAGGATGGGTGGCAAACGCCACGCCTGGCGATGTTCACATATTAATAAAAAAGTGTGCCGTTCCTGGCCCTTCCCCCCTCAACCAGTATATATACGGGGCAGTATTTCTTGTGATCTCTCATTTACTTGATACAGCTGTCGTGGCTGTGACGGTTCCACCTGAAGACGGAGGCTTGTGTTGCTTCCGAAACGTCGTGAATTTTTTAATTTGTTTTATTTTATTAATTTACATTTTTTACCTACGTGACTTTACCGAAAAAACCTAAGAGGATGTTCACACATTGCACCGGGTATTGATTTGAGGCTGAGTCGACCTATGGGAAGGCCGAGGACCAGTTCAGATAAACGTCACTGGTGTTGGTGACCCTGGCAAGAAAACAAACTCGATTGTTCTCCTGTGTATTTTGTCTCTGATCGCTATTGTTCTCTGCTTCGTTCTGTATCTTGTCGCTATTGTTCTTGTTTGTTCTGGATCTTGCCGCTATTGTTCTGTATCATCGCTATTGTTCTCTGCTTTGTTCTGTATCTTGTCGCTATTGTTCTCTCCTTTGTTCTGTATCTTGTCACTATTGTTCTCTCCTTTGTTCTGTATCTGGTCGCTATTGTTCTGTATTTGTCACCATTGTTCTCTCCTTTGTTCTGTATCTTGTCGCTATTGTTCTCTCCTTTGTTCTGTAGCATCGCTATTGTTATCGTTTGTTGCATCTAAATTCTTCTGTTAGCCCCAAAATAACACAATTTAACATTACAATTGAATGCAGATGTAGCGATGTAAAGGAGTCACTATGGTGTTTAGCACCAGCTACTGTCACAAGAGTTGAACTGTGCGTCTTGAGCCTCTCTCTGGCACCACCAGAGTGGGCATGGCGTGGAAGCGGGGCCCTAGGGGACATGGTTCTGGCGACGGTCAGAGAGAGAGGGCAAGTAAGAACGTGACAGTCTGGGTGAACCCGAGAGGGCACGTGACCGGGACCGGGTAGCGAGGGGACCCAAAGGGTGGCTTGGGGGACACGTGGTGCTCAGTCGAGGGCCTTCTGGTGAGATCCAGCAGGGGGCGTTGCCGAAGGCGGAGCGGGGCCAGGCTCGGGAGCATAAAAGGGAGGTCCCGAGAGCCATCTGGGCTGTCTGCTCAAATGGAACCCGTTGGTGCTACGTCTCTTCGATCCTCGGTCTTTACGCTCGGCATCGTGGGTCAGGCAGTGTGTTAGCCGACTGACCCGGTTATGTAGTTACCCCATTGTGGTCTAGTTAACGTGTTGTTACGTTGAAGTAGTAGACCTGTTTGGGGCCGTATAATAAACGTGATGCCTCCAAGTTCAAGAGTGTGTCTCCGTGGAACTCACCACACAGGTATTGTTTTTAGAGTCTTAGATTACAAGATACAGTGAGAGTTAGAGCCTCTGATTTAAAAATGCAATCCAAAAGTAATTCCTTGTTTTTAAAGGGCCAGGCTAACACATTTAGACATATTTTGACACGAGATACGGCTTGGGAGTGTTTTGGCTTTAGCACTGGTGGTTTCATCATCACAGGATTCAGACAGAAGGCATTGAAAGTATGGGATTATGGGATAGCGATTGAAAACGTCGGGAATACAAATGTAATCCAGAAGTAATCCTTTGCTTTCAAACAAATTAAGTTACGAAAACTCAACACATTCATAAATAACACTGCAATGGCTCTTCTTCATATCATAATAATTGCAAACGAAGGGCCCATTGCATCAAACGTCGTCTTTAAGTGTTTTTTTCTGTTTAAGGCCGCAGTGTTATTCCGAACCAGAAAAATTATTTATACTAGAGGAATCTGATGCGCTATAAGGCTCTTTTTCACACATATCCAGTAAGTGTTGATTTTAGTTGTTGTTATTAATTGTGCTTGTGCACCACTGCCAACGCAGCAGCAGCAGCAGCGCCATCACCAAATTTCTGAACGGGCTAATGCATCACACCACGGAAGCATTGAACAATGTAAACAAAATACTCAAGAGTCCAAGATTAAAGTAACATTGCATTTTAAGCTGGTACCCTACGATTGCACATGACAGGCACAGTAATCTAGCTCTAATGTAGAGAGCGTGCATGCCATAGGAGAATGGTGTACATACCTTGCATCTGGATGTACCACACTCAAAATAAATGAAAAATATTAAAGAGCAAAGTCACATTTCGAAGGGGGTAAAGGAGGGAAGAAAACGGTCACGGTCTCGTTGTCGAGTCTCAGTCAGAGTAGCACTGAGCGGGGTTAAAGGTCAGGGGCAGGTCAAAAGGGGGGGGGGGTCAATCGTCCACATTCAAATAAATACGAGTGGCCACGTGCGAGGGTCAGAATTAAGATTATTGTGGGGGGGGAGGGGTGGTAGGGGTGGTCATGGGAGGGGTCATGGGAAGTGTTCAGTCTGGGTCAGAGTTCAGATCATTGGGTGGGTGGGGGGTCATGGGAGCGTTTCAGTCAGGGAGGTTATACTTAGATGTCAAGGAGGTATTCGGGTCAAGGGGGTCGTCGTCGTCATCTTTCCTTTACCTGGATGCTAGCATTGTGGTCCGGGATCCCTGAAGACAAGGAAACGAGAACTGTGGTCATGACACGGAGGGAGGCAAGGAGAGAGCGGGAGAGGGGAGGGGGGGGCGCGAGCGTTAGTGAGAGACCCCCGCTCCCGTGCCAGCAGCCAGGAGGACAGGAGACGCACCACGGCTATCGTCCACACACACACGCGTGTGCGCGCGTGCACGCTGGCACACGCACGGGGCTAGAGTGGGCCATGGTTCCAGGGAGAGGCTGAGGGCCTTCCTACCTGGGCTCAGAGGTCGCAAACGGGTTTTTATTCCTTACCCGTACCCGGCCGCACCAGGGTCGCAATCGGGTACCCGATACCCGTACCCGATACCCGGCTACCCGTACCCGGCCGGGTATCGGGTAGGGAACGGGTACCCGATTGCGATCTCTGGGATGAAGCCATGTTGCAGGCGCGGGTGGGTTGATTCTAGGAACTTGAATTGTGAGAAGAGACAAGACGTTGGGAAATGAGTGACAAACGGTGACTCACCAGTGACTCACGGCCTACCCGTACCTGTACCCGGCCGCACCAGGGTCACAAAAGGGTACGGGTAGCCGGGTAACGGGTAGGGTACGAGTATCGGATACCCGATTACGACCTCTGCCTGGGCTACTTGGACTGTCTGATTAGCGAAGCGAAGTGGGCTGGGAGAGGGGTCGGGTCGTGTGGCATTTTTTATTATTTCGACGGCGTTTTTGCTGCTGTGAATTTCCACGCGATGATGACCCAACTTCGTTGAGCTATCATTTGTGACCAGGTCACTTCTGAAAAATAAGCGAAGAGCTCAGTGGGCTCGGTAAGATAAAAAAAAGTTGTTGTTTTATCTGTATATTTTTATTAAGTGATTGGTTTACCTTTCCTAAACTGTGTACTCCGATTGCGTTTTTGTATTGTTTGTCATTATAACGTTATGACCCGCCCCTTACTGGACATGTCAAAATGAGATTTACAACTCATCGGATTCCTCCGGTATGAATAAATAATCTGATAAGCTGAGAGGGAGCATTGTGGGAAATACCCACCATGCCACGAATTTAACTCAGGGGTGGTGGTGGTGGGGGAGGTTACCTATGGCCCATGGGCTGGATGTGGCCCAAAACTTAATTTAATAAGGGTCCAAAAGCCACCTAAGGCCCTACCACTTCGAAATGGCCCACAAACGATAGTTTTTCACCATTGCAGGCATCTTAACTGCACGAATCGGCTCTTAGAATTGAAAATATTTTCAAGCTGCCAAACACTAATTTCGAATTTTAGCGCAGTCACACCTCTCACTTCAAGGCTCTCTTGCAGTGCCAGATGTAACCGAGGTGGCGTGTGAAAACGCGTGGCCCGCCAAGGTATTTAAAAACCCCACTGGGCTTTTAAATACCTTCCAACTCGAGTCTCTGTGTGTGCGTGGACGATACCGAAGATACGCCGTGCAATCATTCGACAGATAGAGTTCACACACACTCGTCCCGACCACCACATACTCTCGGCCCCAGTTCTGACCGGGCCCGATCAAATTATTTATTTGAGCACCGAGAAGCGGGCGTCAGCCACCGGTTGCTATCGGGTGTGCAGGTTGTGCTACTGCACCGGCGCCTACAGGCCTGGGAGGCGGGCGGTTGGGGACTTGGGCACCGGGCTACGGATGAGGAGAGAAATTTGACCCATTTTGTTCCTTGCACCAGGGCGGCCCGTGCCAAACATGGGTGGGGGGGTGAGCCGAACGGTATCCGAATTTCATCGGGAGGGGTCACTGCATCCTCTTTCGTGACCAATCGTACAATGCATGCATTAGGCTTAAGGAAACATGGAAACGATTTGGCGGGCGCACGTGGGTGGGTGGGTGGTGGTGATCAGAACGGACCGAGGGAGAATTGGGGTGGGTGGGTAGTGGTGATGATCGGAACGGACCGAGGGAGAATTGGGGTGGTCGGGGTGAGTTGCGAAGGCATCTGCTGTTGCACAGAAAGTCTCTAAACCGCAAACCGAGCGGCGATTGGACAGAGAGAGACCGACAGACATTTTTTTTACGACGGCGACACCGTCACACCTTGAATCGCCGCGAGACCAAAGCGCAAAGCCCCGACTGCGAAGCAAAGCGGCGAAAAAACTAAAAACACTGCTTCAAGTTAAAATCGGCAACGCATCCTTCACCTAGGACCCCTCTAAAAGTCTGGACTCGCCGAGGCTTTCCAGGACAAATCCGTCACTTTGTTATTTTATTGGTGGCGTTATTATCATCATTACTCTTTTGGACAAAGAAGAGCAACGGACGTGCATTGGTCAAAGCGCTGTGTTATTGGGATCGAACATCGAAATGGATTTTTTTTTTGCACTTTCTGTATATGCACCATGGACGGGTTGTGCTTTTTCTGTAGGATTGTATTGTTTACGTATGTGATGTTTAGATTTGTGTGCAATTAATTTTAGGTGTATCTTGTAATGTTATTGTTTGTTGCGGTTGAACCCAAATCAAGAGCCGAATGGCTCACAGGGTAAATCCTAATAAATTTCACTGAAAACTGAAACTGACCGGTGGAAAGTGATATCCGAGCAACAGTCTTGGGCTTCTGCCCCCCCTCAACAGCCCACCCGCAATAACCAACGTGGTGGAGCAAGAGTCAAACAACCTCCTGGTGGGTGGGTGGGTGGGGGCGAGGGCGCTGCTCTGCCCCATCCATTACGAGCCTGTGCAAGACACCCTGCGCCAGGTGTCGAACCCAGGCTCGGAGGCGATTGGGGCTCGGTGCTCTCGGCAGAAAGCGAAAAAATTACAAAGAGAAGCGTGGCAATCTTTTTTCGCAGCCAAGCAAGCGCAGTTGGATTTTGAGAAAGGCGAGAGGGAGATATGGCCACACCGTCGGACAAACCAAGCGTCGTCAGCAGCCAAAAGAATCGGCGTAGGTAGCGACAGGGGCAGCAGCAGCAACAACAGCAGCAGCAGCAACAGCAACAACAGCAGCAGCAACATAAATCACGGCAACAACAACGACATTCCTCCAACGTCACTCGCATGTGAATTCACCCTGTGAGCAAGTCGGAACGTTTGTTCATCACGCACTCTTACGAGCCCAGCCCATCGCCAATGCCCCATGTTGGCCGCAACAGGGTAAGCTCTTTTGGAATAACGACACCGGTTTGAAGACCGTTGCCAAGAAATAATAACTGGCTCAGACTCGAGGATGGATCCCGAACATCGGCCGGCTATTGCTGGTAGAGTGGTGCTGCGGTCAGAGCGAACAGCCTCACACGAGGAAGGTTGCAAGTTTAAACTCCCGGTTGGTGGTCGTGGTGGGGGGCGGCAGGGCGGTGTGGGTGGTGATGTGGGTGGTGGGGTGGGGGGCTGGTGAGAGTAGTGGGGTGGTGGGAGTGCAGTGGTGGTGGGCTGGTGTCGTGGTGGGATAGGGGGGCTGTTGGGGTGGTGGAGTGATGGGATGGGGCTGGTGGGGTGGTGGTGAGTGGTGGGGGCTGGTGGGCTAGTGGAGCAGAGTGCAGGTGGGGTGGTGGGAGAAGTAGGGTGGTGGGGTGGAGAGCTGGTGGGGTGGTAAGAGTGGTGGGGCGGTGGGAGTGGTGGGATGGTGGGAGTGGTGGGGCGGTGGGAGTGGTGGGGTGGTGGGAGTGGTGGTGGTGGGGGCAGGTCCATTCCAGGCGAGATCATTAACATCTCGCCACCGTGGTGTCCTACTGTCTGCATCGTGTGCACGCTGTCTCTGTATTCTTTTCGCCGTCACCAATTTTATCCCGACTGTGCTTTTCGGGGTCACGTCAGTTCTCGTGCAGAGCAGTTCAACTATTTGCGGTAGAGAACGACCCACGGAGGTGGATATCATAGCGCTGCCTCCTGAGATCCTTGTATATGAAAGCGAATTTTGTTCATATTCTTGGTTCTTTCGGTAAAAGTCACGGAGAAGGGCAAAATAACATTTTCTTGCTGTGGATTTCACACCTGATGATGATTGCTTGTGTTGCAGTCGAAACGTCGTGAGAATTTTTATTGCTTAATATTTGTATTATTTTATTATTTCCCTTCTACGTGACTTTACCGAAAGAACCAAGAATATGAATCCCTGCAGTCACGAAAGGTTTAAATAAAAAATATTTTGTTTGTCGAATGGCACTCGAACTTATATTATTTGATACAGTACCACGATACAATGAATTATTTTTATTGAATTATATTTTTCCTTCCTAACTCTGTTACTCTAGAACAGGGGTGGGAAACCTTTTTTCTGCCAAGGGCCATTTGGATGTTTATAACATCATTCGCGGGCCGTACAAAATTATCAACTTAAAAATTAGCCCGTTATATTTTGTCAAACATTTAATTAACTCGCCCCTAAATGTGATGGCTGGAACAGACTAATTTGCGGGCCTTATACGGCCCGCGGGCCGGACGTTCCCCACCCCCCTGTTCTAGTTGAAATGGGATCCCATCTACAGCTGGGCAGGCAGCTTCAACGAGTGGCTCCTCTCGCTGTTTGCGCATCTTTAGCAGTCAGCTCTGGACCGAATCCCATTCGGTTCAACGACCGTTATTGATGAGATGCGGGCCCACTGCGATTCTCAATATCTTATTGACAAGGGACACCGAAATTCACATTGTAACGGTCACTTCATAATGCAACTGTCATTACTTTATCGGAGAACAGCTTTTATAATCACTGCCATGTAATGATCAGGCATGTGCCGTCAAGCAGATGCAGCGTCTCAGCTTCAGCACGAGCAGTCCCGTGTTTGTACGCGCGTACGTACGGAGAACCCCTTTCGCGCCGTACGTAGCCAACCGTGCTACTCGGAGGATGCAGAGGAAGGCCAACAACTAAACACGAAAAGCAGCTCTGTGGGTCCCACCCCCACCACCACAACCCCCCCCCCCCCACGTTTTATTGCGGTATCCAGTGCCGCCCCATTAACCGTGCCCACCACCCCCCCTCCCCGCCCCCGTCAACCGCGCTGCCGTACCTGCGATGACGGTGTTGACGCACTCGTACAGCAGCGACATCGCCGAAGTGCTGCCAACACAGAGGGAGGGTGCGGGGGGGGGGAGATCGGGGGGGGGGGGGGGCGGCACTCGAGTTAGCAACCGATCAACGCCGAGCACAACGGGTGGTGACGCCAACCCATCTCCCGCCCGTCCACCCCAGAGGTCGCAAACGGGTTTTGATTCCTTACCCGTACCCGTACCCGGCCGCACCAAGGTCGCAAATGGGTACCCGTACCCGGCCAGGTACGGGTACCCGTTCCCTACCCGTACCCATACCCTACCCGAAATGAGTGACAAACAGTTACTCACGAGTGACTCACGGCCTACCCGTACCCGTACCCGGCCGCACCAGGGTCGCAAATGGGTACCCGTACCCGGCCGGGTACGGGTAGCCGGGTATCGGGTAGGGTACGGGTATCGGGTACCCGGTTGCGACCTCTGGTCCATCTCCAACGCGAACCGGCCTGCGCGACTGCAACCCAGGGGGTGGGGGGGGGGTGAGGTGCTTTAAGATGGAAGCGCAGCCAAGATTAATTGGCGAACGAGCACCCTACGGCAAAGCAGGGTTCTTCAACTGGAACTCCCCCGCGCGGGCAACATCTGATCCGTGCAAGCTCTTGGAGCGGCTTGCCGAGAGATCTGGCGTTTGGTTTGTTGTCCTTCCCCCGCACCTCCGATTAGCACGGTTGGCTGCGTGCGGTGCGAAAGAAGTTCCACGTACGCACGTACATATGTCTCGCTGAGAGATATGGCTCGCCGAGAGATATGGTGTTTAGATTATTGTCCGTCCCGCGCACCTCTGATTAGCACGGTTGGCTACGTGCGGTGCGAAAGAAGTTCAACGTACGCACGTACATATGGCTCGCGGAGACAAACGAAGCAAGGGATAGAGAGATAGAGAGATGCATGTATGTACGTTGAACTCCTTTCGAACCGTTACGTAGCCAACCGTGCTAATCGGAGATGCGGGGGGGAAAGACAACAAACTAAACGCAAACTGAACAAGAGATGGACATTGGGAAGATGAGAGAGAAATAAAAGTTAGAGATGAGAGTGCAGTGCACAAGTGATATAATTTAGTGAGAAGCCAGAGAGATGAACAACGGATAGACAAGATTCGACTGTAGTTACAGCTTATCGTTAATGAAAGATAGACCAGGCGGCAAAAGTGGTCACGTGTACAGGATAATACGGATGATGTTATGATGCTCCACGACTTGGTGACATATGATCGTCACGAAGCCTGCCAGTGCAGGGCACAGTTTTTTTGTTGTTGTTGCGATCCACCGGGAAAATAGAGTTAAAGAACCCCTCTCTCAGATGATGATGATGATGATGTGCGTCCGCATGCAACGCTCGCCTCGCACGCGCTGCCCAAATCACCGCTCTTTCGGCATCGAATCGCCGGACGTGTCAATTCCGGGTCAACGAGTCGGAGGTCAGGGGTCACGACACCAAATTATGCGCGTGTGTTTGTTGAGCTTCTTCTGCAACGTACGTGGTCAACCATGCCGATCGGGAGGTGCGGGACAAAAACAACTCAATCACAACACTGGCTTAGCGCCTGTCAGAGGTCGCAAACGGGTTTTGATTCCTTACCCGTACCCGTACCCGGTCGCACCAGGGTCGCAAACGGCTACCCGTACCCAGCCGGGTACGGGTAGCCGGGTATCGGGTAGGGTACGGGTATCGGGTACCCGGTTGCGACCTCTGGCGCCTGTTTAGATGAGCATCAATTCAGAGAGACGTTGCACTTCCGGTATTTTGGGAAAACGGCTGCGGCGACAGGCGACGCGGTTTTTGCACGTTCCCCGCACGCTCTGCTACGAGACCCATTACGTTTAGCCGTACGGCAGTCAAGCCGACGTTCTTTTTTATTCTTCCACTTCTCAAGAGTCGGACATCCGGAGAAACGATACGGAGAAACAAACATTTCATGCGGTGGTATCTGTTGCTCCGTCACTGGTGACGGCGCCGAGATCAGTCAACTCGCGAACAGTTGAGGACCGCCATTGAGGCACGGGGTAGCCGGAAACCCAAATTCAAACTCCGCATTCACAGCGGCGCCAGCTTGGCTATACAGTAGAACCTCGGAGATCGAACGCACCAGAACTCGAACAAATCGGTGTTCCAACGATATTCGCGAACATTTTTTGGCCCGGAAATCGAACGAAATTCGGAGGTCGAACGGGCAATCGCAACTTGCAAGAACCTGTACGGCTGAGACACGTTTGGTCAGCGTGCATGACGCTTGCCCAGACGAAGGTTTTACCGTATGATAACCTCTTTAGATAAGTTTTTAGTCAGAAAGAGCTCAAGTGACTCACAGTTAGTGGCAGAAAAGAGGCACAAAAGAGAAAGAACCCCAGAAGGGCAGTTACCCGACGTTATTGTGGAAGGCGACTCCCCTTCCAAACAATAACACCACCACCTCCTCCTCACCACCTTCCACTCAAACCATCAACTCTCCTTACTACAGGTAAAGTGAAGTTCAATGTAAAATTTATTTCATTTATTCTATATATTTATTCCATTTATTTATTGTGTTTCTTGTTTTTTTGGTATGATTTTATGCATGCAATTACTGCACACTTCGTGTAAAAATGCTTCATAATGATATAATTCTTGTGTCCGAAACCAATTAATGTCATTTACATTAATTCTTATGGGGAAAATTTATTCGGTGTTCGAACAAATCGGTTATTCGAATGGATCTTCTGGAACGAATTAAGTTCGATCTCCAGGGTACCACTGTACCTGCGAAACCGATTTACAATCGCGGGCAGCAAAGAACAAACCCAAATTCGAAACCTACAATATCAGCGGTGCAAGCTTGCACGTCTCTCACCTCCGAGCTGCCCACCCACTCTGCCAGCCACCTCGCATTTTTTAAAATCCTTTATATTAAGTTCGCTTGCTTGCTTACGACCGTGCAAATCTTTCGGTCGTTTTTTAACCCACTTCCCGTGATCCAATCGAGCTGACATTTTGCACACAGACGCGTTGTGCGTGACAATTAATGTTCGTGAAATTTTTTTTCCAAAATTTTACACTTTTTAGGACAAAAATATTATATTTAATTACCAATTGCTTAATGGTGCAATGCAATCATCTGACCCATAGGTGGCAGCCATCTCAAGCCAGAGGACGAGAGGACTCTAGCCGCCACGCATATAAAGGATTTAGAGTGAAAAACTTTGTTTTTACGGGTTATACTTATTAAGAAGTGACCTGGCCACAAATGGATAGCTCAACGAAGCGGCTTATCGCGTGGAAATGTATCGCGGCCAAAAGCTCTCAACACAAGTCTCTAAGATGTGCAGGCAAACACACTGGAGGGGGAAAGACACGCAAACTCCAAATATACAGCAGGAGAAGGCGTCACAGGATTGGCATTGAACCCACAACCTCTTGCATACCAGGCGAGGTAGTCAACATCTCCTAGCCACTGTGATGATGATGATGATGAGAGAGAGACAAGCAAACTCCAAATATACAGGAGGCGTCAGGGTTGGCATCGAACGCACAACCTCCTGCATACCAGGCGAGGTAGTCAACATCTCCTAGCCACTGTGATGATGATGAGAGAGAGACACGCAAACTACAAATATACAGGCGGCGTCAGCGTTGGCATCGAACCCACAACCTCTTGCATACCAGGCGAGGTAGTTAACATCTCCTAGCCACCGTGATGATGATGAGAGAGAGAGACACGCAAACTCCAAATATACAGGAGGCGTCAGGGTTGGTATCGAACCCACAACCTCCTGCATACCAGGCGAGGTAGTCAACATCTCCGAGCCACCGTGATGATGATGATAGAGAGACACGCAAACTCCAAATATACAGGAGGCGTCAGGGTTGGCATCGAACCCACAACCTCCTGCATACCAGGCGAGGTAGTCAACATCTCCTAGCCACTGTGATGATGCTGAGAGAGAGAGACACGCAGACTCCAAATATACAGGAGGCGTCAGGGTTGGCATCGAACCCACAACCTCCTGCATACCAGGCGAGGTAGTCAACATCTCCGAGCCACCGTGATGATGATGATAGAGAGACACGCAAACTCCAAATATACAGGAGGCGTCAGGGTTGGCATCGAACCCACAACCTCCTGCATACCAGGCGAGGTAGTCAACATCTCCTAGCCACTGTGATGATGCTGAGAGAGAGAGACACGCAGACTCCAAATATACAGGAGGCATCAGGGTTGGCATCGAACCCACAACCTCCTGCATACCAGGCGAGGTAGTCAACATCTCCGAGCCACCGTGATGATGATGAGAGAGACACGCAAACTCCAAATATACAGGAGGCGTCAGGGTTGGCATCGAACCCACAACCTCCTGCATACCAGGCGAGGTAGTCAACATCTCCTAGCCACTGTGATGATGCTGAGAGAGACACGCAAACTCCAAATATACAGGAGGCTTCAGGGTCGGCATCGAACCCACAACCTCCTGCATACCAGGCGAGGTAGTCAACATCTCCTAGCCACTGTGATGATGATGAGAGACACGCAAACTCCAAATATACAGGAGGCGTCAGGGTTGGTATCGAACCCACAACCTCCTGCATACCAGGCGAGGTAGTCAACATCTCCGAGCCACCGTGATGATGATGATAGAGAGACACGCAAACTCCAAATATACAGGAGGCGTCAGGGTTGGCATCGAACCCACAACCTCCTGCATACCAGGCGAGGTAGTCAACATCTCCTAGCCACTGTGATGATGCTGAGAGAGAGAGACACGCAGACTCCAAATATAGAGGCGTCAGGGTTGGCATCGAACCCACAACCTCCTGCATACCAGGCGAGGTAGTCAACATCTCCGAGCCACTGTGATGATGATGATAGAGAGACACGCAAACTCCAAATATACAGGAGGCGTCAGGGTTGGCATCGAACCCACAACCTCCTGCATACCAGGCGAGGTAGTCAACATCTCCTAGCCACTGTGATGATGCTGAGAGAGAGAGACACGCAGACTCCAAATATACAGGAGGCGTCAGGGTTGGCATCGAACCCACAACCTCCTGCATACCAGGCGAGGTAGTCAACATCTCCGAGCCACCGTGATGATGATGATAGAGAGACACGCAAACTCCAAATATACAGGAGGCGTCAGGGTTGGCATCGAACCCACAACCTCCTGCATACCAGGCGAGGTAGTCAACATCTCCTAGCCACTGTGATGATGCTGAGAGAGACACGCAAACTCCAAATATACAGGAGGCGTCAGGGTTGGCATCGAACGCACAACCTCCTGCATACCAGGCGAGGTAGTCAACATCTCCTAGCCACTGTGATGATGATGAGAGAGAGACACGCAAACTACAAATATACAGGCGGCGGCAGCGTTGGCATCGAACCCACAACCTCTTGCATACCAGGCGAGGTAGTTAACATCTCCGAGCCACCGTGATGATGATGAGAGAGAGAGACACGCAAACTCCAAATATACAGGAGGCGTCAGGGTTGGTATCGAACCCACAACCTCCTGCATACCAGGCGAGGTAGTCAACATCTCCGAGCCACCGTGATGATGATGATAGAGAGACACGCAAACTCCAAATATACAGGAGGCATCAGGGTTGGCATCGAACCCACAACCTCCTGCATACCAGGCGAGGTAGTCAACATCTCCTAGCCACTGTGATGATGCTGGGAGAGACACGCAAACTCCAAATATACAGGAGGCTTCAGGGTCGGCATCGAACCCACAACCTCCTGCATACCAGGTGAGGTAGTCAACATCTCCGAGCCACTGTGATGATGATGAGAGACACGCAAACTCCAAATATACAGGAGGCGTCAGGGTTGGCATCGAACCCACAACCTCCTGCATACCAGGCGAGGTAGTCAATATCTCCAACAACAAAACTGACACCTTTTTTTTTAACAAGGAGTCATGTTTGCATTGACCACAATACCTGCGGTCGGAATGCAAACAAAAAACACAACTCTGATAATGTATGCACTGTCCTTGAAATTGATTGGCCCACACCCGAGACAGCTTTTTTCAAGGACAGTGCATACATTATCAGAGTTGTGTTTTTTTTTGCATTCTGACCGCAGGTATTGTGGTCAATGCAAACATGACTCCTCGTAAAAAAGGGTGTCAGTTTTGTTGCCAGATAAAAGGGTAAAAAACAATTATCATATTTTTCTACTGGCAAAGGAGGTTTCAATGGTGTAAATGCTTACCCCGAGCTCTCATACTCTGATGGTGCATTGCCTTTGAGTTGTGCGCCTTTTGGCGTCATCTGGTCCAACACCATGTGAGACTAGGCTCTAAGAAAAGCTGTCTCGGGTGTGGACCAATCAATTTCAAGGACAGTGCATACATTGTCAGAGTTGTGTTTTTTGTTAGCATTCCGACCGCAGGTATTGTGGTCAATGCAAACATGACTCCTTGTAAAAAAAGGTGTCAGTTTTGCTGCCAGATAAAAGGGTAAAAAAACAATTATCGCGTTCAGTTGCCACACAGACGTGTTTGCGGTCACGCAGCAGGCAAAGCTACAGACCTTCGTCGAGCGAGGAGCAGCCAATAGTGAAACCATGCAAGTCAAAAAAAACTCAGGCATACTATACTCTTAGTTATTTCGGTAAAGTCACGTAGGTAAAAATGAAATTAAAATTAATACAAATAAAATAATAAAAAATCACGACGTTTCGGAGGCAACACAAGTCTCCGTCATCAGGTGGGACCGTCACGGAAACATCGTGATTTTATTATTTTATTTTTTATTCATTTTAATTTCATTTTTTACCTACGTGACTTTACCGAAAGAACTAGAGTATGAATCCTTGCAGTCACGAAAGCTTCAAATCAGGCATATTAACCCACAAGCTCAATAATCTGCCAGTGGATCATCGACAGCTAAACTGTACTGCACATTTGGGGGGGAAGGGTGGTGGTAACCCATCCGATTGATGGCCACACCAAAGCCCTGCTTGGGCTTGGGGAAGAGGCACAATGGGGCCAGGCCGCAAGGGGCCGCCGTGAGGCTCAAGCGACGCGCCACGACGTGGGATGGCACGGCAGGAGGGAGAGACGGAAGGATGAGAGCGTGGTGGAGTAGAGGAAGGGGGGGGGGGATGCACGACTCAAGGACGAATAGAGAGAGGCTCGGGGTGGGTAATGAGCGAGAGAGAGAGCGGGCGAGTTTCTGCGTCTCAGCAGCAGCAGCTGCAGCGTACTCACATTGTCGAGACGTTTTGCCGGCTAATGCAGGCACAGACGCACACACACACGCACGCACACACACACACGCATAGGTCCACGGACATACCGGCACGCGCGTACAAACACACACACGCACACACGCGCGCACACACGCGCACACACACACACACGCGCACACACACACACACGCACACACGCACACACGCACACACACACACGCACACACACGCATAGGTCCACGGACATACGGGCGCGCGCACACGCACGCGCACACGCACGCGCACACACAGGCACGCGCGTACAAACACGCACAACAGCTCCAGAACCCAAAATCGACCCCAGTGGTAACGAGCGAACTTTGCAGTCAAGGCACAGGGTGGAGGGGAAGGCAGTGTTACGGAGAGACAGCGATTACGACAACAGCAACGAGGAGCGCGCGTGCGCCGCGCATGATATCGGCGAGCACGCAGCGTGCACGTGTTCAACTAAAGGTGTGTGTGTGCGTGTGTTGTGGGGAGCGGTGGTGTAATGGTTAGCGCGCTGCGCTACGAATCCGGCGACCCGAGTTCGATTCCCACTCACGGCCAACACCACAGTGACGATTATCTGAACCGGTCCCGGGCCTTTCTCTAGGTCAACTCGGACTCAAATGAGTACCTGGTGCGGTGTGTAAACATCGCCACTGGGGAGACAAAGGCAGTCCAGGTGTGGTGCTGGCCACCTACCCCCTCATGTGCTGTGCCGTGCCGGCCTTCATAGGTGCTCGCTAACAGCACTTGCCCCAACAGTCTGTCTAAGCTATAGGGGGGGGATCTTTGTTGTGAGAAGCAGTGGCGCAGAGGTTAGCGTGCTGCGCTACGAACAAGACAACCCAAGTTCGATTCCCGTTCACAGTTAACACCAGTGACGATCATTTGAACTGGTCCTGGGCATCGCCATTGGTCGACTCAACCTCAAATGAGTACCTGGTGCGGTATGTAAACATCGCTCACAACAACCAGCGGAGCGCCGGGGGGCTAAAACATAGCAAATTGGCGCAGCAGAGGGCACAGGTGGTGCATCTGCCAGTCATCTCAGTCAATCGAACCCGTGACCTCCTGCCGGCAGCGAGCATTGGACAGTTCACGTGAAGGGCCTAAAAGTGCACCTGGCCTGGCATAAGCGCCGTGGTGACGTCACCGCCGCTTAGTGGCGAACGGCGGTGGTTGTTGTTGTAGGCAATAAGTGTGTGTGTGTGTGTGTACGGTGCCGAGTGGCGCAACAGCGTACACAGGCAGTTAACGAGGCGCGTTAAGTGTGGATACAGGTGTAAGTGCGAGTACGTGCGCGCGCATGCATGGGTGTGTGGCGGTAGTGTATATAGAATGTGTGTGCTTGTGTCTGTAGGCAACGGTCTACGCCCATCTCGTCTGTGTGCGTGTGCATGTGCTGGACATCTGTGCGTATTTCTCCAGGATAAGCAAAGAAATCGGATTCTGAACCATGAACAATCCATTGCTTGATGAGAAGTGCCTCCACAAAGTTTGAGACCATCTCATGGTCCTGCAGTGTAAAACGCAGCATGCCTGTAGCTGCTGTGCACGAGCCGATTTCAACGCTCACATCTCTTTGTGTAGATTTGGTCTCCGCGGTTCTGTTACCCTCTGTCGGCTGCCGCTCGCTCGGTCGACAATTTCGATCACCGAGCGTTGCCTGCCCAAGCCCACCGAACTTTTTGTTCAACGGTCAACGCGACGTCTCGAACCCACGGCGCGTTCTCCGATCCACTCGTTCCAAATCCCGCTTCTCAGGACGATTGCAAGCACGCGGCTTGTCGTGGCCATATATTCGTGCATATATTTTTAAAATACTTTATATTAAGTTCGCTTGCTTGCTTGCTTGCGCGCTTACGACCGTGCAAATGTTTCGGTCGTTTTTTATTTAAATCCTTTATATTAAGTTCGCTTGCTTGCTTGCTTGTGCGCTTACGACCGTGCAAATCTTTCGGTCGTTTTTTAACCCACTTCCCGTGATCCAATCGAGCTGACATTTTCCACACAGACTCGTTGTGTGTGACAATTAATTTTCGTGAAAAAAAATTTGCTATATTTTAAACTTTTTAGGATTTTTTTTAAAATATTTAATTACCAATTGCTTAATGCTGCCAGGCAATCATCTGACCCATAGGAGGCAGCCATCTCAAGCCAGAGGACGAGAGGACTCTAGCCGCCACGCATATAAAGGATTTATGGTGAAAAACTTTGTTTTTACGGGTACATTTTTTAAGTGTTCGTGTTTAACAACCTCCCGGTCTCACCATACCCCAAGTGATGTTTTTATATTTTTTTTTTACAAACGGCAGATCTCAGAAACCATCTGCCAAAAGCGGGTAAAATAGCGTGGACACGGGGGTGTCGGTGTGCGTGCGCGAGTACGTGTCGGCGGGGAATTCATACGCAGTGTGGCGGCGTTTGCATGCCCCGTCGCGAACGCCACCCCCCACCTGTGAATGAGGTTGGTGAGAGGCTCGATGAGTTTCTTTCCCAGCCGTGGCTCCAGGGGAGTGAGCGACGCAAACTGCGAGCACAGAGAGAACGCAAAACACCCACCGCCCCGGGCGCTCATTTCCGACCTACGTTGCGGCGGTCCCCCAGCGGATATCCGTCGCGGGTCCATTCGCATTGGGGGGGGGGAGGGGGGGGGGAACGAACCCAAGAGCGGAATTAACACGAGTCACTTCAGTAAGTTTAACACGTAGGCTCTTTCTTTTTCGATTTAAAGCTTTCGCGACTGCAGGGATTCATCTTCTTGGTTCTTTCGGTAAAGTCACGTGGAATGGAAGTAATAAAATAATAGAAATAAAACGTAATAAAATAATTCTCACAGTGAGAATTAAAAATAAAACATAATAGAATAATTCTCACAGTGAGAATTATTTTATTATGTTTTATTTTTATTATTTTATTATTTCCATTCTACGTGACTTTACCGAAAGAACCAAGAAGACGTAGGCTTTCGCGACTGATATTATCCACTATAGCGGGTTTTTCTGGGTGTGCCGGACGAGTCACGAATTGGCAAACCTCACGAATTGGCTGTGTCGGCGGGTTTAACGACACATTTATATATTCATACGCAAATCTAACCCAACAAAAAAACCTGCATTATGGATGATATTGGTCGCGAAAGCCTACGCGTTAAAATCGCTACACTACCGATCCCCACAAATGAACCCCTCAAGACCAACGTGGAGCGGGGATGGCCTTTACGCAAGTTGCAGTTATTATTTCACAATTATTCCAAGGAGGCAAGGTCGGCGAGCGGCGGTGGCGGTGGGGGGATCTCACCAGCTTGATAATCTTAATGAGGACCCAGTTGTTGGTGGACGAGGTCATGAGCTTGAAGAACAGCGGCGCCAGCGAGAGGTAATTCTTCGGGTTCCTCCGCGCCAGCTCACAGATCACGTTCATCGCCGCCGACTGCACGCCTACGCACGCAGGGAGCGGACAGCACCCCCGAGCCGTCGCGGTGGTTACACAACAGGCGGCGACGGGCCCCACCGCCGTCGCACACGCTAGCGCCGGCTCCAGTAATTGAGGGCGGAGGTCATCGTCTTGAGAAAGAACCGTTTGGGTTCGGCGGTTTAAGCACGTGGGAGGCTTTCGCGAGCGGTGTGATTCACAAGTAAAGGGTTTCTCGGGTTAGATCGCGTGAATGTGCGTTGTTAAACCCGCCACCACCCGACACGGCCAACCGGTGTGCTGAAGTAGTAACTAATTGGGACGTTTTGTTCATGGGATAAACGTTGATAATTGGCGGCGGCGGGTGGTGGTGCTGGGTAAACGACACATTTATACTGGTAGGAACCTCCTGGTTACACCAGCCCACAGGGGATTATTGTGTCCGTCCATGTGTCGTGCAGGGAGGGGCTGGGTGGGGAGGGGAGGGTGGGGAGGGGCTGGGTGGGGAGGGGCTGGGTGGAGAGGGTGGGGCTGGGTGGAGAGGGTGGGGCTGGGTGGGGGATTGAGGGGAGGGGCTGGGTGGGGAGGGGCTGGTCACCCCGTGGTGCCCTTATAAAACTCAATGTTTAACCTACTCACGCCGGCTTGTGCCCGCCCTCACAGTCGGCCATATTTGCGGAATACACCACGCCGCCGTTGACCCTGGCCATTGACCGAGCAACCCAACGTTCCTACCAGCTCCCTCCGCAGGAATGTGTTGTTTGGGTCCGCATTAAGCATGAAGTTCAACGTTTAGAGTCAGGGGTCAGGGTCAGTATTACGGGGTTGGGGTGAGGTTTTTATTGGCACGGTTGGCTACGTCCAATGCGAAAAAAAAGTTCAACATACATGCATACAATTCAAGTGCCCGGGTCAAGTCGGTGGCGAGATGTTAACTACCTCGCCTGGCATACAGGAGATCATGGCTTCTATCCAGAACCTGACGCTTGCTGTATATTTGGAGTTTGCATGTCCTCGCTCCCCGTGGTGGTGGTGTGGATTTTTATCCGGGTCCTCTCCTTTTTCCCTCCACATTTAGAATCAGCGTGCGTCGACTGACCATTTGTGGCCGGGTCGCTTCTGAAAAAAACAAGCTATATCGCTCAGTAGGCCTTAACCGGTAAAATTCAAAACAGTTCAGATGTGTCAGCTAATATGTCGTTATCTCTGTGGGGTCGCGGTGCTCCGGGATCACGAGGGGGTGTGAGTGGGAGGGGGGTCAAGCCGTGCCTGGGTCTGGGTCCTCCAGCTTCTCCTTGAGACGAGGGAATGCCGGGCGGAGCGACTCGGGGTATTTGAGGAACACCTTGTACATGATGAGCACCGCCTTCTTGCGGATGTAGGGGCGCGTCGACGACATCTGCAGCACATCACGCGGAAATCCCCCGTGTACCAGAGGTCGCAACTGGGTACCCGATACCCGTACCCTACCCGATGCCCGGCTACCCGTACCCGGCCAGGTACGGGTACGGGTAGCCGTTTGCGACCCTGGTGCGGCCGGGTACGGGTACGGGTAGGCCGTGAGTCACTGGCGAGTCACCGTTTGTCACTCATTTCCCAACGTCTTGTCTCTTCTCACAATTCAAGTTCCTAGAATCAACCCACCCGCGCCTGCAACATGGCTTCATCCCAGAGGTTGCAATCGGGTACCCCATACTCGTACCCTACCCGATACCCGGCCGGGTACGGGTAGCCGGGTATCGGGTAGGGTACGGGTAAGGAATCAAAACCCGTTTGCGACCTCTGTGTTGCACTCATTTCGGGCAGGGTACGAGTACGGGTAGGGAACGGGTACCCGTACCCGACCGGGTACAGGTACCCATTTGCGACCCTGGTGCGGCCGGGTACAGGTACGGGTAAGAAATCAAAACCCGTTTGCGACCTCTGCCGTGTACCCCCCTTGGCAATCGCACCTCCGATTAGCATGGTTGGCTACGTACCGTTGCGAAACAAGTTCACCGCGACGCATACGCACATCATCATCCCTAACCTGCTTCCCTTCCTTCCTTAAAACAACCCATCTCTTCTCCCTAGCCCGGGGGTAGGCAACCAACGTAACAAGAGGAGGCCTTTGTTTTTCGAATTCGGTAAAAGACGCACTGCATGCGGATGCTCCACACGTACGTTTGGAGCAATGTTCCTCACTGCAAGGCCCGCGGGCAACTGCATCCCCTGGTGGCCTTTAAGTGCGGCCCCAGACGATTTCACAAATGTGAAAATACCCCCCCATCATCGCGCTGTCAACCCCAATAGTTTCAGATGTGCGGCGGCCCTCACACCGATGTCTTATCGGCGAAGTGGGCGCCCCCCCCCACCCCCCTCCGATAATTCGAGAAGAACACCGGTTTAGAGTAGTCATACCTCGGTATACAACCGCTTTGAAATACATCGAATTTGGTACAGGTCGTGTTTTGACGAGAAAAAAGTGCCTTGGGATACGACGTCTTGCTTGGGATACGACGCGCTTGCTAGAACTTTGAGACATCTCCTTTACCAGTGGCAAAATATATTAGTAGGTTTTGACCCTTTCAACTGGTACAAAAACTGACACCTTTATACAAGGCATCATGTGTGCAATAACCACAACACAAGCAGTCAAAATTCAAACAAAAAGAAACAACTCTGATGATGATAATGATATGCACTGTCCTTGAAGTTCATTGGTCCACACCCGAGACAGCTTTTCTTAGAGCCTAGTCTCCATTGGTGTTGAACCAGATGACGCCAATGGAGACTAGGCTCTAAGAAAAGCTGTCTCGGGTGTGGACCAATCAATTTCAAGGACAGTGCATATCATTATCATCATCAGAGTTGTTTCTTTTAGTTTGCATTTTGACTATTTGTGTTGTGATTATTGCAAACATGATGCCTTGTATAAAGGTGTCAGTTTTTGTACCAGTTGAAAGGGTAAAAACCTACTACTATTGCTAGAACTTGTATGGATTGGGATGAGTCACCGCATCTACCCCGTTCACGACCGAAACAAAGCGCCGCTCCTCAGTCTGCCTGTTCAGGAGATCTCGTTCAGTGCACAAGCATTGCTAGAAACTCTCCGTGAATTTTCACGTGATTTTTCGTGTCATTTTAACTAGAAATTTTTGCAAATTCATTCGAGATGGCAAGGTAAAGTGACGTTAAATTTTATTTTTATTTCAATTTATTTTAATTTATTTAGGCATTTATTTTCATTTGTGTATGCATTTTAGTAATAAGTGGTATCTAAATGATTTTCTACAACCCCATTAATGTATAATATGCCATATAACATATAATTTCTTAGACTCTGGAACAGATTATTTCATTTCCCTTTATTTATGGGAAAAATGCGTTTGGTCTACGTCATTTTCGGTACAAGTCCTCCTACCTTCCGGAACGAATTAACGACGTATACCGAGGTACCGCTGTACTTGGCTGCTACTACAATAAGCCAATCGATCAAGCCATCAGTGGGGGCCGTACCTGGTCAAAAACAACAACACTTAAATAGTTCAAAGTCGGTTCGGGCGCGAGCGGAGATCATAAACACGGCAGCCAGGTCCCAGGGACTTGAAACCTAGAAAATCTGGCTCCGGTTAAGTTGCTCGGATAAAGACATCGGCTCCTGAGAGGGAGACAAGACATCCGCGTAGCGCCGCCAAGACCAGGATTCTCACCAGGGTCATGATGTCGTTGGCGAGGTCGCGGGCGAGGTCGTGGGTCATGAAGCACGCCATGCCGGTGAGTGCCAGGCCGGCGTCGTACTGATTTTGACTGCTCAGGTCCTGTGTGACGAGCGAGCGTTACACACGCGCACGTGTTGTCATACACACGCGACTACGCACGCGCAATTGTATCATCATGCGATGTGAACACAATTTAACGAGACCTAAGACAAAAAAGTAACAAACTTGATTTGAAGCTTTCGTGACTGCAGGAATTACTCTGTGGTTCTTTCGGTAAAGTCACGTAGAAAGAAAATAACATAAATAATAGAATATGACGTTTCGATTGCAACAGAAGCAACCGTCATCAGGTGTGAATGCAAGCTCGGAGACAGATACACAGAGAGAGACACACATAGAGACACACAGAGAGAGACAAACACACAGGAGAGACACAGAGAGAGAGAGAGAGAGACACACACAGAGAGACAGAGAGAGAGAGAGAGACAAACACAGACACGGAGAGAAACACATACACAGAGAGAGACAAACACAGAGAGAGACAAACACAGAGAGAGAAAGACAAACACACAGAGGAGAGACACTGGCAGACCAAGGTACTCGCAATCCAAGGTTTTACTGGACTGCTTTTTGTGTTTAGTTTCTTGTCCTTCCCCCCGCACCTCCGATTAGCACGGCTGGCGACGCATGGAGCGGTTGGCTACGTACAGTAGCAGGTGAGGCTCACTGAGCTGTAGAGCTCTTTTTCAGAAGCGACCTGGCTACCACAAATGTAAGCTTAACGAAGTGGCTTATCATGTTCACGTTGTTAAACATACCAAGGCAAAAGTGTTGATCGTATTGAGCGTGGTGAGTGTTGAGTGTGGCGAGTGATGATTGTGTTGAGTGTGGCGACTGATGATTGCATTGAGCGTGGTGAGTGATGATTGTGTTGAGCGTGGTGAGTGATGATTGTGTTGAGCGTGGCGAGTGTTGATTGTGTTGAGCGTGGCGAGTGTTGATTGTGTTGAGCGTGGCGAGTGTTGATTGTGTTGAGCGTGGTGAGTGTTGATTGTGTTGAGCGTGGCGAGCGATGATTGTATTGAGCGTGGCGAGTGATGATTGTGTTGAGCGTGGCGAGTGCTGATTGTGTTGAGCGTGGCGAGTGCTGATTGCATTAAGCGTGGCGAGTGCTGATTGCATTGAGCGTGGCGAGTGTTGATTGTATTGAGCGTGGCGAGCGATGATTGTGTTGAGCGTGGCGAGTGCTGATTGTGTTGAGCGTAGTGAGTGATGATTGTATTGAGCGTGGCGAGCGATGATTGTGTTGAGCGTGGCGAGTGATGATTGTGTTGAGCGTGGCGAGTGTTGATTGTGTTGAGCGTGGTGAGTGTTGATTGTGTTGAGCGTGGCGAGTGTTGATTGTGTTGAGCGTGGCGAGCGATGATTGTATTGAGCGTGGCGAGCGTCACCTTGCGGATCATGTTGGTTGTGAGCATCAGGACATCGGTGCCCTCGTGAAACGACTGCGATGCTGCCATGTATCCAATGCGCTGAGACACGCAAGCAGCAGCAGAGAGAGAGCATGGTGATCACAGCTATGTATAGCTAACGTATACACATTGCGTGCAGACAAAGACAAAGATCCGCCGTGTGGCCTTAATAGGATGCAGGGGCAGATGCTGTGAACGAGCAGCACCAATGAAGGCTGGCATGGCACATGAGGGGGTGGGTGGCCAGCACCATGTCTGGCCGCCTTTGTCTCCCCAATGGCGATGTTTACACATCGCACCAGGGGAGGCCCAGTTCAAATAACCGCCACTGGTGTTGGCCGTGATCTCGGGTCTTGCTCTCCACTCACGCACCCTCGCACACATAGTATCCCCTTAACAGTCTGTACAGACTGTAGGGGCAAGTGCTGTTAGCGAGCACCTATAGAGGCCGGAACGGTACACGAGGGGGTGAGTGGCCAGCACCACGCCCGACCCCCAGTGGCGATGTTTACACACCGCACCAGGTACTCATTTAAGGCTGAGTCGACCTATAGTATATACACACACACACATACACATTCACACATTACACACACAGTATGTACACACTCACACCCAGGCCACAAACATACGCCAAGAGGTCAAGGGGCAGCCCTGCAATTTCCGTGCTCGGGCCACTGCTGCCGGAACACTCGAGGGATGCTCTGGGGGAGTCCCTCTACAGCGGCACTGGCTGGTGCGCAGGCGCTCCCCGCAAAGCCGTGGAAAGCGCTCCGCAAAAACTGTTGCACGTGTAGTGGCATAGCGCTGGCTGCTGGCGAAAAAAAGGAACTGCGGTGTATAGCAGAACTCGCGTCAGCAGGCCACGAGATACACGAGAGGGGGACGTCTCGGGGAAAGGTCTCAGAAGGAGCCCATCGGGAAGCCCCGGGGACCTGCTAGTAGGTTACAGAAGGGGGGCGAGGTGGAGCGAGGCCACGCTGAGAGTATAAGAGAGGCCCTCCCTGTGCGGGACCTCGTGGTTGTTGCTGGGAGTGGGATCCCCGCAAGTCTATCGTCGTCACCTTCTCGTCGTCGTCACCATCTCCCTGTCGTCCTCTTCGTCTTCACCATCCCGGGGCGCTGATAGTCAGACAGCCTACCAACTGTTCTAAGTAGTGCCGCCGACAATAGGACGGTCTTAGTAATAATAATAGTTAAATTTCGATTTAAAGCTTTCGTGACTGCAGGGATTCATCTTCTTGGTTCTTTCGGTAAAGTCACGTAGAAGGGAAGTAATAAAATAATAAAAATAAAACATAATAAAATACAATTCTCACGACGTTTCGACCACAACGCAAGCAGCCGTCCTCAAGTGAAGACGGCTGCTTGCGTTGTGGCCGAAACGTCGTGAGAATTCTTTTACTATGTTTTATTTTAATAAATTTTATTATTTTATTATTTCCCTTCTACGTGACTTTACCGAAAGAACCAAGAAGATGAAGCCTACCAACTGTTATAAGCAGTGCCGCCGACAATAGGACGGTCTTAATACTAATAATAGTGTGCACCCGCGTAGGGTGTTGTGTGTTATCCCGATGGTGCTTGTTAAATAAAGAAATGGCTCCAAGTCTTGCCGTCTCCGCATTGAGTCACTACACATGCATGTGAGATTTTTCCCCATCGCTCACCACGCGCGAATATTTTCACCGCGCCGCAAAAAACGTGCCCGGGTTTTCACAGCGACAGTCTGCGGGTCGCAGGAATCTTGAGAACCGCTTGCTCTGCTGTGCTCAAAATAATGACCACGGTAAATGTGAATGAGCTGTACGCCAAATAATACAGCGAAGAGCTTTACGGGGCCTCCCCTCTGCGAGCCCGTGCGTTGAACTTCTTTCGCGACCGTACGTAGCCAACCGTGCTAATCAGAGGCGCGGGCCGAGCGGGTGACCTCTGGACCACGAGCCCAGTGCACTAACCATTACCCCACGGCAGCGCCACTACAGTGTGTACACACACAAGGAGCTAATGACTGCACGGTAATGATTCAGGGCAGATGCGCCTCCCCTATACCTTAATCTAGATGTGAAGCTTTCGTGACTGCAGGGATCCATGGTTCTTTCGGTAAAGTCACGTGGGTAGAAAACTAAATAGATGAAATCACGACGTTTCGGGCGCAACGCAAGCGCCCGTTCATCAGCTGGGACAGCCACAGCAAGAAACAATTGCCCAAGTGGGCAAGAGGAGGCTGCTTGTGACACCCTTGTCAAGATCCCCTTACCTTGTGCGTGAATTTCGCTGAACTCATGACCTCGATGACGTTGAAGGCTGCCCAGCTGATGTCGTAGCCCTGCATCTGAAGCTGCACGTCATCAACATCACCACCACCACCACCATCATCATTATCAGCATGATCAGGATCAGTAGCGACATCGTTATCAACATTCGCAGCAGGAATAGCAGCAACATCGGTAGCAGCATCGGCGATAGCGTCAGCATCTTGGGCCTCCGAGTAGCGATTGGACATTGACCAGTAATTTGGAGAAATTTTCTCGCGTTGAGAATTGTTTTATTACTGTTACGAACAGCAAGAGAGTTATAGCTGCAATGGCAACACCAGTAGCATCATTAACATCATCATCAGGAGCATGAACATCACCAATATCATCAGCAAGAATCATTACATTAATCAGACCAATGACATCAAGGCATAGACTGTTGGGAGAAATTCTGTGAACGAGCGACAGTGGAAGGCCGGCACATCGCACGAACGGGTTGTGTGGCCAGCATTGTGCCAGGCCGCCTTTGTCTCCCCCAGTACCGATATGTACAAAACACATCAAGTATGTACAGGTAGTCCCCGACTTACGATGGAGATGTGTTACGACGACCCCCATCGTAAGTCGAAAATATCGTAAGTCGAAGATGGCCTATAGCCTACCCAGGAGTCTTAAAGAACGGTGAAAATTTAGCAAAACAGAGCAATTTACAGTACCGTACTGTATAAACTATATACTGTATGTATTTATTGATTACAATACTGTATTGCACGGTAAAATGTAGGAGTAAAAAGGTAAATTCGTAGCCTACCTATATGAACTGCAATTTAATGAAAAGTTTTTTCAGGAAACAATCTGCTATAAAAACTTTGAACATGCATTGAACGTATGTATCTCATCGTGGTAACCTTAAACTGAAATCGCTAAAGCTACGTATCATAGTGTAGTGTATAGTGTAGTGTATAGTGTAGTGTATAGTGTAGTGTAATAGTGTAGTGTAGCGTGTAATAGTGTAGTGTATAGTGTAGTGTAATAATGTAGTGTATAGTGTACTGTATAGTGTAGTGTACACATGCATTGAACGTATCGTAACGTATCATTGTACCGCGCTCACCAAGATTCTGTCCGTCGTCTGCACGCTTGAACGATGTTAGGTTGTTGATGGCAATTTTCTCGTATCGCTATCGCCATCGCAAGATCGAAATATCGTAAGTCGGACCATCGTAACTCGGGGACTACCTGTATTTCGCACCATACATAGCCAACCGTGCTCACTCATCAACCACACCATCGAAGGCTGAGTTGACCTAGGGGAGACCCAAGAACGGTTCAGCCATCATGTGTCACCGATAGGTTACCCATGGCCAGGCATCAAAAACCAATGTCGCTGGGTTTGCAGCACCACGATGTGGTTACTGCTCACTCTCGGAAGGTCATGCTCATCGAGACTGCGCGTACAGTCGGTGTCACCTGTAGCACCCAGGATTTAAAATCGATTCTCCCACCACTCGTGGATTTAAATCGATAGCTAACCATCGAATAAAGAGTCACCGCAACGATAAGTTTCTGTGGCCGTCTGGAACGCTCTTCCTTGCAAGATGACGAAGCCGCTTTTTAATCTCGATTGAACAATAATTTTTGACAAATTATTTTCGTGTTTAGTTTGTTGTCCTTCCCCCGCACCTCCCATTAGCCCAGTTCGCTAGGTATGGTGTGAAAGAAGTTCAACATACATACAGCGGTGAGTGTGTGGAAGTGAGTGTAGTATAGTAATCAGTGTGTCGGAGCGACGATGTAGTAGTGTGTATTGAGTGTGTGGAAGTGTGTGTGTTGAGTGTGTAGTAGTGTGTGTATTGAGTGTGTGGTAGTGAGTGTATTGAGTGTGTGAGTGTAGTGAGTGTATTGAGTGTGTGGTAGTGAGTGTATTGAGTGTGTGTAGTGAGTATATTGAGTGTATTGAGTGTATTGAGTGTAGTGAGTGTATTGAGTGTGTGGTAGTGTGTATTGAGTGTGGGGAGCGGTGGTGTAGTGGTTAGCGCGCTGCGCTACAAACCTCGCGACCCGGGTTCGATTCCCGCTCACGGCCAACACCAGTGACAATTATCTGAACCGGTCCTGGGCCTCCCCTAGGTCGACTCAGCCTCAAATGAGTACCTGGTGCAACGTGTTAACATCGCCACTGGGGAGACAAAGGCGGCCGGGCGTGGTGCTGGCCACCCGCCCCCTCGTGTGCCGTGCCGGCCTTCACAGGATATCTTTGTATTGAGTGTGTGGTAGTGAGTGTGTATTTAGTGTGCGGTAGTGAGTGTGTATAGTGTGTGTGTAGTAAATTGAAAAGAATTTCTTTAGAACCGCCCTTTTGTGCGTAGTTTGTTGCTATCACCCCACACCTCCGATTATCACGGTTGGCTACGTACGGTGCGAAAGGAGATCAACATATTTTTCGATTTAAAGCTTTCGTGACTGCAGGGATTCATCTTCTTGGTTCTTTCGGTAAAGTCACGTAGAAGGGAAGACGGCTGCTTGCGTTGTAGCCGAAACGTCGGGAGAATTATTTTATTTTATTATGTTTTATTTTTATTATTTTATTACTTCCCTTCTACGTGACTTTACCGAAAGAACCAAGAAGATGAGATCAACATACACATGCATGCGTGCGTATCGCGAGTGTGGGAACCGGCTGTAACCATAGCCTCGCGCGAGCTCCTCCACGAATGCCAGCAGGGACTCACGTAGCCGAGCTTGGCCACTGCGTTGGCCTTGACGGCAATGTTCTCCTGCCTCAGCTCCTGCTTGATCTCCTCGATGCACATTGATATGTACTTGGGCTGCAAAGACACAGGACAAACATCCGCCATATAGCCTTAACAGACTTTCGGGGCAAGCTCTGTTAGCGAGAAGTAGCACCTGTGAAGGCCGGCACGGCACACGAGGGGGTGGGTGGGTGGTCGGCGCCACGCCCGACCGCCTTTGTCTCCCCAGCATCGATGATTTTACACACCGCACCAGGGTCTCATTTGAGGCCGAGTCGACCTAGGGGAGGGCCCAGAACCTGGTTCAGATAATCGTCAATGGTGTTGGCCATGAGCGGGAAGTTAACTCGGGTCGCTGGGTTCGTAGCGCAGCGCGCTAACCATTGCACTTGGGCTGCACACACGCGCACGCACGCGCGCACGCACGCACGCACACACGCACGCACACACACGCGCACACACGCACACACGCACGCACGCGCGCACACACACAAGGCAAAAACACAAGCAAGGTGACCCGGTGCTTCAAGAGGTCAGAGCGATGAGCTGTCAACCACCGAGATCCTGGGTTTCGACTCCAAGCAGAGCCTGTGCATACAGTTCACAACGCAAACGCGCATTCGTCTATGACAGGGGTGGGGAATGTCCGGCCCGCGGGCCGTACGAGGCCCGCAAAATCATTTGGTGTGGCCCTGCCAAGGCAACCGCAGGCGGGACTCGAAGTTCAATAAATCTAGGAGCAAACCTGGAAAAGCAGTTGCGTGTAGCAGCAACATTATCAATAGCCAGCTAACATCACCAAGCCTCGCCCAAAGAGAAGCAGTTCCAGCCATCGCATTAGGGGCGAGTTAATTAAATGTTTGACCAAATGTAACGGGCTATTTTTTAAGGTGATTATTTTGTATGGCCCCACGAATGATGTTATAAATATCCAAATGGCCCTTGGCAGAAAAAAGCTTCCCCACCCCTGCTCTATGACAAGGTATTTAAGGGTAAAAAAAAAACTTTGAAGCAATGGCCCTTCTTCATAGCACAAGTGCTTCATAGGCTATGAAAGAAGAACGTCATCCGTTACCTACGTCTCCTTTCAAGGCCACGGCGTTACACGTCGATTTATTTCGTCACCCAGCCCCTCCCCACCCTCCCCTCCCCACCCAGCCCCTCCCTCCCCACCCAGCCCCTCCTTGCACGACGGACAGACACAATAATCCCCTGTGGGCTGGTGTAACCAGGAGGTTCCTACCAGTAAAAACGTTTATTCTTTGGACAAACACGACAAAAGATCACCTATTATAGTCAACAGGGGGCTGTTAGAGCAAGAGCTGTCAGCGAGCACTTACGAAGGCCGGCACGGCGCTCAAGGGGGTGGGGGGAGTGATCGACACAATGCCGCGGCTGCTTTTGTCGTCTCAGCGGTGTTTTCCTGTTAACGCACCGCACCATTTAAGACTGAGTCGACCTAGGCGAGGCAAAGGACCATTTTAACCATTTGCCTCCCCTATATACGTTAGCAGGGGCCGGGAATTGAACTCGAGATGCTGGGTTCGGAGCGTGGCACGCTAACCGCTTAAGGCTTATCGCTCCTCTTCGATCTTTCTCCTTTAGACACGCTGCCTTAACTGCTTTTCACTCTCAAGCACGGGTAATAATTTGCTCGACATTCCATAGATATAATCTGTGAGTTCACGGACAAGAAGATGAATGTGTGAAGGGCCTTGCAGGCTGAGCAGGGTCAAGGGACGAGGAAGACAGTCAATGCGAACGATTCCTTTGAGCATTCTTGGTTCTTTCGGTAAAGTCACGTAGAAGGGAAAGAATAAAATAACAAAACATTATTTAATAAAAACATTCCTCTGAGGTTTTGTCAGCGGCAAGGCGAGACGCATTCTCAAGGGAGCGACAGGCGAGCATCTTTACATCTTTATCCTCGGCCCAGGGAACACGCAACAAGGGTTCTTATCCGGTTACACGCCACCGCCGCCCAATCCCCGTGACCACGCCGACATTAATTTGCAATGAGCCGAATAGTCGGGGAGTGTTGGTGTTTGTCCCTCTGGTAAGTGACTATTGTTTTCGGCCACTCCAGTTTCCCCACCTTGCAAAAACTATGACGGGTGGGGAGAGGAAGGCAAAGATGACAGTGGGCTTGTAACAAATCGACCTCCCATGGGATAGCCATGAATTGACATGATTCAAGGGTTTCGATTTAAAGCTTTCGTGACTGCAGGGATTCATCTTCTTGGTTCTTTCGGTAAAGTCGCGTAGAAGGGAAATAATAAAATAATAAAAAGAAAACATAATAACATTTCGATTTAAAGCTTTCGTGACTGCAGGGATTCATCTTCTTGGGTCTTTCGGTAAAGTCACGTAGAAGGGAAGTAATAAAATAATAAAAATAAAACATAATAATATAATTCTCACGACGTTTCGGCCACAACGCAAGCAGCTGTCCTGAGGTGAAGAAGAGTGATATGCAAATTCCTTCGTCAAGGCGCCCTTCCTCCTCCAACCCAGCTTAAATATACGCGGCCAAGCTTGGTGGTGTTCATTCGGACGCTGTCTTTCCGACAGACCTGTTCTCCACCTGAGGACGGCTGCTCGCGTTGTGGCCGAAACGTCGTGAGAATTATTTTATTATGTTTTATTTTTATTATTTTATTATTTCCATTTACGTGACTTTACCGAAAGAACCAGGAAGATGATTCAAGGGGTTGTGGGTCCATATAAGAATTGGATCATTTCCGCCTCGATTTAACTACCCCAAATGTAGTGTTTCTCATGTCACTCCGCCTCGTTGGTTCAATTTCGTTCACCCCATATTGTTCACAGATATTCTGAATAGTGAATGATCACATACAAGACGAAGCATAGGTAATAAGATTAGATGTCGATGAAATTATGCAGAATTAAATGCCCACAAAACACACTCCAGAGTAGACCCGAGTGAAAATTACATTAGAGACTAGATTCATTGATTAAAGGATATTCTTACGGTCACAAAAAGAAGTATTGAATTGAACGTTAAGAAAATAACGTTAACAATTAATATGTATGAATAGTTTGTTTTTTATACCATGTATAATTCTCTAGCCGTAGCAAGAAAATATACAAAATTTGGAAAGTGTGCAGAAAAGAACGGGGAGAATGAATGATGGTTAGATGTTAACTCCCTTGCCTGGTATGCAAGAGGTCGTGGGTTTGATCCCGACCCTGACAATGCCGGTATATTTGGAGTTTGCATGTTTCTCCCCGTGGGCACGTGGATTTTTCTCCAGGTCCTCTGGTTTTTTCCCTCCCTCGCCCGGTATGCAAGAGGTCGTGGGTTTGATCCCGACCCTGACAATACCTGTATATTTGGAGTTTGCATGTTTCTCCCCGTGATCACGTGGATTTTTCTCCAGGTCCTCCTGGTTTTTCCTCTCCAAATTTAGAATCAACATGCGTTTATAGAGTATTTGGCTGCTAAAAATGTCCACATAAACCATTTTGTTGAACTATCAATTGTGGCCAGGTTAATTCTGAAAAAAAAATCTAATATAGCTTACTGGGCCTTACCTGGTAAAATAAAATTAAGTTCGTGTTTAGTTTTAGTAACGCTTGGGAAAACACTGATAAGAGACAGAAGCACATGTATTAGAAAATATACACAAGTGAGAGCCATGATCACGGTTTCATTGCTTTTATGGCTTTATTTTGGTGTTTTTTGAAAAGTTTTTCGGTTTGGCCATGTTTGTTTGTTGTAGTACAGAGTTAGACTGATGGCCTTAATCTAAGTTGTCTTGTGGTTGTTGTCGTTGTTGTTTGACTTGCATCCCACTGGGATTTTTGCACACAGCGTTGGTGTACGGTGATTTTTCTGCAATATTTTGCTGTATTTTCTTGGATTTTCTGTTTGCACTCAGTCACATAGTCACTTTAAGATGTTTTCTTGTTCATGTTTTAGTTTTTTTGTTTGTTGCAGTTGCACCCGATTCAAGAGCCGAATGGCTCACAGTGCTATACCTAATAAATGAAACTTGAATCGCATGGACCGTTCAGAAATGTAACACAAAACTCATTTCCAATAACACTGCCTTGAAAGAAATATGGATGTATAATAGTCCAAGTGGGTTTGGGCAGGAAACTTCGGCTAGAAAGGATGATCGCTAGTGGTCAAGGCCAATAAAGGAGTGGGAATAAAAAAATAGGTAAACAAAAATATATATAACCGTTTGAATGTCATTCTTTCAGTGAAGGCACTCTATTCATATAAAAACACATTCCTGCGGAGGGAGCTGGTAGGAACGTTGGGTTGCGCGGTCAATGGCCAGGGTTAACGGCGGCGTGGTGTATTCCGCAAATATGGCCGACTGTGAGGGCGGGCACAAGCCGGCGTGAGAAGGTTAAACGTTGAGTTTTATAAGGGCACCACGGGGTGACCAGCCCCTCCCCACCTAGCCTCACCCCTCCCACCCCCCACCCAGCCCCTCCCTACCCTCCCCACCCAGCCCCTCCCCACCCTCCCCACCCAGCCCCTCCCCACCCTCCCCTCTCCACCCAGCCCCACCCCTCCCATTTTTGGATGCACGACGGACGGACACAATAATCCCCTGTGGGCTGGTGGAACCAGGTGGTTCCTACCAGTATTAGATTCAATTGTATCCCCGTAGCATGGCAAGTGGCAAAATTCTGCCCCGGAGTCTGTGGATCAGAGGTCACTTGAGGACATCTCAGATGGCGTTCTAGAGCATCTGCTTCTGCAGGTCTTTCTCTCGCACGAAAAGGGTGCATTGCTCTGCGAGAGATCTGAATGGATTTTTTGTCTCATCACGTGATACCGATAGCACAACTGGGATGAAATTGGAGGGGTGGGGGGGTTTTGCATTAACATGATTTATAAAAGACATATTAGCCCTCCCAGTGCTGACATAAGGTAGGATTGAATCATCCGAGCAGACACGCGGCTACTATTACTCATACAGATTGTAAACCAAACAGCTGAACGAAGGAACGTAATCATTTCGAAGCGCGTCTCTTCAGACAATCCACAATGCCGTTGCAGATTGTGGGCTTTCTTTGACCGCACGTCACCAAGCTGGTTGGTTGAAGACATGGGGGGGGGGGGTGAGAGGAGGTGTTGAGAACAGAAGCATCGCGCAACGACGAATTTCCCTGCATTGCCCCTCCGCCGCCCACAACACAGACACGTGGTCATGTTAACCAGAGCGGATTTGTAAGCTTGAACCGACGGGGGAAAAAAACTAAACCGAAAGTAAGGAGACAGAAATGGCTCTTGGTCTTGAGCACAGCGAAGAGAGAAACGGCAAACCTGTAACCGGACTGCCACTGTCGGGAGCGGTGGTGCAGCGGTTAGCACCAGAGGTCGCAAACGGGTACCCGATACCCGTACCCTACCCGATACCCGGCTACCCGTACCCGGCCGGTACGGGTACGGGTAGCCGTTTGCGACCCTGGTGCGGCCGGGTACGGGGAGGCCGTGAGTCACTGGTGAGTAACCGTTTGTCACTCATTTCGGGTAGGGTACGGGTACGATACGGCTACCCGTACCCGGCCGGGTACAGGTACGGGTACCCGTTTGCGACCCTGGTGCGGCCGGGTACGGGTAAGGAATCAAAACCCGTTTGCGACCTCTGGTTAGCACGCTGCGCCGCGAACCTGGCATGCCCGGGTTCAATTCCTGCTCACGGCCAACACCAGCGACGATTACCTGAACCGGTCCTGGGCCTCCCCTAGGTCGACTCAGCCTCAAATGAGTACCTGGCGCGATGTGTAAACATCGCCACTGGGGGAGACAAAGGCGGCCGGGCGCGATGGCGGCCACCGCCCCCCTCGTGTGCTGTGCCGACCTTCAAAGGTGCTCGCTAATAGCACTTGCCCCCAGTCTGTTAAGGCTACACGGGGGATCTTTGTCTTTATTGCCGCCCCGCAACTGCCCATGTGTTCTCCCCCCCCCCCCCCCCCCCCCCAGGGCAGGTGTCATTTTCCCCACCGCATGAATCTTTAACCACCAGGAGGTTTCAAGTCGGCGGACGACGGAGTCACCTGGCTTCGCTCGCTCACCTCGCTCCCAACTTCTGCAGAATCAGCGCGAATCAGGCTTGTGCACATCCCTCTCTCCCACGCCCGCGGGGAAAAAAAGCTCATTCCACAAATAGCACGCGGGTCGAGATGTTTGACAATAAGCAACAAAAATGTTTGGTTGGGTGCGCCCGCTGTGCACCTACTACGAAATCCGCATTCCCCTGTTTTTTAGCCCTGTGCGGGTACAGTTTAACTTTTAAATTGTATGCGTTTGAGTGACTTGGTGAGCTTTTGTTGTTGTAACGTTCTGAACCCCGTGCCCCATGCTTGACATCTGTGAAAAAAAAGCTTCATAAGCTCATCAGATTCCTCCTGTAGAAACGCATTTTCTGATTCTGTTACATCAACATTCGGATTACTTTCTGTGGCAAGGAAGATGGGTAAGGGTTGCCATGTAAATTTCTATTTAAAGCTTTCGTGACTGCAGGGATTCATCTTCTTGGTTCTTTCGGTAAAGTCACGTAGAAGGGCAATAATAAAATAATAATAAACAAAAATAAAACATAATAAAATAATTCTCACGACGTTTCGGCCACAACGCAAGCAGCCGTCCTCAGGTGAAGACCAGGTCTGTCGGGGAGACAGTGTCTGAACATTCAGACGCTGTCTCCCCGACAGACCTGGTCCGAAACGTCGTGAGAATTATTTTATTATGTTTTTTTTCCCTTCTATGTGACTTTACCGAAAGAACCAAGAAGATTGCCATGTACTACTGCGGGGATTCAGAGGTGACTTGAAGGGGATTTTGAGAAGTAGTTATGTGATATCCGCTGCCACGGACTTTGCAGCGTCTGTTGATGAATTTCATCAGAGACCGGTTCTCTCAATCCATTGCCTAAAGATCCCATCAGAGACCGATTCTGACAATCCATTGCCGAGAGATCCCATCAGAGACCGTCGAAAGATACCAGACGGATTACAGTCAAACAAGGCCGTAATTATATTATATTCAATTATGCTCAAAATGTCCCCCCCAATATAATGCTATCAAAAATATGAAAAAATTGCTATGCTATGTAAATAAAAACAACAATTTTCTCAACCTTGGCCACAATATCTGGACTTGTCTTCATATAACAATGCATAGGTTTCTGTTAATATGATTGTGGTTATGGTTGTACTTTATAAATCCATAATCTCTGCCATTACACACAATAAAACAATAAATGGTAAAAAAATAAAAACAGAGCAATGTAATAGAATACACTATTAGACATTATTGTAAAAAATAAATAGAAAATCCATCCCATGTGTTAGTGAATTTTTTTTATATTTTAGGCAGGAAATTAGTTTTAAAATTTAGATTTTTTTTTTCTGGGGGGGGACCCCCAGACCCCCTGGAAGATTTGGTCCCCCCCCAATATTGACTCCATGGCTACGGCCTTGCAGTCAAATATATTGTCAAGTGAGCCCATCAAAGATCAATCTCTCGGTCTAAGGTCTCGAGACCCCAACAGTGACTGGTCCATCAGTCTTTGGCCATAAAGACCCCGATTATACATCAGAAGTGAAATGGCTGATGTAAGACCTCTTTAGTCATGTGGCAGAGTAGCAATAAAACTATTGAACCCAACCCATGCACAAAAAAGTGAGGTTCAAACAAGAAAAAATCTCACTCCATTTATAATTAACACTGCCAGACAATACAACTAGCGTTACGAGCAGGCTTCGCCCGGGACTTGAATTCACCACGCCCGGCCGCCTTTGTCTCCCCAGTGGCGATGTTCACACACACCACAGCAGTTACTCGTTTGAGGCTGAGTCGACCTAGGGGAGGCCCAGGACCGGTTCAAATAATTGTCACCGGTGGTGGCCGTGAGCGGGAATCGAACTCTGGTCGCCGGGTTCGTAGCGCAGCGCGCTAACTAATGCGTTACGCTTCCACATGCGCGGGTCGCATGACATATTTGACTTCACAGTTCACTTGGCGTGCAAAGAATATCTGCATTATTGAGCCAAAAATAAGTGTATTTTTTATAATGTTTGCATGGTGTACAGTCGGAAAAGTACCCACATGGAAAATTTCCAGTTTGTTGCATGTCGGGAAGTAGTTGTACGCTAAACATTTTGAACAGACACACATAATCACAACTCTGCCTTTTATACATATGGAGATAAAATACAGGAGGCTAACGTTTCGGGCAAGGGCCCTTCTTTAGAGCAGAGTGAGAAGACCTCGGAATTGAATGACTCGCACACGTTTCAATGTAACGTGCACTTTGCAGTGACATTTTAGAACACTGAGAAATGTGAAGCTGATATAGGAACAGCGGTGAATTGACATGCAAGTCGTTTTCCGGTCAGCAATGGGTAACAATCAAAAGCTTTAAAAAAATCACGAAAATAAACGCGTGTACTGACTTCAACCAGACCACTACGTAATCACTTGTGACTGAACGACTGCAGCAATGGGACCACACCTGGGGTCAACTACAATAACAAAATGCCGAGGCAGCATCCTGAGTTAAGGTGACAAATGCCGTCCATCGCGATTGCCAATCATCACCCAAAAATCGCAATAATTTTCAGCGACTCGAAGCTTGAATTCATGGGTAGTGGTGGCACACACATATAATCCATCGCTCGGGAGGGAAGGGTTTGTGAATAATAATTTAAATTCATAACTGACCAAACAGTTCTAGATTTGAAGCTTTCGTGACTGCAAAGATTCATATTCTTAGGTTTTTTTGGTAAAGTCACGTAGGTAAAAAAATTAAATTCATCTCACTTGATACAGCTATCGTGCTGTGACGGTTCCACCTGAAGACGGAAGCTTGTGTTGCCTCCGAAACGTCGTGATTTTTATTTTATTTTTATTTTACTTTTATTAATTTAAAATTTTTACCTACGTGACTTTACCAAAAAAACCTAAGAATATGACCAAACAGTTCTTCGAAAGCTCTCGTACAGAAATGCCCAAGGAGGCGCAAGGAAGCACAGACAAGCAGGAAGGCAGCCACGCAGTGACCTGGAGCCAACAATTTCCCAAGGTCTGTGGTCCTCTATATATGAAGGTGTTATCAGCCAATTAATGAGTTCATAATATACGTTGTTGGGTTAGATTGCGTTATTTATAAATGTGTCGTAACCCTCCTCCACAACCCGACACGGCCAATCAGCAAAAAAAGTGTCACATTGATAAAAGACAAATAGTTCACTACTTTAGCCCACCGGTGCATTGAAGAGTGAAACCACAACATTTACAATTTTTGAGTACGACGTTTCGCTGATAATTGCATCCAGCATCATCGGGCAATTCGCCAGAATGGTGAGGCTCTGCTCTTGCTCCTGGTCTTAAATAGAGCAGCAGCAGCAGGGTGACATCATCATTTAACTCATCAGGTGCAATGATTTGAGACGGAGGGGGGGTATTGTAATTATATACTAGATTGGTAAATTAATGAGTGTTTACATGTGGGAGGAAACCCACGCTTGCGAGGGGGTAACACTCTATAACACACACACGCACGGAGATGTGTGAGGCTTCCAAGCCCATTGGTGGCTGTAGTGTGTCCAGGACATAGCAGTACAACAAGTGGGTTCAAAAACCCATCTGTGCGCATCTTTCTTCCCTCGCATAAAAACTGTTCTTAATTTGCCAAACCCTACAATTCTGGATGCGGGCCCTCAGAGAGTATGTGTTGCATGCATCTTGAGAAAGTGATGATTTTCTGATATAGATTACAACACTATTACTATTGTTACAGATTGAAGATTACCGTTAAATATGTTTACATTAATTGCCATACTGTACTGATTGCAAGGCACTACGGAAAAATCGAGGCAACCTCAAACTTGCGCCCGGTGTAAAAAAATCATACAAAAATGATCTCACACACACACGCGCCAACCAGATTAAAAGACGCACACTCTAAATTTTTGCTGGTAAACTCAAGGAGGTGGGGGGGGGGTAAAAGTGCATCTTACAATCTGGAGCATACGGTATTGTCTGCATCATAATTACTAAATGCATGGCATGCTATGCGTATGTATGTGCGCGCGTATTGCAGAAAAAAAATACCACACGTATTATGCAACTTCAAAGCTTGGTTGAGGGGCCGTTGGGGGATAAGTGTTTGAATGGGGGAGGGTAGGAAAAGTCACATGAGCATTTCCCACGTGTTAAAGCCGCTACTTCCTGCGCCTGCATAACAACCGCATTATCATCGTTCATATATTGATTACGTGAAATGGTACCCACAGCGTTGATGCATAGTCGTGAGAGCCCGGTGGTACAGAAAAGCCTCGTTCTCACAAATAGGATACACATTACAAGTGTAACGAAGCTCAAAATTGTCATCATGAATTGTTTCTATGGATCTTACAAAGCACGATTACAGTTATTGGCCCTTTGTAACTCCACTTGTGCAAGAAGGCTTCACTCCACCGTGGCAGTCGTCTGACAATATTTCACCGCGCTGGTCGGCGCAGGTTGGCGAAGGCGGCGCTCACATAGCCATTGCAGGTATCACTTCGCCACCGACACTGGCAATCTAGCTCAAGTGGCCAGGTTCATGGTGCCAAGCACCGCACAATCACTCCGATTAGCACGGTTGGCTACGTACGTACGGTGCGAAAGAGCTCATACATCTTCTTGGTTCTTTCGGTAAAGTCACGTAGAATGGAAATAATAAAATAATAAAAATAAAACACAATAAAATAATTCTCACGACGTTTCGGCCACAATGCAAGCAGCCGTCCTCAGGTGGAGAGCAGCTCATACACTCAACCTGTCAGAGCGCACTTTCATAATACAACACATTTCAAGCTACAGTTACCCGAATTCATTGTATGCTTTGTGTTCATCTCCAGAAGTGACCCAGAACCAGTTGCGGATCATTTGCATTCTCATGCCAGTGGCCAAATTCAACCATGATATGACCACTGGCGACTTCCCATCCATTGAAACTTTGATCCTTACCCTGTGTATCGACGGCTCAATGTTAATGTGCCATTTTATTTAGGGACTACGAGCGTGTTATCTTGATGTGGCCTGGGACTGTTTTGTTGCTGGTTTTGCTACCGTGCCGAAGCCAGATAAAAATCGGGCTTATATAATTCATGCGTTCATTACTTATTCAGATCGTATTTTGTTTGTACTGTTTGCTGTTGTAACTCCTTTCTCACCCGCTCCACACATTGGAGATTTGTGAAATAGAGCTTCATAGCTCATCGGATTCCTCCTCCAAGTTCAAAAATAAAGATTTTTATTCTGAACTGCACTGAAGGATGAAATAAGTCGACCCCCAAACTGGGACTTAAACGCACACCGTATCGCTTTTTGGGAGTCGGCTACTCTAACCACACTGCCATCAGCCCATGGACTGGTATATTACACGGTTATACAGGCAGTCCTCTACTTACGATGGAGATGCGTTACAACGACCCCATCGTAAGTCTAAAATATCGGAAGTCGAAGATGGCCTAGCCTACCCAGGAGTCTTAAAGAACGGTGATAATTTAGCAAAACAGAGCAATTTACAGTACCGTACTGTATAAACTATATACCGTATGTATTTATTAATTACAATACTGTACTGCACAGTAAAATGTAAAGTAAAAAAAACAAGGTAAATTCTTAGCCTACCTATATGAACTGCAATTTAATAGAAAGTTTTTTCAGGAAACAATCCTATCTGCTATAAAAAAAACTTTTAACATGCATTGAACGTATCGTATCGTGGTAACCCTAAAATTTAATCGCTAAAGCTACGTATCATACATGCATTGAACGTATCGTAATGTATCACATTGTACTCTGCTCACCAAGATTCTGTCCATCGTCTGCACACTTGAACGATGTTAGGTTGTTGATGGCAATTTTGTCGTATCGCTATCGTAAGATCGAAATATCGGAAGTCGGACCCCATCGTAACTCGGGGACTACCTGTATAGGATTACGCTAACATGGCCGTGGCCTTTTTAGTTCAACTTTAAAATGTTTCTCAATGAGTCATCCTTTTTCACAGGGTTCTGCGTAACACCAGAACTGCAGTTGTTCACCCAGGAAAAGTCTTACCAAAGCTACAGACACACCCGGTTGCATCTGAAGGATTGTGTGTTTTGTGTGCGGGAATAGTGGTGTGCGTACAATGGTGGGAAGACTCAAATATCCACCCATATAGATATGTATCCTACTTGCTGTGCTGTCTCAGAAAGTGCTTTCTTCCTCCTTAGCCACCACAAAAATATCTATTTGTCAAGGTCTTAAGATATTGCAATGCTTTGTTTACACTAAAACACGTTCACAAAGTCGAAAAACAATTCCTCGGGTGGGTCTTGTTTGTAACGTTTACGCAATTGCAACGCACACGTTGATAAGTGTCTAGATGTATTCGACCTGATTTTGGCCTATGGTTTTTGAGATCAGACGTTTGTCAAAGAAACTATAAAAACAACACTTGACGTATGGTTTCTGAGAGCTGGGGGGTTGTAAAATCAACACTTAAAACGTGCATGCATACATACTCTTAGTTCTTTCGGTAAAGTCACGTAGAACTAAGAGTATGAATCCTTGCAGTCACGAAAGCTTCAAATCTAGAAGTACATGCATACGCCAAGCTACATGCTTGGAATTATACTGAGAACCAGGATGTGGAACGCGTGGATGGGAGAACGCACCATGGGGTTTGAGATGTCGCACTGACTGATGACAAAAAGTCGGTGGGCTTGCGCAGACAACGCTTGGTGATCAAAACTGTCGACTGAGCGAGCGACAGCCGACCGAGATAAGAGAACCACGAAGACCAAATCTACACAAAGAGATGTGAGCGTTGAAATCGGCTCGTGCACAGGAGTTTAAACATGCTGTGTTTTACATTGCAGGACCATGAGATGGTCTCAACCTTGTGGAGGAACTTCTCATCAAGCAATAGATTGTTCATGGTTCAGAATCAAATTTCATTGCTTATCTTCTTGGTTCTTTCGGTAAAGTCACGTAGAAGGGAAATAATAAAATAATACAAATAAAACATTATTATTTCCCTTCTACGTGACTTTACCGAAAGAACCAAGAAGATGAATCCCTGCAGTCACGAAAGCTTTAAATCGAAATTTATTGCTTATCTTGGAGAAAATCCGATGAGCTATGAAGCTCTTTCACATGCGTTCAGTCGGAGCGGGTCAGAAACGTTACAACAGACAATACAACAACAACGATAGGCGTGCACAGTACAGAAATAGATCAACAAATCACGAAAAAAAATCTATAAATATACAAAAACGCAATTTTATTTTTATTTTACCAGGCAAAGCCCACTGAGCTATTAGTTATTTTTCAGAAGGGACCTGGTCACAAATGATAGCTCAACGAAGTAGCTTATCATGTGGAAATGTATAGCAGCCAAATACAGTACTGTTATTTAAACGATAATTATATTATTGATACTGGCCATGACGTAATCTTTAAAAGGAAAAGCTCTTCCGGTATTGAACACAAATGCTTTAATTACGCAAGAAATGTAACCCTCGTCTAACAATGTATTTGCTCAGGAGGATACTGCCATATGGTGTTATATTTTTAGGTATTGTTGAAGCTGGCACACTTTTAACTTAATAAATTTCATGTTTCTGAAGCATATGCCCTAGCAAACAGTATCGAATGATTTAAAAAGTGTTTTTTAGGTATTATTGCTATGTTACTTTTCATTAAATCTTTATTTAACTTTTCATTTTTTGAGAATAGGTTTTCCCATTTTTTTCTGGCAACAAAACATGTGTTATGATGTTGAAACACCAAACTTAAAACACCAAACTGAAACCTTTTACAAGGAATCATGTCTGCATTAACCGCAATACTTGTGGTCAGATTGCAAACAAAACACGTACTCTGATAATATATGCATTGTCTTTGAAACTGATTGGTCCACACCAGAGAGAGCTTTCTTTTGAGCCTAGTCTCAAACCGGTGTTAGACAAGAGGACGCCAAAAGGCGTACTGCCCAAAAACAACGCATTATCAGAGTAATGAGAGCTCGGGGTGAGCATTTATATCATGGGACCTCTTCCTTTGCCAGTACCAAAATATGTGAATAGGTTTTCCCCTTTTTTCTGGCAACAAAACAGCTGTTAAGATGTTAAAACACCGTACTGAAATCTTTTACAAGGAATCACGTCAAGTTCGGATTTCCAAAAGCACAGAAACCCGCTCTCATCTGCCTCTTTTAACGAGTATATAAGTAAACAACCACACGGTCTTACGGGTTAAACACTCAAATAGTATTTCACTTCAGTTTATAATCCAACGCATTATTAAGATTCTGCATTGTTGCATAAACAGCTTAAGGTATTTGCTTTCAACGAAGACTGACGAGTCAAAGCTATCCAAGTGTATATACTTTAAAGTGCATATTTCTGTCATGTGTTTTCTACCAGAAAATATGTTATAAAAAAATGTCCATTGCTAACGTCTAAAAGTTAAAACGCCTAAAAAAACTATTTAAACACATCAAACGTGGCAGCCCGAAACCTAAAGATCTGACACGTCCCAATTTCCTGAACCTCAAATACTGTACGGAACTTAAAAAATAAATAAATCTCAGTAAACTGGAGTTTACAAAGCCTCACAACGTACAAACACGGGGCATGCGCGCCAATTTTGTTTTACTCTATAAACCACACCAGTTTCTTTCAGAAAGCAAACTTCAAACAAAGTTTTCAAAAGTAGCAAACTAATGACTTCCCCATACACCGACTAGGCCGCGAGTGAAGCGTCGCAGTTTCCTAGTTCGACTGCGGCTCTGGTCCCTCCCAACCCGGCAGGCCACTCCACTAGACCACACATCGATATTGGGACGGGGGGAGGAAAACAATAATCAATTAAACCCTCCCCAGACTCAAGTTACACAATGGCAACATCCTCGCATCGTTCCAGCTTGTAACGCCACCCCAATAAACACATCCGATCTCACAAACCCACACACTTTTAATTCCCACAAAAAAAACTTCCCACGAGCCCGACCAGGCCTCAAGTGAAGCCCCGACCTCGCCTGCCGAGCCCGCCGGCGAACGTGCACCCTAACCCCGCAGCCAACCCCAAGACAACCCTCCCCACCCCGACCACGCAAAAACTCCCCTCTTTCTCTCTACCCACCCGAGTCGTCGCCGCCGTCGCCGTCACAACAGTAGCAGCAGCAAACGACTCACCTCGTCGTCTTTGTGGTTTCGAATGCCTCGCACGAGGTCTTGCAGACTTTTGTCGAACATTCTGTCCAAGCTGCCCTTCACGATCTTCAACGCCATGGTCGGTGCTCGGTGGTGGTGGTGGGTCTCTGGCTGACTGCGTGTGGCCGGACCAGCCACAAGGGGGGCCCACTCTTATTAAGCGATGGGGATGTCTTCACAGATGCTTTCTTTATTCTAACTTGGCTTGTGGCTTTTTTGTGTGCGTCAATGAACTTTTCTACGGAGAAAATAAAGGGCGTCAGGTCGTTTTATCGACTTGGGATGGTGATGGTGACGCGGCGAAACTTGCGCGTTTGTTATTCACGCGCGAGTTAACAGAAGTTAAGGGGGGCAGGCAGGGGAGGTTATCGCTAGTGGTTATAAAGTAAACGGGGGAGTTAAAGAGGTTTGTAATCTTACGGAGGGATGTTGTGTATTGATAGCGAACCCGATGCTTATTGAACCGCCACACGAGCAGCTAAAGAAGGTGCAGTACATCAAGCTGCGTGAATTGTCGACAAAGTAATCGATAGCAAGACTCAATCTGCATTACGAGGCGGAGGGAAAGGGTTGGGGGAGAAGGGCGATGATTCTAAGTGCGCTGACGGGCCGCTTGAGTGTTGCTGTGCCCTTCGTGCAGCGGTGATTAGAAAATGAAACTTTAAGAATGGAATCGACATTAGCTGCGAATTGTTCCAACACAGCGAGTCAAAGAGTGAAAGCACGAAACTCAAAGGCGGTCGGGGCAGGGAACACGAGAAACCCGAGTGTGAATTGAGGAGTGGGCTGACTTCTTCTTATCGACAACTCAGCGGCGAAGATCGAATAAAATCGACGATGTTGAGGAGTGAAGTGACAGCCACGATTGACAAGAGAACGTGGATTTGTCCCACACGGATTAATGCAGCCAGCCGGACCGCATCACCTGCCCCCCCCACCACCCCCCACTGGCTTCCTCCTCCTCCTCCTGCTGCCCTCTCAGCTGGTGCTGCTGCTGATGCTGCTGCCCCCCCCCAGCTGGTGCCTGCTCCTCCTGCTGCTGCCCCCTCAGCTGGTGCTGATGCTGCTGCCCCCCCCAGCTGGTGCCTGCTCCTCCTGCTGCTGCCCCCTCAGCTGGTGCTGATGCTGCTGCCCCCCCCTCAGCTGGTGCCACTCCTGCTCCTGCTGCTGCCCCCTCAGCTGGTGCCACTCCTGATGCTGCTGCTGCCCCCTCAGCTGGTGCCACTCCTCCTGCTGCTGCCCCCCCCCCAGCTGGTGCCTGCTCCTCCTCCTGCTGCTGCCCCCTCAGCTGGTGCCACTCCTGCTGCTGCCCCCTCCCCAGCTGGTGTCACTCCTGCTGCTGCTGCCTCCTCAGCTGGTGCCACTCCTGCTGCTGCCCCCTCCCCAGCTGGTGTCACTCCTGCTGCTGCTGCCTCCTCAGCTGGTGCCACTCCTGCTGCTGCTGCTGCCCCCTCAGCTGGTGCCACTCCTGCTGCTGCTGCCCCCTCAGCTGGTGCCACTCCTCCTGCTGCTGCTGCTGCCCCCTCAGCTGGTGCCACTCCTGCTTCTGCTGCTGCTCCTGCTGCCCCCTCAGCTGGTGCCACTCCTGCTCCTGCTGCCCCCCTCAGCTGGTGCCCGCTCCTCCTCCGCAGATGCTGCTGCTGCAGCAGTGAAGATGGCGCGGGGCGGAGGTGCCAGTCAGCTGATGCCGGCCGCGTCAGCAGCCGCGAGTCTCACGGGGTGGTGGTGGTGGTGGTGGGGGGTGAGTGGGGGGGTGAGTGGGGGGGGTGTGAGTGGGGGGTGTGTGAGTGGGGGAGGTGTGAGTGGGGGGGTGTGTGAGTGGGGGGGTGAGTGGGGGGGGTGTGAGTGGGGGGTTGAGTGGGGGGGTGAGTAGGGGGGTGGTGGGGGGTGGTGTGAGTGGGGGGGTGTGAGTGGGGGGGTGTGAGTGGGGGGGTGAGTGGGGGGGGTGTGAGTGGGGGGGTGGTGAGTGGGGGGGGGTGAGTGGGGGGGGTGAGTGGGGGGGGTGTGAGTGGGGGGGGGGTGAGTGGGGGGGGGTAAGTGGGGGGGGGGTGTGAGTGGGGGGGGTGTGAGTGGGGGGGGGGGTGTGAGTGGGGGGGGTGTGAGTGGGGGGGTGGTGAGTGGGGGGGGGGTGGGGGGGTGAGTGGGGGGGGGTGAGATGATGCCCAGAGACTCCTTGTCTTTGAGTTGTGCGCCTTTTGGCGTCATCTGGTCCAATCCATGTGAGACTAGGCTCTAAGGAAAGCTGTCTCGGGTGTGGACCAATCAACTTCAAGGACAGTGCACATTATCAGAGTTATGTTCTTTTGTTTGCATTATGACTGCATGTATTGTGGTCTATGCAAACATGACTCCTTGTAAAAAGGTGTCAGTTTTGTTGCCAGATAGAAGGGTAAAAAAAACAATTATCTCACGGGGGGTTGTTAGACTTTGGACAACTCACGAATCTCGTCTCACAAGCGTGAGAGTTTATATATCTTATTCTCACGTACGATTGTGCCGTATGTACTTCGTACCTAATCAATGGAATTGATTTCTCACTCCTCTCAATTAACGCTACTCCCCTCCCACGCCCGGCCAAGGTTGAAAACTCATTCATTTAGAACTGAATTTCGATTTAAAGCTTTCGTGACTGCAGGGATTCATCTTCTTGGTTCTTTGGGTAAAGTCACGTAGAAGGGAAGTAATAAAATAATAAAAATAAAACATAATAAAATAATTCTCACGACGTTTCCGCCACAACGCAAGCAGCCGTCCTCAGGTGAAGACCAGGTCTGTTGGGGAGACGCTCTCTCCCCCACAGACCTTGGAAGTAATAAAATAATGATTTTTTAATTATTTTATTACTTCCCTTCTACGTGACTTTACCGGAAGAACCAAGAAGATAATTTAGAACTGATTCGTGTGTTTCGCACGATTGGCCACGCACGTACGGAAAAGCCACTGCTTTTACTTTATTTGAAATTTGAACACGGATGATCCAGTTTATCCAGTTTTCTCGACTGCTTTACAAGGGAGATCCGTGGTGCATACGCAGAGCAGCAGCAACGAAAAACCTGCAAACACATAAATATTGCAGAGAACTAGGGATATTGTACAACGCGCCAATAAAACAAAGTGCAAATATAACATGACAGTAAAAGGCGCAATAAAAAATTGAGTTAGAGATTGTGCAAGTAAGCTGGTTGGTGCAAGCTCAAGTCTCCCTTTGCTACAACTGCCCTGTACGAAAGCCATAACACCTTCAATCTAGATTTGAAGTTTTCGTGACTGCAGGGATCCATACTCTTTGGTTCTTTCGGTAAATACTCTTAGGTTTTTTTCGGTAAAGTCACGTAGGTAAAAATAAATAAATAAAATATTAGAAATAATCATAGAAATAAAATAATAAATCACGACGTTTCGGAGGCAACACAAGTCTCCGTCATCAGGTGGGACCGTCACAGCTGAATTTACTGTATCAAGTGAGGAGAAAAATCCAAGAGGCAAGCCCTTAAATACAAGTTAAGGGGGGGAGGGGGGGCTTGTCTGAATGTGGTAGCCAAGAGTCCTCGGGAGCGGGGCGAAAAGAGAAAAAATTAACCCATAAAAACAAAGTTTTTCACTATAAATCCTTTATATGCGTGTTCAATGGGCCACAACCCAGCCCACATTGGTCTTTGAAACGGGCGGCTAGAGTCCTCTCGTCCTCTGGCTTGAGATGGCTGCTACCTATGGGTCAGATGATTGCCTGCCACCATTAAGCAATTGGTAATTAAATATAATTTTTTTTTACCTAAAAAGTGTAAAATTTGGGAAAAAATTTTTCACGAAAAGAAATTGTCACGCACAATGAGTCTGTGTGCAAATTGTCAGCTCGATTGGATCACGGGAAGTGGGTTAAAAAACGACCGAAAGATTTGCACGGTCGTAAGCGCGCAAGCAAGCACGTAAGTGAACTTAATATAAAGGATTTAACAATGGTGCACATCGGCTCATGGTTGTGGCCGATGTTAGCTCATAATAAGCATAAAAGTAACCAATACTGGTTAAACGCTGGGGATGTCAACACTCGGTAAAGTAGAATAGTACCTGTCAGATAAGATGGTACAAATATGTGTATATATTCTAGATTTTAAGCTTTCGTGACTGCAAGGATTCATATTCTTGGTTTTTTTCGGTAAAGTCACGTAGGTAAAAAATTCAAATTAATAAAAGTTAAATAAAAAATTTAATAAAAATAACGACGTTTCGGAGGCAACACAAGCTTCCGTCATCAGGTGGAACCGTCACAGCAAGAAACAATTGCTGAAGTGGGTAGAAGGACTCCCGTAATACGAGGTTATATAGATAAAGAGGGGAGGGCAGGGAGGAGAGGGGGGGGGGCTGCCGGATGAAGAGCAGCTAGAAAGGAAGAGAGGGGGGGGGGGAGGAGAGGGGCTTCAACCCGGGATGAAGCTTGGTAGATGTGAATAGAGTTCAAAAGAACTCAAACAACCACGTGATATCTTCTTCTTGGTTCTTTCGGTAAAGTCACGTAGAAGGGAAATAATAAAATAATAAAAATAAACCAATAAAATAATTCTCACGACGTTTCGGCCACAGGTGAAGAACAGGTCTGTCGAAAAGACGCTGTCTTTCCGACAGACCTGTTCTTCACCTGAGGACGGCTGCTTGCGTTGTGGCCGAAACGTCGTGAGAATTATTTTATTGTTTTATTTTTATTATTTTATTATTTCCCTTCTACGTGATGACTTTACCGAAAGAACCAAGAAGATGAATCCCTGCAGTCACGAAAGCTTTCAATCGAAATTTAACCACGTGATAGACACAACGCAGAAGATCCATGGGGTTTGATCTTCCACCAAGTTCATGGTCCACCCTAAATCGCACCCGCTGCACAAAGCATTGCAGATGTGGATACCAAATGCACAAATGGGAAATAAAAAAAACTCTTTTGGTCATCCAGCACATACCCTACAACATGCCGTGACCCACCAATACGAAGGAGACATCACAGCGATCCACTGCACTTACTTCTGACGCAGTTGACTGGCCTGACCACCGGAATGTGAAATTGTAGTTGCTGCTCTGCCATTTACATCAGCAGCCATGCGAAACAAGAATAGGACATTCTAGATTTGAAGTTGACTGCAGGGACACATATTCTTTGGTTCTTTCGGTAAAGTCACGTAGATTTAAAATTAAACCACAGCAAGACATAGTTGAAATTGTTTCTTGCTGTGATTATCCCACCTGGTGACGGACGCTTGTGTTGCGCCCGAAACGTCGATAATTATACCTACGTGAAAATACAATTTAAATAAATTAAATTAAAATAAATCACGACGTTTCGTTATGTAAATTTAATTTAATTTGCTGAAATTTTATTTCTACCTACGTGACTTTACCGAAAGAACCAAAGAGTATGGATCCCTGCAGTCACGAAAACCTCAAATCTAGAATGCATCTTGTGCTGCACTGCCCTCTGCCGACAATTTAGCCTCCAAGCAAAGTAGCCTCATATTCTTAGGTTGATGACGGCCTCTAAGCGGACGTTCTTTTCCCTCCCTTAGTAAGATGGCGGCCTCTAAGCGGACGTTCTTTCCCCTCCCTTGGTAAGATGGCGGCCTCCAAGCGGACGTTCTTTTCCCTCCCTTAGTAAGATGGCGGCCTCAAAGCGGACGTTCTTTTCCCTCCTCCCTTGGTAAGATGGCGGCCTCTAAGCGGACGGTCTATTCCCCCTCCCTTGGTAAGATGGCGGCCTCTAAGCGGACGGTCTTTCCCCCTCCCTTAGTAAGATGACGGACTATAAGCGGCCCCCCCCACACCCCTTGGTAAGATGACGGACTACAAGCGCCACCCCCTCCCAACACCCCTTGGTAAGATGGCGGCCTCTAAGCGGACGGTCTATTCCCCCCCTCACTCCCTTAGTAAGATGGCGGCCTCTAAGTGGACGTTATTTTCTTTCCCTTAGTAAGATGGCGGCCTCTAAGCGGACGTTCTTTTTCCTCCCTTGGTAACATGGCGGCCTCTAAGCGGACGGTCTAATCCACCCTCCCTTGGTAAGATGGCGGCCTCTAAGCGGACGTTCTTTTCCCTCCTCCCTTGGTAAGATGACGGCCTCTAAGCGGACGTTCTTTTCCCTCCCTTAGTAAGATGGCGGCCTCTAAGCGGACGTTCTTTTCCCTCCCTTGGTAAGATGGCGGCCTCCAAGCGGACGTTCTTTTCCCTCCCTTAGTAAGATGGCGGCCTCAAAGCGGACGTTCTTTTCCCTCCTCCCTTGGTAAGATGGCGGCCTCTAAGCGGACGGTCTATTCCCCCTCCCTTGGTAAGATGGCGGCCTCTAAGCGGACGGTCTATTCCCCCTCCCTTGGTAAGATGGCGGCCTCTAAGCGGACGGTCTATTCCCCCTCCCTTGGTAAGATGGCGGCCTCTAAGTTGACGGTCTATTCCCCCCCTCCCCTGGTAAGATGGCGGCCTTTAAGCGGACGGTCTATTCCCCCTTCCCTTGGTAAGATGGCGGCCTCTAAGCGGACGGTCTTTTCCCTCCCTTAGTAAGATGGCGGCCTCTAAGCGGACGTTCTTTTTCCCCCTCTCCTGGTAAGATGGCGGCCTCTAAGCGGACGGTCTATTCCCCCTCCCTTGGTAAGATGGCGGCCTCTAAGCGGACGGTCTATTCCCCTTCCCTTGGTAAGATGGCGGTCACTAAGCGGACGTTTTTTTCCCTCCTCCCTTGGTAAGATGGCGGCCTCTAAACGAACGCTCTATCCCCCCCTCCCCTGGTAAGATGGCGGCCTATAAACGAACGCTCTATCCCCCCCTCCCCTGGTAAGATGGCGGCCTCTAAGCGGTCTTTTCCCTCCCTTAGTAAGATGGCGGCCTCTAAGCGGGCGGTCTCTTCCTCTCTCCCTTAGTAAGATGGCTGCCGCTTAGCTCCTCGTCCTCCATCGCCCGCGGGGGGTGCTGGGAAGGGCTCACGAGGTGGGGGTGGGTGGAGGGGGGGCGGTTTCTGGCGGAAAAGGCGCGGCCGAGTTGGGTCCAGATCGTCGTCGTCGTCGTTCGCGGCTGTTGCGTGAAGAAGGAACGAGAGCCGTGAGGAGATTTCACGAGAGAACAGAGGAGGAGGAAGAAGACGAAGAGATGTCGAACAACGCGGGCAGCATCTCGGCCATGAGGCGACTCGTGGAGCAGCTTCGCGTCGAGGCGAGCATCGAGCGAGTGAAGGTGCGGCCCTGAGTTTTCGTCATTCGCGGATAAGTTTACCTCATAACTAGGTGACTTGAAAATAAAATTGTAGTAATGTAATTGTATAGCTGCGTGACTTTACCGAAAGAACCAAAGAGTATGGATTGAAATGAGAACTTTATTTATTCACTTAACCAGGTGATTGTACCCCCCCCAACTGAGGCTGTGGACGGTATCGAGATTTTATTTTGTTTTTAAAAGAAGCGACGTGGCTCGTCACAAGTTTGATAGATCAACGAAGTGGGCAACATCATCATCGTCACGTGTACATTTATAAACAAATACAGGTAGTCCCCAACTTACGATATTTTCGATTTACATTGGTCCGACTTACGATATTTCCGACTTACGATATTTTCGACTTACGATATTTTCTACTTACGATGTTCCCACTTACGATATTTTCGACTTACGATGGTCGGACTTACGATATTTCGACTTACAATGTTCCGACTTACGACATTTTCAACTTACGATGATCCGACTTACGAAATTTTCGACTTACAATGTTCCGACTTACAGTTTTTTCGACTTACGATGTTTCGACTTACGATATTTCCGACTTACGATGGTCCGACTTACGATATTTTCGACTTACGATGGGGTCGTCGTAACGCATCTCCATCGTAAGTCGGGGACTACGTGTAACTCTAAACGAGTGATGTTGATTCTAAACGTGGAGGCATAGAGACGCCGCGAACTCCAGATACACAGAGGCGAGCGTTCAGGTGTCGGGATCGCGAAACCCACGACATTTCCCCTTGTGAACTGGTCCCTGGGGGGCCCCTCCTTTGTGAACCGGTTTTTTGAGGGGGGGGCCCTTGTGAACCGGTTTCTGGGGGGCCCCTCCCTTGTGAATCAGTCCCTTGGGGGGCCCTCCCTTGTGAACTGGTCCCTGGGGGGCCCCTCCTTTGTGAACCGGTTTCTTGGGGGTGTCCCCTTCTTTGTGAACCGGTTTCTTGGGGGGGGGGCCCTTGTGAACCGGTTTCTGGGGGGCCCCTCCCTTGTGAATCAGTCTCTTGGGGGGCCCCTCCTTTGAACCGGTTCCTGGGGGGCCCCCCCTCCTTACCCTCGGTCGACTCGGCCTCAACTGAGTACCCTGATGCGATGTGTGTGTGTTGGGGGGGAAACTTGGGGATACAAACGCGGCCGGGCGTGCGTGCGTTTGCCTGGCCCTCCCCCCTTACCTCCCCCCTCTCTTACCCACATAACCTCTTGCCACGGCAGCTCTCTCTCGCATACTTCAGCATTTTCTTGCTGCGGTTGTTCCACCTGATGAAGATTGCTTGTGTTGCGATCGAAACGTCGTGATTTGTTTTATTTGATTTCTACCTACGTGACATTGCCGAACGAACCAAAGAGTAGTACGTATGCCTTGTATGAACACATACACCTGCACTGAGACATCTCCTTTACCGGTGGCAAAATATAGTGATAGGTTTTTACCCTTTCAACTGGTACAAAAACTGACACCTTTATACAAGGCATCATGTTTGCAATAACCACAACACAAGCAGTCAAAATGCAAACAAAAAGAAACAACTCTGATGATGATAATGACAGTGCATATCATTATCATCATCAGAGTTGTTTCTTTTCGTTTGCATTTTGACTGCTTGTGTTGTGGTTATTGCAAACATGATGCCTTGTATAAAGTTATCAGTTTTTGTACCAGTTGAAAGGGTAAAAACCTATCACCACATACATCTGCTTTAAACACGAAAGCCTCGAAGACTTTCATTCGGCCTCCTGCATTGGGATGTTTGCTTAATATCACCCTCTGCTGAGCGTTCTTGCAGGTACCACCCCCGGCGTTCCGCCTCGCACGCAAAAGTGACCAACTCTCCCCGAGCACTCGTGTTGCACCAGAGGTCGCAACCGGGTACCCGATACCCGTACCCTACCCGATACCCGGCTACCCGTACCGGCCAGATACTGGTACGGCTACCCGTACCCAGCCGGGTACGGGTACCCGTTTGCGACCCTGGTGCGGCCGAGTACGGGTGGGCCGTGAGTCACTGGTGAGTAACCGTTTGTCACTCATTTCCCAACGTCTTGTCTCTTCTCACAATTCAAGTTCCTAGAATCAACCCACCCGCGCCTGCAACGTGGCTTCATCCCAGAGGTCGCAATCGGGTACCCGATACCCGTACCCTACCCGATACCCGGGCGGGTACGGGTAGCCGGGTATCGGGTAGGTTACGGGTACGGGTAAGGAATCAAAAGCCGTTTGCGACCTCTGTGTTGCACCTCGCATGCAAACGTTGGTCGTCGCACGACCTTTCTCCGGGCGCTCCGGTTTCTTCCCAGACGAAGTAAATTCACAACATCAGCTGGGCCGGCCTGCATCGGCCACCAACGGCAGAGGCGGCGGCGGCGGGGACGCTCTGTCATCCATCGAGAGCATAAACTGCTCGAATTGATCCCTGAAGAAGCTCGTCGATTGAAACGTCGGACACATCGCGTCGAACAACAACCGCAAAGCACATTGGAGAGCTGTACGCCTCGACGGCAAACACCTAGGCCAGTAGTTCTGTCAATATAAATCTATTCGGATAATCCCAGAAAACACGTTCATTCGGAGTGGGCAGGTAGGAACTTGGTTGGACGGCGAATTCGTGCGATCCGTGTCACGTGGCGCGTCACGTGATGCTGAGCCCGCCCGAAGCGCTCTATGAAATACAAATTGAGGGTGTGGCTATATACGACAGACAGACAAATAATTCACTGGTCAACACACTTTTTCTGGCATAAGGTATTCCAACGGTTTTAATGTAATTTTGGGGTGCTGATTCCAAATCTGGCATCAGTTTTTGTCTATCACATCAGGTTTTTGAGATATCAAATGTTGCATTTTCAATAAAAACTGCAGAAGAGAAATATTAAATAAATGTGGATATCTACATAAAATGATATTATAAACACACTATCCTAAACATATAGCACCTTATTTTAACACTAAAGCAGTCACTGACTCGCAGCAACTTGCAATCATAAGTGACAGAGTTAATTTCGGGTAAAATCAATGAAAATGGGGTATGCCGATAGCATAAAAATGAGATGTGATAGAGCAAATCTGAGATCAGATTTGGAATCGGCACCCTGAAATTAGTCTAGAACAGCTGCAAAAGTCCAGGCCAGAAAATTTTTTTTTTTTTGTTGACCAGTGTAATCCTGGTGGGCAGTGTGCAACTGTTGTTCCTACCTGTAATACCCACCACGCATTCCAGGGAGTAATGCAGAGGCGGGGTTGTGAATCCCTCTGCTCTGTACTGCCACCTCGGTGCCTTGCGGAGATGCCCGTCCCACAGCACGTGATGGGTGAATCTCGGCGGGATCCGTTAACCCTGCTTTCCCAAAGCGCTGGGTCGCATGCCCGCTACGCCACGCCAGGCTCCCAAGGCGCTCGGTGTTTAGTTTGGTTCACATTGCCAGTAGCGATACGTGGCTTGAGACGGCACCAGTCTTAAGTGTTCTTTTTAAATTCTTTATATTAAGTTCGCTTGCTTGCTTGCTTGCGTGCTTGCTTGCTTACGACTGTGCAAATCTTTCGGTCGTTTTTTAACCAACTTCCCGTGATCCAATCGAGCTGACATTTTGCACACAGACTTGTTGTGCGAGACAATTAATGTTCGTGAAAATGTTTTTCCAAAATTTTGCACTGTTTAGGGAAAACAAATTAAATATTTAATTACTAATTGCTTAATACTGGCAGACAATCATCTGACCCATAGGTGGCAGCCATCTCAAGCCAGAGGACTCTAGCCGCCACGCATATAAAGGATTTATAGTGAAAAACTTTGTTTTTACGGGTTATTATACTTATTATAAATTATTGTTTGTTGTGGTAGATTACGGCACACAGATGCGGGTGTCACAGAGCTCTGCTGCCTGAGAATGTTTCAAGTGATTTCTGGTCTACGCGGTATGGAGGGCAGCATATTCCCTACCACCCTGCCCGAAAAAGAACAATGTTTAATCACGCGGCAGTTAAACTCGTAATTTAACATTCTCAGAGCTGTGAGATTTAGCCAAATTTAGTGCAGGCCAAAATTGTATCTTATTTTTAAATCCTTTATATTAAGTTCGCTTGCTTGCTTACGACCGTGCAAATCTTTCGGTGGTTTTTTAACTCACTTCCCGTGATCCAATCGAGCTGACATTTTGCACACAGACTCGTTGTGCGCGACAATTAATGTTCGTGAAAATAAAATTCCAAAATTTTACACTTTTTAGGACAAAAATATATTTAATTACCAATTGCTTAATGGTGCAATGCAATCATCTGACCCATAGGTGGCAGCCATCTCAAGCCAGAGGACGAGAGGACTCTAGCCGCCACGCATATAAAGGATTTATAGTGAAAAACTTAGTTTTTACGGGTTATACTTGTATACTCTTTGGTTTTTTCGGTAAAGTCACGTAGGTATAAAATAACGTTCAGCAGTTCCACTGCTGAATTATATTTCTTCCGCCTGAGGACGACCGCTTGTGTAGGCGATCGAAACGTCGTGATTTATTTATTTTATTTCATACCCACGTGACTTTACCCATAGGACCAAAGAGTATGGATTCCTGCAGTCACGAAAGCTTCGAATCAAAATTGTATCTTATTTTGTGTGACTGGGGTGAGAGACCATCCACTCATTACCCTTAAGAACCCGGTTTTTAATCGCAAGTGTCTGCCAGGGTTTTAACCAACGATACCCAATGGTTGCAGCTGAGTGTATATGAATGTTGAACTTCTTTCACCCCATACATAGCCAACCGCGCTAACCAGCAATGCACCAATCGGAGGTGCGAGTAACGCCTGACTTGCACCAGACTGGATAAAAAAAAAATAAGACTGGAATATTGTCTTCAGAGTGCCGTCCTAAATGCATAGCTGGGAAGCAATTTATCTGCTCCGCTTTCTCGTTTAATGAATCCTTGTGACGCGATTTGCTTGTGTTCATGCTCTGCGTGGATGGTCACATGGCAGAGGCGCGATCGATTTGTGACGACACGGGGAGGGACCTCATCCAGCGTTGGATTAATCGTGGATGATGATGGTGATGAGGAGCTGTTTGTTGTTCTGGTTTGTGTCTTGCTTTATGCACGGCGGCTCTCCGTTACCAAGGCCTGAAAGCGAACGTGAAATGGCGCCTTACCCGCTGCGCCGAGAATGAAACTCGAGGCGGAAACTCGGAGCGGCAGCGGTGCCGTGAGATGGTGGCGGTCTCTCACTGAGGCTTGAAGGAGTTGTCACCGCACTGACTGGTTCGACAAGTTCTCATCTCGCCCCCGTTCTGTTCCATCGACCGCCCAGAATCTCAAACTAGCGCGGCGCTTGTACGTACCTTGAACTTCTCTCGCACCGTACGCAGCCAACCGTGCACATCGGATGTGCGGGGGAAGGACAAGAAACCTCGTACGCTAAGCTCGGAGTTGAGCCTGGCTAGTACTTGAATGGGTCTGTGGAATCGCGCGTTAACTCGTTACCCTGGGTCGGGGGTCGGCAAGCGAGCTTACAAGAAGAGCCATTTGTTTAGAATTTGGTAAACACAAAAGCTGCCATTCTCTAGATCGGTGATGATAAAAAAAAACAACGCGCCGCATTCGTCGATAACATCGCGTGTGACCTTATAAGGACATGTATATAATACCATTGGAACCTCATTTGCCAGTAGCAAAATATGATAATTGTTTTTTTACCCTTCTATCTGGCAACAAAACTGACACTTTTTTACGAGGAGTCATGTTTGCATGGACCACAATACCTGCAGTCGGAATGCAAACAAAAAACATAACTCTTCGCCGGCTTCCTCGTATCGAAAGGCAGAGCGTTCCAGACGGCCGCAGAAACGCACCTGACGGCGGCCGATGCATAAACCGTCTTTGTAACAATAACACAGAGACGGGGGGGGGGTGATGACGCCACGTCGTGACATAGGGGTGAGGTGGAGGAAAGGCGTGACGACATTTGAAATGATCAGTTTATGAAGTCATCGGCGTCTCCACATATTTGCCGTCCTTTTACCGCGTAAGTTTTCCGGTTAGCGCCACGCTCCGCTACGAACTTGGCGACCCGGGTTCGATTCCCGCTCACGGCCAACACCAGCGACGATTATCTGAACCGGTCCTGGGCCTCCCCTAGGTCGACTCGGCCTCAAATGAGTACCTGGCGCGAAGGGGGGCAAAGGCGGCCGGGCGTGGCGCTTGCCAACCCACCCCCTCGTGTGCCGTGCCGGCCTTTACGGGCGCTCGCTGACAGCACTTGCCCCCGCGGTCTGTTAGGGCTACACGGGGGATCTTTGTCTTTATCTTTGTTTTTGCTGTTGCCGCAGGTGTCGCAGGCGGCCGCGGAGCTGCAGCAGTTCTGCCTCCAGAACGTGCACAAGGACGCGCTGCTCACGGGGGTCCCCGCGGCAACCAACCCGTTCCGCGAGCCGCGTTCCTGCACCGTGCTCTAGTGCGCCCCACGCTGCAACGCGCGCAAACGTGCGTACATTGGCACGCGCGCTGACGCACACGCTGACATGCACGCTGACACGCACGCTGACACGCACGCTGACGCACACGCCGACGCGCACACGCTGACATGCACGCTGACACACACGCTGGCACACGCTGACACATGCACGCCGACACACACGCTGGCACACGCTGACACACACGCTGGCACACGCTGGTACACGCTGACACACACGCTGGCACACGCTGGCACACGCTGACACACACACGCTGACACGCGCGCTGACACGCGCGCTGACACGCACACGCTGACACGCACACGCTGACACGCACACGCTGACAGGCACGCTGACACACGCGCTGACACGCACACGCTGACGCGCACACGCTGACAAGCACACGCTCACGCGCACACGCTGACACACTGACACGCACGCTTTGCGTACTTACTCGGGGACGCACGAGACGTGGGCACACAACACACGCGCGGACGTACACGCGCAAATGCGATACAAATCGATAAATATGTTGTTGGTCAAGGGGAGGGAAAAACCTGAAGTACGGGAGATAATATGGACAGCAAGTGCCTTTTTAAAGCGGTGGCATTGTCACCAATGATGTGTCCGAGTTTGTCATTCGCCCGCGGTTGGGCTTGTGTTTTGTAATCCGTTAAAACCGCCGCCTCGTCCGGGAGAAACCCGTGGCCACGGCAATGAAGCCACCGTGGGTTTCCGAGTTCAAACGTTGGCCTGAACAGAGACGCCGCTCCGTGTAGCCTGACCCCCGTGGGGGGAGCGGTAATGTAGTGGTTAACGCGCTGCGCCATGAACCTGGATTTCCCGAGTTCGATTCCCGCTCAAGGCCAACACCAGTGACGATTGTCTGAACCGGTCATGGGCCCTCCAATCGTTCCACTCGGCCTCGAATGAGTAGCTGGTGCGGTGTGTAAACATCGCCCACTGGGGCACGGTACTGGCCACCGAACCCTCGTGTGCCGTTCCGGCCTTCATAGGTGCTCGCTAACAGCACTTGCCCCAACAGTCTTTTAAGGCTATACGGGGGGGGGGGGTATCTTTGTTTGTTTTCTCTAAAAAAATGTTTTGTCTTTTCAGACTGATGTTGCCATCTTCCGCGACTTCTAGACGGACATCCACAAACAAGTTTACAAGATTCCGGATTCCAGCCTTCCCAGGGTGGGGACCACCCCGGGATTTTGAACGTGCCAGAGCTTCGCGAAATCATGCTTCCCTTTTCTATAAAACGCACGCGGACGCACGGACATGCACACGCACGGTAGCGCTGGCAGCGATGAACGTACGGAACCGGCTGCCCCCACCCACAGCCCCCCCCCCCCCCCCCCCCCCCCCACCTCCTCCTCTCATCCTTTTGCTCACGGTGCCATTCTCACACGACCAGCACGGCCGGTGTGTTCCCGTCGATTTTTTTACGAATGAAATCTAAAAACAACGCATTTCTTAGCCAGTGTCATTTTAAACGGATTGTTTTCTAAGTTGACTGAAGACACCCCTGCTAGAAGAACCAAAATAAAATCGCAAGGGTGGGGGGTTGGGAGACGATCCCCTTTTTGTTGCAGAGGTTTGGTTTTGTTAAAATAAAGGTTTGTGCGTTTTGAGAGTTTCACATCACTGGTACTGCCATCATGCGATTTTCTTGTACTCGTGGGCGACAATTCCGCGATTTTAGTTTTTTTACGTCGGGGTAGGGGAGGGGAGGGAAGCGGGGATTGCTTCGAATGCAGGATTTAGATGTTTCATGCAGTGCCTGTTAAAGTGTGGTTGCTTGCGCCCGTGTGCATTGGTGCGAGGCCGTGGGGTGTGCGTGTTTGTGGCGAGCAGCAAGTCCTGTCGTTAGCGCACTGCGCTACGAAGCCGGCCACCCCGAGGTTCGATTCCCACTCACCACCGTCGATGTTGGCGAATGTTATGAATCAGTCCTGGGCCCTCCCCTAGGACGACTCGGCCTTAAATAAGTACCTGGTGTGGTTTGTAAACACATCAGCACTGGGGAGACAAAGTCAGCCCGGATGTGGTGTTGGTCACCCACTTTCTTGTACACCGTGCTAACCTTAAATAGGTGTTCACTTAACAAGACTTAAGCCAACAGTCTCTTGAAGGCTACACTGGGGATCTTGGTTCGTATGTGTGGCACAAGCGTGTTTGAGTGTGCCAGGAATTTCTTTGCGTGGGTCTCTGCTTGTTAATGGCGAAGGTGGGAAGGGTTACCACCAGCCCATTGCGCCCATCCAGAGCCGCCGCTAGCCACACAAGTAACAGACCTCAAGAAATTAGTTTTCAATCTCGATGATGATTTAAAAGTGTGTAGCTCCCAGTGGCTTCTTAATATCGGAAGGAAGAGCGTTCCAGACGGCCCCAGAAGCGCATCTGAAGGCGCCGCGCGATGCCGGTGACCGTCTCTGTTCAATGGCGAGCAGCCAAAAGCCGCCACCGCTGCTGCTGCTGCGAGGGTGGACAGGAGTTTTCGAACTGGAGCCGTGCAGCAAAATCTCGCTGCGTACTGGAAAGTTTCCACGTCGCGTCTCGGGGTTCGGTCCTTGACCGACACCTCACTGCTCTTCCTTCCCCCCCCCACCCCCCCACGTCTCGTCCGTGCCATGATTGCGCAATAACCACGTCTAGATTTGAAGCTTTTGTGACTGCAATGATTCATATTCTTAGGTTTTTTCTGTAAAGTCACGTAGGTAAAAACATTAAAAAGTAAAATAAAAAATCACGACGTTTCGGAGGCAACACAAGCTTCCGTCTTCAGGTGGTACCGTCACAGCCACGACAGCTTACTTGATGCAGCTGTCGTGGCTGTGACGGTACCACCTGAAGACGGAAGCTTGTGTTGCCTCCGAAACGTCGTGATTTTTTATTTTATTTTACTTTTTAATGTTTTTACCTACCTGGTGACTTTACCGATAAAACCTAAGAATAATAACCACGTCGCCACGTCGAGCGGTGGACAATGCACATTTTGCTCGCGCGATCTGAGCGCGATGCGCGTTGTGTCGCCTTGCGTCGGGTGCACGAAGACCGCCGCCGCTGCTGCAACGTTAACCATCCAAAGTGGCTTGGCAAAACCCTCGCCCAGCAGTGGATTGACCATGGCTGTTGGTAATTTTGACGATTCTCCATCGAGTTAAATCGCCGTGCGCAGTTGATGCTTTGAATGCCCACCGCCCACGTGGCTGGCTCGGCCTGTCTGGAGCGCTCGTTCGGTAACGAATTTACGCGTGCGCGCGCGCGTCAGGGTTTGCTGTACGCGAGCATGGAACGTGCGTGTGTGTGGTACAAGTGGTACGAGCGTGGTACGCGTGTGGTGGTCCTGCGGAGGGAGCTGGTAGGAACGTTGGGTTGCTCGGTCAATGGCCAGGGTCAACGGCGGCGTGGTGTATTCCGCAAATATTCCCGACTGTGAGGGCGGGCACAAGCCGGCGTGAGTAGGTTAAACGTTGAGTTTTATAAGGGCACCACGGGGTGACCAGCCCCTCCCCACCCAGCCCTGGTGTTTTAATGAGAACACTTATGGGACCCTTGGTGCGCTGCGCTACCAACCCGGCGACCCGAGTTTGGATTCCCGCTCACGGTTAATATCGGTGACGAATAACTGGGCCTCCCCTAGGGCGATTCGGCCGCAAGTGGGTACTTGATGCGGGGTGTGCCCCAGCAGCCTGTTAATGGCTTTGCGGGAGGGGATCTTTGGAGTCGCGCGTGTGTTCGGTGATGTTGCCATGTAATTTCTTGAACCTTTACAACCATGTGGGGGGGGGGGGGGGGGGGGGGAAATGTGATTGCAAATATGATTCAAAATCGTGGCCTGCAGTTACGCTACCAATGTTGTTTCTCGCAAAGTTTGTATTTCTGTGCGCGTCTTTGTAGTCAAAACACATTTTTGTCGGCGTTAACGATCGGAAACGGCGAAGAGTTGAAAGTTGTTCGTATAGACGCCAAAGTGTTTCTCTTCCCAACGGAAAACTCCGTAATCTTAAACGCGCCTTCCATGTGCCATTGCGTTAAACATCTCAGCCGTTTTTTAAAAATGATGATTTCTTTACCTTAACTAGTACAGAAATGTGCCCCCTTTTTTTTAAACAAATGTAGTCCTGTGCGTGGCCTGACAACGACGTGGTCTTTGTGTGGCCTGAGAACCACGTGGTCTTGCATTGTGTGACCTGTGTGATCGCGTGGCCTTGCATTGTGTGGCCTTCGTGACCACATGGCCTTGCCTCGTGTGGCCTGAGAACCACGTGGTCTTGCTTTGTGGCTTTCGTGACCACGTGGTCTTGCTACGTGTGGCCTGCTCACTGCAGAGTGATCTGTGCTGATCGCTTTGCTCCAGGGGGGTGTCTGGCGCAAGGGTGGCACAGTCGGGTTTTTTGCAATCGGGTTTAATTGTCTTTTGATATTAAACCCGATCATCTGAGATTGTGAGAAATCCGGTTTAATTGGTTCTAATTGCAGAACCGCACTTTGCCAACTTCTCAACGATGGGCTTCATCCATTCCCCAAGCTAAGGAACTCACTGGCGCCCACGATTGTGGAGAAGCCCGTGTTCATCAAGACCAACCTGCCCGCCGCATTCTACGACTGCCCCGTGTGCCCGACGGCCCCCCCGAGTACGATGATAGCAGCACCGACGAGGAAGCAGCCTAAGCCTTGGATCAGAGTTTCGTATTCATTAAACCAGGTTCTAATTCCCCGGGTTTAATTGTATTAAAGAAAAAAACCCGATGCCTGCCGCTGGAAAAATCGTTTTTTAAAAAATCCTTTATATTAAGTTCGCTTGCTTGCTTAGGACCGTGCAAATCTTTCGGTCGTTTTTTAACCCACTTCCCGTGATCCAATCGAGCTGACATTTTCCACACAGACTCGTTGTGCGTGACAATTAATGTTCGTGAAAATTTATTTCCAAAATTTTACACTTTTTAGGACAAAAATATATTTAATTACCAATTGCTTAATGGTGCAATGCAATTATCTGACCCATAGGTGGCAGCCATCTCAAGCCAGAGGACGAGAGGACTCTAGCTGCCACGCATATAAAGGATTTATCGTGAAAAACTTTGTTTTTACGGGTTATACTTATTTTCCACCCATGGTCTGGCGAGCTGGCCGCGTGGGCCTCGTGTGGAAGCATTGGTCAGCGCCGCCTTGGCTGGGTTACACGGGGCAATGTTACATTTCCATAATTGTTTCGATTTAAAGCTGTTCGTGACTGCGGGGATTCATATTCATGGTTCTTTCGGTAAAGTCACGTAGAAGGGAAATAGTAAAATAATACAAATAAACCAATTTTCTTGCTGTGGTGGTTTTCACACCTGATGATGATGATTGCTTGTGTTGCAATCGAAACGTCATGAGAATGTGATTGTTTTATTTTTGTTATTTTATAATTTCCATTATTGTGTTCGTGGCAAAGCTGTGGTAACTCACCCGCGTGACAAAACAACGATGGCTCCTTCGCAGCCACCGTTTCGTTGATTTCGTCTGTTGCTGCGTGGGGAGTTTCCAGGTAGCGATTAGAGCCGTCTGCGATTGGATCGATTTCGACCACGTGTGCAAGTGTGAGACCCGTGGACACGTGTTGTGTTTTAAATCCTTTATATTAAGTTCGCTTGCTTGCTTAGGACCGTGCAAATCTTTCGGTCGTTTTTTAACCCACTTCCCGTGATCCAATCGAGCTGACGTTTTGCACACAGACTCGTTGTGTGTGACAATTAATTTTCGTGAAAAAAAAATTTCCAAAATTTTACACTGTTTTTAGGGAATTAAAAAAAAAAAATTTTACCAATTGGTTAATGCTGGCACACAATCATCTGACCCATAGGTGGCAGCCATCTCAAGCCAGAGGACAAGAGGACTCTAGCCGCCCCGATGCCACGCATATTAAGGATTTATAGTGAAAAACTTTGTTTTTACGGGTTAATTTTTTACTCTCCAACACACAACCGGTCAGTGCTGAACGAGTAACGAATTGGTCACGTTCTGTTTACGTGACAAAACCCCTGACCGATTGGCTGTGTTGGGTGGTGGCGGGTTTAACGACACATTTATATTGACGCGATCTCACCCCAAAACATCTATGATGGTGCTTATCCTGGTTATGAGTACAGGAGTTGTATGGGGCCATTTTCAGGAAAGGATGTTTCCGTTTAAAATGCAACCCATAAGGTTTTGTTACGAATAATTAATCGGCACTCAAGTCAAGCAAATTTTTTTTTTAATCGCAAATCCCTGTGACGATTTCGCCTTGAACGGTGCTGTTTGTTGCTGGCGTTTTAAGGATCTGATAATTGTTTTTTTTACCCTTCTATCTGGCAACAAAACTGACACCTTTTTTTTACAAGGAGTCATGTTTGCATAGACCACAATGCCTGCAGCCATAATGCAAACAAAAAACATAACTCTGATAATATATGCACTGTCCTTGAAGTTGATTGGTCCACACCCGAGACAGCTTTCTTTAGAGCCTAGTCTCACATGGTGTTGGACCAGATGACGCCAAAAGACCTGTGGCTCGGTTGCCGTGATGTTTAAATATACACGGGTGACACGTCATTATGTTTAGTTTGAACAAACCACGTAGGGTTACCGAATTTATTTTAACCAATGTTTAACACGTAGAGGCTTTCTCGACCAATATCTGAGGTTTTTTGTTGGGTTAGATCGGGTAAATATGCGTCGTTAAACTCGCCACCATCCGACACGGACAATCATGAAGGGTTTGTCACGTAAACAAAACTTGCCAACTCGTTACTAGTTCAGCACTAACTGGTTTCGTGTTGGAGAGTAAAGCCCGCTGCAGCTGCAGCATATTTACAAATCGTTTCGAGAATTTTTTCGATTTAAAGCTTTCGTGACTGCAGGGATCCATCTTCTTGGTTCTTTCGGTAAAGTCACGTAGAAGGGAAGCAATAAAATAATAAAAATAAAACATAATAAAATAAAATAATATAATAATACGTGACTTTACCGAAAGAACCAAGAAGACGTTTCGAGAATTGTGAAGAAATCCTCCTCCTGTTTCGGTCTTAAATATTTTAACGAACGTTCGAACTGACTTACGTTAATGCGGGATAAAAGTTCGTCTTCGTTTCTATTCCTATTCCATTTTTTTTATCTTCACGTGAAAAGGAAGAATTTAAGACAAAATGTATGTTAATAATGATAATAGGTCTATTAACTTAAAAGTTACACAATTCAAATGTTGCAATGCCAGTGTTAACATAAATTAAACAACCCTACGTGATTTGTTCAAATTAATATAACAACCCTGTATATATACATTTGTGTTTTAAACTGCCCTTTAGCATTCGGCACATTAATATTTGTCTAAATCTTAATCGTCTGAATCTGGGAACTGCTGGGTTGTATTTATAAGAAGATGTTTTTTTGTTCTTTTCATTTTGTTGTTGGCAAAGCTTGTTGATGTTCACTTGGTAATTCGTCCCAAATGTTACACAGAATGAAATTAAAAGCCACGTTGCCATCGGCCGGGGTGATCACATTGCATCAACGTCACTGTGCGCCGTTTGTTTTCAAGCGCAGTGCCGGTTTGTGTGACGCCTTGTGAGACCGTGAATGCGTGCGCCTGTGTGCATGTGGTCCACTCGGCCTCAAATATCAGTATCTGGTGCGGTGCTCTGTAGTAAACATCGCCACTGGGGAGACAAAGGCGGTCGGGCGTGGAGCGGGCCACCCACCCCCCCCACGTTTGATCGATATCTTTGTTGTGTTAGCCTCAAACGAGTGCCTTGTGCAGTGGTGTGTAGTAAACATCGCCACTGGCGAGACAAAGGCGGTCGGGCGTGGTGCTGGCCACCCACCCCCTCGTGTGCCGTGTCGGCCTTCACAGGTGCTACTCGCTAACAGCACTCGCTCGTATCGTCTGTTATGGCTAAATGGGGGATCGCTATCTTTGTTGTGTTAGCCTCAAACGAGTGCCTTGTGCAGTGTGGTGTGTGTAGTAAGCATCGCCACTGGTGAGACAAAGGCGGTCGGGCGTGGTGCTGGCCACCCAAGCCCCTCGTGTGCCGTGCCGGCCTTCACAGGTGCTGCTATTCGTCTTCTTGGTTCTTTCGGTAAAGTCACGTAGAAGGGAAATAATAAATAATAATAAAATTAAACAATAAAATAATTCTCACGACGTTTCGGCCACAACGCAAGCAGCCGTCCTCAGGCGAAGAACAGGTGTTGTCGGAAAGACAGCGTCTGAATGAAACACCACCAGGCTTGGAGCGTATATTTAAGCTGGGTTGGAGGGGGAAGAGCGCCTTGACAAAATAATTTGCATATCACGCGGCATCTCTTCAGAAAGGTGAGAGACTCGATTAGCTGAGCCTTCATATCCCGGAGTTTGTTGAAAGATCTTAAAGTTTTGTGGAATCCCACCCCGTAGTGGCGGTTAAATTTCGATTCAAAGCTTTCGCGACTGCAGGGATTCATCTTCTTGGTTCTTTCGGTAAAGTGACGTAGAAGGAAAATAATAATAATAAAATAATTCTCACGACGTTTCTACTCGCTAACAGCACTCGCCCCCCACGATGTGTTGAGGCTTTAGCCAGGGTTCTTCGCCGTTTGGTTTGGGCAAGGAGTGGTGGAGTACGAAGCAGAGGTCGCAATCGGGTACCCGATACCCGTACCCTACCCGATACCCGGCTACCCGTACCCGGCCGGGTACGGGTACGGGTAGCCGTTTGCGACCCTGGTGCGGCCGGGTACGGGTAAGGAATCAAAACCCGTTTGCGACCTCTGGTGTGAAGTAAAATTCCGATGGCACATTTCCGCACGAGTGCGAAGATTTGTTAAAGCCTTGACGATGCACGCGGTCAAGTCGTGAGTTGCCGTGCCGACTTTTAAGATGATTGAATCCTCAGTCGCGTTGAGGTCTCCTATTCCCTACGGTTGTGTAGCCATGGCCACGGGTTTTTTTAAATTGTTACGTTATTACTGAATTCGATTGTTTTTTTGGCGCGAATAAAAGTCAATCCAGCCCGCTCGTTCTCTCCCTGCTGGCGTGTTGTGTCATTTCATCATCGGCGGGCCGATGCAATACGGTCATTCTGGAAGAAGAGGTTCTACATACAAACACATCTCCTTTCATCATCATCATCATTAAACCTCCTTTGCCAGTACCAAAATATAATAATATGGGGTTTCCCCCTTTTTTCTGGCAACAAAACTGGAACCTTTTTACGAGGATTCACGTCTGCATTAACCACAATACTTGCGGTCAAAATACAAACAAAACACACACTCTGATAATATAATTGACATTGTCCTTGAAACTGATTGGTCCACACCAAGGGACGGCTTTCTTTTGTGCCTCGACCCAATTGGTACTCGACCAGAAGACGCCAAAAGGCGTCTACAGCTCAAAGACGATGCCACTATCAAAGTAACGAGGGATCGGGGTGAGCGTCTACATCATTAGACCTCCTTTGCCAGTACCAAAATATAATAATCGGGTTTTTCCCCTTTTTTCTGTCAACAAAACTGAAACTTCTGGTCGAGCACCAATTGGATAGAGGCTCAAAAGAAAGCCGTATATATATTAAAGACGAGTTCACCATGGGAGACTAGTTCACCATGGAAGTCCAGTTCACCATGGAAGCCCAGTTCACCATGGAAGCCCAGTTCACCTTGAAAGTTCAGTTCACCATGGAAGTCCAGTTCAACGTGGAAGCCCAGTTCACCATGGAAGTCCAGTTCACCTTGAAAGTTCAGTTCACCATGGGAGTCCAGTTCACCATGGGAGTCCAGTTCAACCACCACCGCCACCACCACCACTCATCACCACCACCACCACTCATCACCATCACCACCACCACCGCCGCCACCGCCGCCACCACCACCACCGCCGCCACCGCCGCCACCACCACCACCGCCACCACCACCGCCACCACCACCGCCACCACCACCGCCACCACCGCCACCACCACCACCTCGTAGTATTCATCGCGTGCATCGCGGCTCTTGAAATATCGAGGGGTTGTTGGCCTTTTGTTGATACCGAATTCTTGTTGTTGTTGGTTGCTCCACCGCTGGACTGGAACGAGAGCCAGAGAGAGAGAGAGGGCGCGAACTTTGTCCCCCAACAAACGGAAGTTCTCAAGTTCCCACCAGAGGGCGATATTGGCGCATACGTGAGGCACACCAACTCCTGCAAACTCAACAATGTGTTGTTTGCTGGTAGGAACCTCCTGGTTACACCAGCCTCACAGGGGATTATTGTGTCCGTCCGTCCGTCGTGCATCCAAAAATGGGAGGTGTGGGTGTTGTATATGTTGGTTATCAAAATTTGTTATGTTGTATGCGTGCGTGGGTGAAATTATTATGTTGTATATGTGGGTTATGAATATTCAGTGAAAATAATAATAATTAAATGAAATTTGGCCAAATGTGTAATTATCCGGAAATATGTTAATTTATGTAATTATGCACATTTTAATTATGCCAATTCGAGAGGTAATCGTATTAATTATGCGAGTGGGTGTAATTATGATAATGCAAGTCGTTATGATAACCAGACCCCGCCTCGGTGACGAGGGTGGGTTATCGATCGGAATAAGGCAATTAATCGTATGCAGTTATGCAGGTGTGGTGTAAGTATGCAAGATTAACTTAGATTAACTCGGCATCGTTGTCTAGGTTCGTCTCATTCTCGCTTTAACATTCCCAGAGTGTGTATTCGTGGTTATATTTTAGGTCCCCGGTTCACCCCGTTATCGCTTTAACATTTACTGAGTATGTATTAGTGTGTTTATTAAGGTCACCAAGTTCAGATCTCAACGCAGAAGCAGATCTTATGCATAGATTTCAGGAAAGAATCACACAACCACTTCTGTATTGATCAATTTATTACTAATTCAACCTTAACTATGATATAGTATGCGAACTCTCAATCCCGGAACGTCAACACGGCATCAATACAGTATCATCAACGATTGTCTGATTTCACTTTGACAACGGCACATGGATCCCGCATAACGCGATGGTTGTTAGTGAGAGAGAGGGTCGTTAAAATATGCAAATACTATGCTAAGAAAACCTTAACGTTAATTAATGATCATACTCAACATTGTTCACGCAGTACCGCACTCCTTATTGATCATACGCAACCCTTATCACGTTGTTAGCACCTTGGGTCACGGGACAGTTGAATATTCTGTAGAGGATGCGAGTACGTGCGGCGATTATGACTGAAAGATACTTGAAAGATTATACGGCGATAAAAAAAACACAATCAAAAACAGTTATTATTCTTAAAGGCACCAATCTCAACAGATACATCGGCAGGTTATCTGACAACAGAACGGCTCGGAGTAAGGGCCTGCGACGGTGCTCCTTTTCCGAAGATCGTTATCTTATACCAAGTTTACTAATTGGGGACCAGATCACCTGATAAGGATCCGGTGGGCCACCACTCCCCATGTGAGCGTGGCTCGGCGGAAGGAGGTGCCAAGAATCAGTTCGTATTGATGGATCTGTTGGGAATTTATGCGATTAAGAGTACAGCCCACTAAATATTAAAGATAAAAATTACGAATACTTTTATAAACGACGGATGGCCATCACTCGGTCTCGTTGTGATGCCTTCCCAGCCACGGATGGCTTATGGGTTCGAGTGTGTTTGAGTGGTAAGAGTTGTCTTGAATAGTCGGTGTTCGGAGTCGATTCTTTATGTCAAACAGACGCCTGGTGGTCGTGTGGTGAGGGGGTGGTGCGCGTCATACGTATCAGTCGCTCCCCTGTCACCGTGGTGAACTGGTTCGGATGCCCGTTGATACGCTGTCGCAGTTCGGAACCCGGTCGGTAGGTGGCGCCCACAACTCGCTCGCAGCGTGCAGTGTTGTCGTCGACCAGGGTGTGCACGGAGCCTCGTCGCCAAACCGCGACCCTCACCACTCCGGCGGCAGCAGAGACCTCCGACTCGGCAGAGGTTGACCCACGCAGGCCGAGTTGAGCTGTCAAGCGGGTCTTGCCCGCCTGCAGAGGAGATGGGGAGCCGCTTGAGTCGAGCCCCGAGAGCCGGCTTTGGTAAGCCGATCGAACATATTTGAGGGGGGGGGGTCTGACTTTTTGTGGCGCTGTGTGACGAAGGTGGGGGGGGGTCAAAAAATCGTTCAAAATCGCGTGACGTCATTTATGGACGGTCCGTTACAGCTCATGGCATTCCTCTTCCAGTATATAAATATAGAATCTGACGTGTCGTCATCCTCCGCTGGATGCCGTGGGCGCCACGGTGGCTAGGAGATGTTAACTACCTCGCCTGGTGTACAGGAGGTCGTGGGTTCGATCCCGACCCTGACGCCTGCTGCTGTATATTTTGAGTTTGTGTCTCTCTCTCTCATCATCAACACGGTGGCTAGGAGATGTTAACTACCTCGCCTGGTGTGCAGGAGGTCGTGGGTTTGATCACGACCCTGACGCCTGCTGCTGTTTATTTTGAGTTTACACATCTCTTTCCTGCTGGGATAATAGTTACAATAATAATAATTTAAAAAATAGGTGCGTGACGTCATTTATGGACGGCCCCAAAAGCTCTTCGTCACAGCTGTGTGTAGTCGGGGCGGATATGAACGCGATATCAACTAACACTTGTTAGGTAATGGAGGTTTCGCGCGGTGCGGAGTCTAAAAGTCCACGGTCGGGTTCGCATTACAAAGTTAAAATGTTATAAATAGTAACCCGCAATATACTGGGTGGGTGTTGATGTCAGCACTTACACGAACTCTAATCGCCACTCGCAGGAAGTCTGGCTAATGGACAACTAAGTTAAATCTATTTTTATATATTGGGGATTTTTTTTTTAAATCCTTTATATTAAGTTCACTTGCTTGCTTGCTTGCGTGCTTGCGTGCTTGCTTGCTTACGACCGTGCAAATCTTTCGGTCGTTTTTTAACCCACTTCCCGTGATCCAATCGAGCTGACATTTTTGCACACAGACTCCGTTGTGCGTGACAATTTATTTTCGTGAACATTTTTTAGCAAAATTTTACACTTTTTAGGTAAAAAATGAATTAGATTTAATTACCAATTGCTTAATGGTGGCAGGCAATCATCTGACCCATAGGTGGCAGCCATCTCAAGCCAGAGGACGAGAGGACTCTAGCCGCCACGCATATAAAGGATTTAGAGTGAAAAACTTTGTTTTTACGGGTTAATTTTTTACCAGCTAAGGCCCCGCTGGGCCTTTATCGTCGTCCCGTGGACATTTAGAGCAGCCCAAACACGCTAAAAGCGTAACGTTCATTCTAAACGTGGAGGGGAAAACCTGGAAGGACACGGGGAAAACCCACGCGACCACGAGGAGAGAGAGAGACACCGCAAACTCTAAACACACAGCAGGCGTCAGGGGGTCAGAATCGAACCCACGACCTCCTGTATACCAGGCGAGGTAGTTAACATATCCGAGCCACCGTGATGATGATGAGAGAGACACGCAGACGCCAAATATACAGCAGCAGGCAACGTCAGGGTCTGGATCGAACTCCACGACCTCCTGTACACCAGGCGAGGTAGTTAGCATCTCATAGCCACCGTGATTATGATGAGAGAGAGACACGCAGACGCCAAATATACAACAGCAGGCATCGTCAGGGTCGGGATCGAACCCACGACCTCCTGTACACCAGGCGAGGTAGTTAACATCTCCTAGCCACCGTGATTATGATGAGAGAGACACGCAGACGCCAAATATACAGCAGCAGGCATCGTCAGGGTGCGGATCGAACCCACGATCTCCTGTATACCAGGCGATGTAGTTAACATCTCCTAGCCACCGTGATGATGAGAGAGAGACACGCAAACTCCAAATATACAGCAGCAGGCATCGTCAGGGTCGGGATCGAACCCAAGTCCTCCTGTACACCAGGCGAGGTAGTTAACATCTCCTAGCCACCGTGATGATGATGAGAGAGAGAGACACGCAAACTCTAAATATACATCAACAGGCGTCAGGGTCGGGATCGAACCCACGACCTCCTGTACACCAGGCGAAGTAGTTAACATCTCATAGCCACCGTGATGATGATGAGAGAGACACGCAAACTCTAAATATACAGCAGGCATCAGGGTCGGGATCGAACCCACCTCCTCCTGCATACCAGGTGAGGTAGTTAACATCTTTAAGCCACCGTGATGATGAGAGAGAGACACGCAGACGCCAAATATACAGCAGGCATCGTCAGGGTGCGGATCGAACCCACGACCTCCTGCATACCAGGCGAGGTAGTTAACATCTCCTAGCCACCGTGATGATGAGAGACACGCAAACTCCAAATATACAGCAGGCATTGTCAGGGTGCGGATCGAACCCACGACCTCCTGCATACCAGGCGAGGTAGTTAACATCTCCTAGCCACCGTGATGATGATGAGAGTGAGACATGCAGACGCCAAATCTACAGCAGCAGGCATCGTCAGGATCAGGATCGAACCCACGACCTCCTGCATACCAGGCGAGGTAGTTAACATACCATAGCCACCGTGATGATGATGAGAGAGAGAGAGACATGCAAACTCCAAATATACAGCAGCAGGCGTCAGGGTCGGGATCGAACCCACGACCTCCTGCATACCAGGCGAGGTAGTTAACATCTCCTAGCCACCGTGATGATGATTAGAGAGAGACATGCAAACTCCAAATATACAGCAGGCATCGTCAGGGTGCGGATCGAACCCACGACCTCCTGCATACCAGGCGAGGTAGTTAACATCTCCTAGCCACCGTGATGATGATAATGATGAGAGAGACACGCAAACTCCAAATATACAGCAGCAGGCATCGTCAGGGTCGGGATCGAACCCACGACCTCCTGCATACCAGGCGAGGTAGTTAACATCTCCTAGCCACCACAGCACCCTAGAATCCGGTTCGCTCCGTGCGTGCCCTTCCGTTGACGCAGTTGGCACCGTGCGGTGGTCTGGTGGCTTGGAAGTGAGAGACGCTGAACCACCCCGGCCCAGATCTCTCAGATTGGAATCCAGATTTCAGTTACCGCCCGCGAGTTGGCGGTCTCAGACCCGTGACTTAGATAGACACCATAGACTCACGCAGAGAGATAGACTCACGCAGAGAGATAGACTCACGCAGAGAGATAGACTCACACCAGAGACCCATATACTCACGCAGAGACCCATAGACTCACGCAGAGAGATAGACTCACGCAGAGACCCATAGACTCACACAGAGAGACATAGACTCACACAGAGACCCATAGACTCACGCAGAAACATAGACTCACACAGAGACCCATAGACTCACACAGAGACACATAGACTCACACAGAGATACACAGACTCACACAAAGACCCATAGACTCACGCAGAGACCCATAGACTCACACAGAGACACATAGACTCACACATAGACCCATAGACTCATGCACAGACCCATAGACTCACACAGAGACCCATAGACTCACACAGAGACCCATAGACTCACACAGAGACCCATAGACTCACACAGAGACCCAAAGACTCAGACAGAGACCCATAGACTCACACAGAGACCCATAGACTAGCTAATACCTCAGTGGGTGAATAAAATCGTTTATCCGCAGTGGATTAGGGGGCCGTCCATAAATGACGTCACGCACCTGGGGGGGGGGGGTGGTCAGACATTTGTGACGATGTGTGACGATTGGGGGGGTTGAGAAATGTGACGTCACATCAAAATGCGCAACTTTAAATAAATGTAGACAACACGTTCTACTTAATTAAATAGACTTTGTAATAAATGTTTTCTCCTACAACATCAGAGTGCAGCGCCACATTAAATACGCACTACAATGACAATAGTTTAAAGCGATTTGAAGCATTTCGATTTAAAGCTTTCGTGACTGCAGGGATTCGTCTTCTTGGTTCTTTCGGTAAAGTCACGTAGAATGGAAATAATAAAATAATAATAAAACATAATAAAATACAATTCTCACGACGTTTCGGCCACAACGCAAGCAGCCGTCCTCAGGTGAAGAACAGGTCTGTCGATAAGGCAGAGTTAACTACTTCAGACGCTGTCTTTCCGACAGACCTGTTCTTCACCTGAGGACGGCTGCTTGCGTTGTGGCCGAAACGTCGTGAGAATTATTTTATTATGTTTTATTTTTATTATTTTATTATTTCCCTTCTACGTGACTTTACCGAAAGAACCAAGAAGATGAATCCCTGCAGTCACGAAAGCTTTAAATAGAAATTTAATTATGTTTTATTTTTATTATTTTATTATTTCCATTCTACGTGACTTTACCGAAAGAACCAAGAAGACGATTTGAAGCATGTTTTATTTTTGGGGGTGGGGGGCAGAGCTTTGTGACGTCATATTTGACGGGGGGGGTCTGACTTTTTGTGACGCCGTGTGACGAAGGGGGGAGGGGAGGGGTCAAAAATCGTCCAAAATCGCGTGACGTCATTTATGGACTCATCAGCAGTGTGGTGATTCTAGATGTGAAGCTTTCGTGACTGCAAGGATTCGTACTCTTGGTTCTTTCGGTAAAGTCACCACGTAGGTAAAAAAATGAAATTAAAATTCATAAAAAATAAACACAATAAAATCACGACGTTTCGGAGGCAACACAAGCTTCCGTCTTCAGGTGAAACTGTCACAGCAAAAAAAATCTGTATCAAGTGTAGTGTATAGTGTAGTGTATAGTAGTGTATAGTGTAGTGTGGAGTAGTGTAGTGTATTGTGTATAGTAGTGTAGTGTATAGTGTAGTGTGGAGTAGTGTAGTGTATTGTGTATAGTAGTGTAGTGTATAGTGTAATGTGTAGTCGTGTAGTGTAGTGTATAGTGTAGTGTATAGTAGTGCAGTGTATAGTGTAGTGTGTAGTAGTGTGGTGTATAGTGTAGTGTATAGTGTAGTGTATAGTAGTGTATAGTGTAGTGTATTGTGTATAGTAGTGTAGTGTATAGTGTAGTGTATAGTGTATCAAGTGATACAGATTTTTTTTATTAATTTTAATTTCATTTTTTACCTACGTGACTTTACCGAAAGAACTAAGAGTATAGCAGTGTGGTGGCCCGTGGAGTCGGTTCAAAACGGAGGAGGCTTTCGCGTCCCAATATCATCCACAATCTTGTGCGGGACGTTACGCGCGTCACTCGAACTGTCATCGTTGTTGTTGTTGTGGGCTCACTCTCCCAACACGCAACCGCTCAGTTACCGATTGGCCGTGCTTCGGAGAAGGCTTTTAACGACGCGTAATCACGCGATCCAACCCTCAAACGCCGCCCGCCCACCTCTATTATGCCCATTGAATCGATGACACATCGTTGGAATGCAACTGGTTCTTGACTCGAAGCTTTCGTGACTGCAGACATTCATATTCTTTGGTTATTTCGGTAAAGAAAAGAACAAAAAAACTACGACGTTTCGATCGCAACACAGAGGGGTCGATGTATTGACACATCGCCTGGTGAAGCTGGTTGTAATTTACTGGCGAAACGTCGGACTTGGATTGTTAATGTTGTGGCTTGGCTCTCCAACACACTGGTGTGCTGTACTAGTGTACTACACTATATACTACACTACTATACACTACACTATACACTACACTACTATACAGAATACACTACTATACACTACACTATACACTACACGATACACCACACTACTATACACTACACTATACACTACACTATACACTACACTACTATACACTACATTATACACTACACTACTATACACAATACACTACACTATACACTACACTACTATACACAATACACTACACCACTACACACTACACTATACACTACACTACTACACACTACACGATACTATACACTACACTATACACTACACTACTATACACTACACTACTATACACTACTATACACAATACACTACACTATACACTACACTACTATACACAATACACTACTACACACTACACTACTATACACTACTACACTACTATACACTACACTACTATATACTACACTACACACTACACTATACACTACACTATACACTACACACTACACTACACACTACACTATACACTACACACTACACAATACACTACTACACACTACACTATACACTACACTATACACTACACACTAGTGCTGTACTAGTGACGAATTGGCCACGTTCTGTTCACGTGACAACCCCCTTACTAGCTGGCTGTGCCGGGTGGTGGCGGGTTTAACGACACATTTATACATTTACGCGATCTAACCCCCCCAAAAAAACCTCTATTACGTATACTTCTTTCGGTAAAGTCACGTAGGTATGAAATAAAACAAATCACGACGTTTCGATCGCAACACAAGCAACCATCATCAAGTGGGAAAACCACAGCAATATTTTTTTTTGCTGAAGTTGCAATCGAAACGCACGTGAATTATTTTATTTTTCTACCTACGTGACTTTATCTATCCATGCGGTCACGAAAGCTTCAAATCTGTGTTACGGATTCATATTCTATATATGTTATGTTACGGATGTTGATAAACACGTAGGGGGTTGATGAAACAGCAGAGTAAGTTGTCCGTGCGCTCCATTTGTCTTATCCACGACGTGCCTTCCCGAGAACAAAACAATCTGCCCGTGTCTGTCGCACACACACACACCCATCTCTCACCCCTCACCCACCCCCTAGGATGTGCGTTCATCCCCAGGTGAAGAAACCATTGCCCCGAGGTGATATCGAGAATCACCGCGCATGCCCTGCCATTGGAAGTCGAGCTTTTTTTAAACAACACATTCCTGCTGCGGAGGGAGCTGGTAGGAACGTGGGTTGCTCGGTCAATGGCCAGGGTCAACGGCGGCGTGGTGTATTCTGCAAATATGCTCGACTGTGAGGGCGGGCACAAGCCGGCGTGAGTAGGTTAAACGTTGAGTTCTATAAGGGCACCACGGGGTGACCAGCCCCTCCCCACCCAGCCCCACCCTCCCCACCCAGCCCCTCCCCACCCTCCCCACCCAGCCCCTCCCCTCCCCCCCCTCCCCACCCTCCCCTCCCCACCCAGCCCCTCCCCACCCTCCCCACCCAGCCCCACCCCTCCCACCCCCACTAGCCCCACCCTCCCCACCCAGCCCCTCCCCACCCTCCCCACCCCACCCAGCCCCATCCTCCCCTCCCCACCCCAACCAGTCCCTCCCAACCCTCCCCTCCCCACCCAGCCCCACCCTCCCCTCCCCACCCAGCCCCTCCCCACCCAGCCCCTCCCTGCACGACGGACGGACGGACACAACAATTCCCTGTGGGCTGGTGTAACCAGGAGGTTCCTACCGGTAAGAATCAACATCTATGTTTCTTGTTCTCTTCCCGTGTCCAGTACGTCAGTGTTACTGACAACCGCGTCGAGTGGCTCGTTTGTTATTCCGTGCTTTTGTGCGCCCATTGCCAACGGAGCAAACAACGTCATCATCATCATCAGCAGCAGCGTCATCATCGTTTCAACACAACGTTTGTTGGCTCACGCCCAGCGCAATCAGCTGATCGCCGAGTATAGAAGTCAGTAGCAGCAGCAGAGGCTGAGTCACGAGAGAATTCCTTGACGTTACATTACCCCGAGGCAACATTTGCTTAAGGGGCCGTCCTTAAATGACGTCACGCAACTTTAAATAAATATAGACAACACGTTCTCCTACAACATCAGAGTGCAGCGCCACATTAAATACGCACTACAATGACGATTTTTGAGAGCGTTAAACAGCGAATCAAGTTAAAGCGAAAACCATTGCTTCTATCTTTGATTGTTTTTGAGATATTTCCGATGAAAGCGAAATTTTTTTGTTCGAATTTTACGATGTTCAAATCTGAATAATTCGAATGCGGTAAAAGATAAGAGAGCTTCCCCTCGGTGACTATTAAGTTAATATGTTATTGTTCTAATAATTTTTTTTATGAAATCTTCAAAAGGAGCGGTTTCTGATGGGCACGTCTCTAAATATAACAAAGTCGATTCAAGTCAACTATTTTTTTTTTGCGGAAAAATACAAATTGTTAGGAGTAGTTGTTAATGTCTGACCGTAGATACAAATTGTGTGTGTTTTTTTTAACACATCAGGTTAATGATTATATTTATTGGCAACTTTTGCCTGGCGAAGACAGACTTTACGAACGTGTTGAATGACAATAAGTAAGTGGTAGATTTAAAGCTTCTGTCGTGACTGCCGGGATTCATATTCTTGTTCTTTCGGTAAAGTCACGTAGAAGGGAAATAAAAAAATAAAAAAATATATAAAACAATACAAATTCTCACGACGTTTCGACTGCAACACAAGCAATCAGCATCACCTGATGAGCATCACCTGCTTATGATTGCTTGTGGTGTGTGTCTCTCTCTCATCATCACGGTGGCTAGGAGATGTTAACTACCTCGCCTGGTGTACAGGAGGTCGTGGGTTCGATCCCGACCCTGACATCTGCTGTATATTTGGAGTTTGTGTGTCTATCTCTCATCATCATCACGGTGGCTAGGAGATGTTAACTACCTCGCCCGGTATACAGGAGGTCGTGGGTTCGATCCCGACCCTGACATCTGCTGTATATCTGGAGTCTGCGTGTCTCTCTCTCATCATTATCAGGGTGGCAAGGAGATGTTAACTACCTCGCCTGGTATACAGGAGGTCGTGGGTTCGATCCCGACCCTGACGCCTGCTGCTGTATATTTGGAATTTGCGTGTCTCTCTCTTCCCGTGGTCGCGTGGATTTTTCTCCGGGTCCTCCAATTTTTCCCCTCCATATTTAGAATCGACATCACATAAATTGAGAGTTTTTGGCTACCGGTATAAACTTCCACACGGTGATCATCCACATCGGTGAGCCATCATTTGTGGCCAAGTCGCTGCTGAAAAGGAGCTAAATAGCTCAGTGGACCGTACCTGGTAAAATAAAACGTTGAGATTAGTAACAGGCGTCAGGGTCGGGAACGAACCCACGACCTCCTGCACATCAGGCAAGGTAGTTAACATCTCCTAGCCACCGTGATGATGATGATGAGAGAGACACGCAAACTCCAAATGTACAGCAGCAGGCATCGTCAGGGTCGGGATCGAACCGACGACCTCCTGTGTACCAGGCGAGGTAGTTAACATCTCCTAGCCACCGTGATGATGATGAGAGAGACACGCAAACTCCAAATATACAGCAGGCGTCAGGGTCGGGATCGAACCCAGGACCTCCTGTACACCAGGCGAGGTAGTTAACATCTCCTAGCCACCGTGACGCCTATATATTTTAATTCATCCACGCCCTCTCTTTCTCTTTCTTTATCTCTCCCGTTCATGTTTTCGTTCTCTTACGAATGCAATTTAAAGATACAAAAACAGATAGCTACATTCTTTGACAATGACGATATCATTCCACTAAAACAAACACAAAGATCCCCCGTGTAGCCTTCGACAGACTGTAGGGGCAAGTGCTGTTAGCGAGCACCTATGAAGGCCGGCGCGGCACACGATGGGGTGGGTGGCCAGCACCACCACGCCCGGCCGCCTTTGTCTCCCCCAGTGGCGATGTTTTACACACCGCACCAGGTACTCATTTGAGGCTGAGTCGACCTAGGGGAGAGGCCCAGGACCGGTTCAGATAATCGTCACCGGTGTTGGCCGTGAGCGGGAATCGAACCCGTGTCGCCGGGTTCGTAGCGCAGCGCGCTAACCACTGCACCACCGCTCCCCACATTCTTTGACATTGACGACATCATTCCACTAAAACAAACACAAAGATCCCCCGGATAGCCTTCGACAGACTGTAGGGGCAAGTGCTGTTAGCCAGTAGCACTGTGGCACACGAGGGGGTGGGTGGGGTGGTCAACAACCACCACGCCCGGCCGCCTTTGTCTCCCTACAGTGGCGATGTTGACTCGGCACCGCACCAGGCAACTCATTTGAGGCTGAGTCGACCTAGGCGCAGCGCTAACCGCTACGCCACCGCTCCCCGCATTCTTTGACAATGACGTCAGCATTACACAAAAAAACGAACACGAAGATTCCCCGCATCGCCTTGAACACCTCCAACCCCCCCCCCCACTCCTTCGGATTCATTTGCCCCTTAAACTGCAAAGAGTGCCGTCCATAAATGACGTCACGCGATTTTGGACGAGTTTTGACCCCCCCCCCTCCCCCCCTTCGTCACACGGCGTCACAAAAAGTCAGACCCCCCCCTCCTCAAATATGACGTCACAAAGCTCTGCCCCCCCCCCCAAAAAAAATATAAAACTTGCTTCAAATCGCTTTAAACTATTGTCATTGTAGTGCGTATTTAATGTGCCGCTGCACTCTGATGTTGTAGGAGAAAACATTTATTACAAAGTCTATTTAATTAAGTAGAACGTGTCGTCTGTATTTATTTGAAGTTGCGCATTTTGATGTGACGTCACATTTCTCAACCCCTCCCCCCTCGTCACACATCGTCACAAATGTCTGACCCCCCCCCCCCCCTCAGGTACGTGACGTCATTTAGGGACGGCCCCAAGCTAGTGATTTCCCCTCTCTCCCCCTTCAGAATCAGACTCTTTCATTGTCATCATCACGTTTTAATTTTGCGTCCCGATTAGGGGCCGTCCATAAATGACGTCACGCACCTATTGGGGTGGGGGGGGGGTCAGACATTTGTGACGATGTGTGACGAGGGGGGGGGGGTGAGAAATGTGACGTCACATCAAAATTCGCAACTTTAAATAAATATAGACAACACGTTCTACTTAATTAAATAGACTTTGTAATAAATGTTTTCTCCTACATCATCAGAGTGCAGCGCCACATTAAATACGCACTACAATGACAATAGTTTAAAGCGATTTGAAGCATGTTTTATTTTGGGGGGGGGGGTGGGGCAGAGCTTTGTGACGTCATATTTGAGGGGGGGGGGGGGTCAAAAATCGTCCAAAATCGTGTGACGTCATTTATGGACGGCCCCCTTATCTGACGAGACAACGCGAGAACGATTTGCCAGCCCCTTGGGCTTTCATAGCCGACGGTTCACAACCCCGGGATCTTGTGTTCATTTATCGCGGAGAAATCCGATAATCTGTGAAGCTCTTCATGTCCAGTTCACCAGCATTAAGTCAAGCGCGCCTGATGATGATGATGATCATTATTATTGCTACCGCCGCTACGATATCACAGTCCTACGGTACAGTGTAAAACAAAACAGCAACGCGACACCCCTAAACACGAAACATCAGAGGACACGCGGTCCGATCCGGACCAGAAATTGCCCCTCCAACCGCTTATCTTTTCTGTGATCTCAGTCCCTTCAGCCTGGCTGTTGTGTGATGCGGGTGGCGGCGGTGGTGGTCGCGGTGGTGGTGGCGGTGGAGCTCAGCCAAGGTCAAACAGACCTCGCCAAGGTCAAACGGAACTCCCCCAAAGTCAAACGAACACCGCCAAAGTCAAAGGGAACACCACCGAGGTCAAACGGAACACCACCAAGGTCAAACGAACACCGCCAAGGTCAAACGAACCCCGCCAAGGTCAAACGGAACACCGCCAAAGTCAAACGGAACACCGCCAAGGTCAAACGGAACACCGCCAAGGTCAAACGGAACACCGCCGAGGTCAAGCGGAACCCCGCCAAGGTCAAACGGAACACCACCAAGGTCAAACGGAACACCACCAAGGTCAAACGGAACACCGCCAAGGTCAAACGGAACACCGCCGAGGTCAAACGGAACCCCGCCGAGGTCAAACGGAACCCCGCCAAGGTCAAACGGAACACCACCAAAGTCAAACGGAACACCACCAAAGTCAAACGGAACACCACCAAAGTCAAACGGAACACCACCAAGGTCAAACGGAACACCACCAAGGTCAAACGGAACACCACCAAGGTCAAACGGAACACCGCCGAGGTCAAACGGAACACCACCAAAGTCAAAAGGAACACCGCCAAGGTCAAACGGAACACCACCAAGGTCAAACGGAACACCGCCGAGGTCAAACGGAACACCACCAAGGTCAAACGGAACACCACCAAGGTCAAACAGAACACCACCAAAGTGAAACGGAACACCACCAAGGTCAAACGGAACACCACCAAGGTCAAACGGAACACCACCAAGGTCAAACAGAACCTTGACAGGTTCAAACGGAACACCGCCAAGGTCAAATGGAACACCACCAAGGTCAAAAGGAACACCACCAAGGTCAAACGGAACACCACCAAAGTCAAACGGAACACCACCAAAGTCAAACGGAACACCACCAAGGTCAAACGGAACACCACCAAGGTCAAACGGAACACTACCGAGGTCAAAAGGAACACCACCAAGGTCAAACGAACACCACCAAGGTCAAATGGAACACCACCAAGGTCAAACGGAACACCACTGAGGTCAAACGGAACCCCGGCAAGGTCAAACGGAACCCCGCTAAGGTGAAACGGAACCTCGCTAGGGTCAAACGGAACACCACCAAGGTGAAACGGACCACCAAGGTCAAACGGAACCTTGACAGGTTCAAACGGAACACCGCCAAGGTCAAACGAACACCACCAAGGTCAAACGAAACACCACCAAGAAGTAGCAGGTGGTGACGGCTTTTGGCTCACCATCGAACAAAGACTGCGGTTGACCCCCCAGGTTTTAGATGAGTGGGGGGGGGGGGGGCTGCTACTGCGATTGGCCGTCTGGAACGCGCTCTTCCTGTCGACATCAGGAAGCCACTGGGTGCTGTGCACTTTTACATCCACACTGAGCGTTCGTTTCTTTAGAAGAGAGAGTGTGTATGTGTGTGTGTATGTATGTGTGTGTGGTCGTATAGCGGGTAGGGGGCCGGCCATAAATGACGTCACGCACCTGGGAGGGGGGAGGGTCAGGCATTTGTGACGATGTGTGACGAAGGGGGGGGGGGGTGAGAAATGTGACGTCACATCATAATGGGCAACTTTAAATAAATATAGAATTAATATAACGACACTCTTACAACATCAGAGTGCAGCGCCACATTAAATACGCACTACGATGACAATAGTTTAAAGCGATTTGAAGCATGTTTTATATTTTTTTTTGGGGGGGGGGGGCAGAGCTTTGTGACGTCATATTTGAGGGGGGGGGGGTCTGACTTTTTGTGACGCCGTGTGACGAAGGGGGGAGGGGGGGGTCAAAAATCGTCCAAAATCGCGTGACGTCATTTATGGACGGCCCCAAGCGCGCTGCGCTACGAACCCGGCGACCCGAGTTCGATTCCCGCTCACGGCCAACACCACCGGTGACGATCATCTGAACCGCTCCTGGGCCTCCCCTAGGTCGACTCAGCCTCAAATGAGTACCTGGTGCGGTGTGTAGTAAACATCGCCACTGGGGAGACAAAGGCGGCCGGGCGTCGTGAATCCAAGTCCCGGGCGAAGCCGGGTAGTACAGCTTAGTACCAAATAATAAACGAAACTCGAACTTGAAAACTCGTGTGGGCCGACTTGCATATCAACCGTAAGAAGCACGTGGAGACCCACAGATGTCACGTGGGGATTTGTAAGGGATCGTAGGTTGCGGTGGAAAAAGACAGCGACGAACTGAACGCAACTCTTTAAAACAATAAAAAAAACTGTTCTAAAGAAATCAGTTTCCAATCTTCTACCCCCCCCCCCCCCCTGGTGTTTGTGGCGTTCTCTTCGCGGGGCCGAACTCCGGTGAGGTTCTTCTTCTGCTTGGTTCTTTCGGTAAAGTCACGTAGAAGGGAAATAATAAAATAATAAAAATAAAACATAATAAAATTCTCACGACGTTTCGGCCGAGAAGATGAATCCCTGCAGCCACGAACGCTTTAAATCGAAACCCATCCAATGCGTTAGTGATTTTTAAAATATTTTAGGCAGGAAATTCGTTTTCAAATTTAGATTTTTATTCTGGAAAATGTGGTCCCACCCCCCAATGTTGACACCATGGCTACGGCTTTGCCGTGTCACACACAACAACTCCCCGAGGTTGAATCGCTGTAGGGTTTGCTCGCATTCACAAATTGAAGAGCCCATTCTCAAATACGGAGTGGGGGGTGGGGGAGGTTGTCATCGTCACAAGAGCGACTCACCGCCACGCCACTCCGGACGCAAATAATCTCCGGCTCATCGGTTGCTATCAACATCAGCCGTACACTGATACCAGCAGGCACACGCAGAGACACGTAGAGTCACACACAGAACCATAGACTCACACACAAAACCATAGACTCACATAGAGACACATAGAGTCACACACAGAACCATAGACTCACGCAGAGACACATCGAGTCACACACAGAACCATAGACTCACATAGAGACACATAGAGTCACACACAGAACCATAGACTCACATAGAGACACATAGAGTCACACACAGAACCATAGACTCACGCAGAGACACATCGAGTCACACACAGAACCATAGACTCACATAGAGACACATAGAGTCACACACAGAACCATAGACTCACATAGAGACACATAGAGTCACACACAGAACCATAGACTCGCATGGAGACCCATAGAGTCACACAGAGAACCATAGACTCACATAGAGACCCATAGACTCACACAGAGAACCATAGACTCACATAGAGACCCATAGACTCACACACAGAACCATAGACTCGCATGGAGACCCATAGAGTCACACAGAGAACCATAGACTCACATAGAGACCCATAGACTCACACAGAGAACCATAGACTCACATAGAGACACATAGAGTCACACACAGAACCATAGACTCACATAGAGACACATAGAGTCACACACAGAACCATAGACTCACGCAGAGACCCATAGTCTCACACAGAGACCCATAGAGTCACACAGAGACCCATAGACTCACATAGAGACCCATAGAGTCACACACAGAACCATAGACTCACACAGAGACCCATAGAGTCACACAAAGAACCATAGACTCACACAGAGACCCATAGAGTCACACACAGAACCATAGACTCACATAGAGACACATAGACTCACATAGAGACCCATAGATCACACAGAGACCCATAGACTCACACAGAGACCAATAGACTCGCATGGAGATCTATCGATTCACACATAGAGACCCATAGACTCACATAGAGACCCATCGACTCACATAGAGACCCATAGACTCACGCAGATACCCATAGAGTCACACAGAGACACATAGAGTCACACAGGGACCCATAGACTCACACAGAGACCCATAGACTCACACAGAGACCCATAGAGTCACATACAGAACCATAGACTCACATAGAGACCCATAGACTCACACAGAGACCCATAGTCTCACACAGAGAGGCACAGACTCACGCAGAGACCCATAGACTCACACAGAGAGACATAGACTCACACAGAGATATATCGATTCACATACAGAATCATAGGTTCTCACAGAGACCCATAGACTCGCATGGAGAGACATAGACTCACACAGAGACCCATAGACTCACACAGAGACCCATACACTCACACAGAGACCCACAGACTCACACAGAGACCCATAGACTCACACAGAGACCCATAGACTCACATAGAGACCCATAGACTCACACAGAGACCCATAGACTCACACAGAGACCCATAGACTCACACAGAGACCCATAGACTCACACAGAGACCCATAGACTCACACAGACCCATAGACTCACACAGAGACATAGACTCACACAGAGACCCATAGACTCACACAGACCCATAGACTCACACAGAGACCCATAGACTCACACAGAGACCCATAGACTCGCACAGAGACCCATAGACTCACATACAGAATCATAGGTTCTCACAGAGACCCATAGAGTCGAATTACAGCTGGTAAGATAAATAAATAGTTTAGTTTAGTTCACGAAAAAGAGATACTTAGCTCAGTGGGCCCTAACCGGTAAAATAAAAAACAAAGTCAATAAAAATGTAAAATTACGACGTTTCGATCACAACACACGATCGCTTGTGTTGTGATTTTATTTACTTTGATATTTTTTATATGTTTCTATCTACGCGACTTTACCGAAAGAACCAAGAAGATGAATCCCTGCAGTCACGAAAGCTTTAAATCGAAAAATAAAGAGTTGAATATTTTGAACATCATGAATCACGCGGTGAAGCGATGACGTCTCCGACAGCCAATCAGATCATTCCCCGTCGTTGCATCACGATGGTGGGGGGTGCGAGGGTGGGGGCGAGGGTGGGGAGAGGGTGGGGTGGTGAGAGTGGGGGGGGGATGATGAGAGGGTGAGGGGGGTCAGAAGGTGGGGGGGAGAGTGTGGGGGGGAGGGTGAGAGGGTGGGGGCTGTGATGAGAGGGTGATGAGAGTGTGGGGGGGGGGGTGAGAGGGTGGGGGAGAGGGTGGGGGGAGGGTGGGGGGGGGTGAGAGGGTGGGGGGGATGATGAGAGGGTGAGGGGGGTCAGAGGGTGGGGAGTGTGGGGGGGTGAGAGGGTGGGGGCTGTGATGAGAGGGTGATGAGAGTGTGGGGGGGGGGGTGAGAGGGTGGGGGGGATGAGAGGTTGGGGGGATGAGAGTGTGGGGGGAGTGATTAGAGGGGGGGGGGATGAGAGGGGGGGGATGAGAGGGTGGGGGGGAGGGATGAGAGGGTGGGGGGGTGAGAGGGTGGGGGGATGAGAGGGTGAGGGGGGTGAGAGGGTGAGGAGGGTGAGAGGGTGGGGGGTGAGAGTGTGGGGGGTGAGAGGGTGGGGGCTGTGATGAGAGGGGGTGAGAGGGTGGGGGTGATGAGAGGGTGAGGGGGGTGAGAGGGTGAGGGGGGTGAGAGGGTGAGGAGGGTGAGAGGGTGAGGGGTGAGAGTGTGGGGGGTGAGAGGGTGAGGGGGGGGTGAGAGGGTGAGGGGGGTGAGAGTGTGGGGGATGAGAGGGTGAGGAGGGTGAGAGGGTGGGGGCTGTGATGAGAGGGGGTGAGAGGGTGGGGGTGATGAGAGGGTGAGGGGGGTGAGAGGGTGAGGGGGGGTGAGAGGGTGAGGAGGGTGAGAGGGTGAGGGGTGAGAGTGTGGGGGGGTGAGAGGGTGAGGGGGGGGTGAGAGGGTGAGGGGGGTGAGAGGGTGAGGAGGGTGAGAGGGTGAGGGGGGTGAGAGGGTGAGGAGGGTGAGAGGGTGAGGGGGGTGAGAGGGTGAGGGGGGTGAGAGTGTGGGGGGTGAGAGGGTGAGGGGGGGGTGAGAGGGTGAGGGGGGTGAGAGGGTGAGGAGGGTGAGAGGGTGAGGAGGGTGAGAGGGTGAGGGGGGTGAGAGGGTGAGGAGGGTGAGAGGGTGAGGGGGGTGAGAGGGTGAGGGGGGTGAGAGGGTGAGGGGGGTGAGAGGGTGAGGGGGGTGAGAGGGTGAGGGGGGTGAGAGGGTGAGGGGGGTGAGAGGGTGAGGAGGGTGAGAGGGTGAGGAGGGTGAGAGGGTGAGGGGGGTGAGAGGGTGAGGAGGGTGAGAGGGTGAGGGGGGTGAGAGGGTGAGGGGGGGGTGAGAGGGTGAGGGGTGAGAGTGTGGGGGGTGAGAGGGTGGGGGCTGTGATGAGAGGGTGAGGGGGGATGAGAGGGTGGGGGGCTGTGATGAGAGGGTGAGGGGGGATGAGAGGGTGGGGGTGATGAGAGGGTGAGGGGGGTCAGAGGGTGAGGGGGTTTAGAGGGTGAGGGGGGTCAGAGGGTGAGGGGGGTCAGAGGGTGAGGGGGGTCAGAGGGTGAGGGGGGTCAGAGGGTGAGGGGGGTCAGAGGGTGGGGAGGGATGAGAGGGTGGGGGGACAAATATTTTATTTCGAATTTTTTTTTTTATCTCCGTGACTTCACCGAAAGAACCAAAGAATAGGGATGAGAGGGTGGGGGGACAAATATTTTATTTCGAATTTTTTTTTTTATCTCCGTGACTTCACCGAAAGAACCAAAGAATAGGGATGAGAGTGTTGGGGGTGAGGGGAGATGGAGGGCAGTGGCGTAGCAAGGATATTTTGCGCCCGGGGACGTACTATAAAATTGCCCCCCCCCCCCGCTTAATCACATACCAAAATGTAATTACATGACATGCAGGCTGTGTGTGGCGGGATATATAAACGTTTAGGTTGCGGTGTAGATGTGTGCAGTAGTTTCAGGCTGTCGCGCCCGCCGCAATAAGTTCTAATGTGACGTTGTAAGCCTCATTTTGGCACCCCTTTCTTTACCTTGGCGCCCGGGGACACGTGTACCCCCCTGCCCCCCCCCCAGCTACGCCTCTGATGGAGGGGGTGGTGGGGGAGATGGAGGGGGGTGGTGGGGGAGATGGAGGGGGGTGGTGGGGGAGATGGAGGGGGGTGGTGGGGGAGATGGAGGGGGTGGTGGGGGAGATGGAGGGTAGTGGTGGGGGAGATGGAGGGGGGTGGTGGGGGAGATGGAGGGGGGTGGTGGGGGAGATGGAGGGGGTGGTGGGGGAGATGGAGGGGGGTGGTGGGGGAGATGGAGGGGGGTGGTGGGGGAGATGGAGGGGGGTGGTGGGGGAGATGGGGGGGGTGGTGGGGGAGATGGAGGGGGTGGTGGGGAGATGGAGGGGGGTGGTGGGGGAGGATGGAGGGGGGTGGTGGGGAGATGGAGGGGGTGGTGGGGGAGATGGAGGGGGGTGGTGGGGGAGATGGAAGGGGGTGGTGGGGAGATGGAGGGGGGTGGTGGGGGAGATGGAGGGGGGGTGGTGGGGAGATGGAGGGGGGTGGTGGGGGAGATGGAGGGGGTGGTGGGGGAGATGGAGGGGGGTGGTGGGGAGATGGAGGGGGGTGGTGGGGGAGATGGAGGGGGGTGGTGGGGAGATGGAGGGGGGTGGTGGGGGAGATGGAGGGGGGTGGTGGGGGGAGATGGAGGGGGGTGGTGGGGGAGATGGGGGGGGTGGTGGGGGAGATGGAGGGGGTGGTGGGGGAGATGGAGGGGGGTGGTGGGGGAGATGGAGGGGGGTGGTGGGGGAGATGGGGGGGGGTGGTGGGGGAGATGGAGGGGGTGGTGGGGGAGATGGAGGGGGGTGGTGGGGGAGATGGAGGGGGGTGGTGGGGGAGATGGAGGGGGGTGGTGGGGGAGATGGGGGGGGGTGGTGGGGGAGATGGAGGGGGTGGTGGGGGAGATGGAGGGGGGTGGTGGGGGAGATGGAGGGGGGTGGTGGGGGAGATGGAGGGGGGTGGTGGGGGAGATGGAGGGCAGTGGCGTAGCAAGGATATTTTGCGCCCGGGGACGTACTATAAAATTGCCCCCCCCCCCCCGCTTAATCACATACCAAAATGTAATTACATGACATGCAGGCTGTGTGTGGCGGGATATATAAACGTTTAGGTTGCGGTGTAGATGTGTGCAGTAGTTTCAGGCTGTCGCGCCCGCCGCAATAAGTTCTAATGTGACGTTGTAAGCCTCATTTTGGCACCCCTTTCTTTACCTTGGCGCCCGGGGACACGTGTACCCCCCTGCCCCCCCCCCAGCTACGCCTCTGATGGAGGGGGTGGTGGGGGAGATGGAGGGGGGTGGTGGGGGAGATGGAGGGGGGTGGTGGGGGAGATGGAGGGGGGTGGTGGGGGAGATGGAGGGGGTGGTGGGGGAGATGGAGGGTGGTGGTGGGGGAGATGGAGGGGGGTGGTGGGGGAGATGGAGGGGGGTGGTGGGGGAGATGGAGGGGGTGGTGGGGGAGATGGAGGGGGGTGGTGGGGGAGATGGAGGGGGGTGGTGGGGGAGATGGAGGGGGGTGGTGGGGGAGATGGGGGGGGTGGTGGGGGAGATGGAGGGGGGTGGTGGGGAGATGGAGGGGGGTGGTGGGGGAGATGGAGGGGGGTGGTGGGGGAGATGGAGGGGGGTGGTGGGGGAGATGGAGGGGGTGGTGGGGGAGATGGAAGGGGGTGGTGGGGAGATGGAGGGGGGTGGTGGGGGAGATGGAGGGGGGTGGTGGGGAGATGGAGGGGGGTGGTGGGGGAGATGGAGGGGGTGGTGGGGGAGATGGAGGGGGGTGGTGGGGAGATGGAGGGGGGTGGTGGGGGAGATGGAGGGGGGTGGTGGGGAGATGGAGGGGGGTGGTGGGGGAGATGGAGGGGGGTGGTGGGGGAGATGGAGGGGGGTGGTGGGGGAGATGGGGGGGGTGGTGGGGGAGATGGAGGGGGGTGGTGGGGGAGATGGAGGGGGGTGGTGGGGGAGATGGAGGGGGTGGTGGGGGAGATGGAGGGGGGGTGGTGGGGGAGATGGAGGGGGTGGTGGGGAGATGGAGGGGGTGGTGGGGGAGATGGAGGGGGGTGGTGGGGGAGATGGAGGGGGGTGGTGGGGAGATGGAGGGGGGTGGTGGGGAGATGGAGGGGGGTGGTGGGGAGATGGAGGGGGGTGGTGGGGAGATGGAGGGGGGTGGTGGGGGAGATGGAGGGGGGTGGTGGGGAGATGGAGGGGGGTGGTGGGGTGGGGAGATGGAGGGGGGTGGTGGGGGAGATGGAGGGGGGTGGTGGGGGAGATGGAGGGGGGTGGTGGGGGAGATGGAGGGGGGTGGTGGGGGAGATGGAGGGGGGTGGTGGGGGAGATGGAGGGGGGTGGTGGGGGAGATGGAGGGGGGTGGTGGGGGAGATGGAGGGGGGTGGTGGGGGAGATGGAGGGGGTGGTGGGGAGATGGAGGGGGTGGTGGGGGAGATGGAGGGGGGTGGTGGGGAGATGGAGGGGGGTGGTGGGGGAGATGGAGGGGGGTGGTGGGGGAGATGGAGGGGGGTGGTGGGGGAGATGGAGGGGGGTGGTGGGGGAGATGGAGGGGGGTGGTGGGGGAGATGGAGGGGGGTGGTGGGGGAGATGGAGGGGGGTGGTGGGGGAGATGGAGGGGGGTGGTGGGGGAGATGGAGGGGGGGTGGTGGGGGAGATGGAGGGGGGTGGTGGGGAGATGGAGGGGGGTGGTGGGGGAGATGGAGGGGGGTGGTGGGGGAGATGGAGGGGGGTGGTGGGGGGAGATGGAGGGGGGTGGTGGGGGAGATGGAGGGGGGTGGTGGGGGAGATGGAGGGGGGTGGTGGGGGGGGAGATGGAGGGGGGTGGTGGGGGAGATGGAGGGGGGTGGTGGGGGAGATGGAGGGGGGTGGTGGGGAGATGGAGGGGGGTGGTGGGGGAGATGGAGGGGGGTGGTGGGGGAGATGGAGGGGGGTGGTGGGGGAGATGGAGGGGGTGGTGGGGGAGATGGAGGGGGGTGGTGGGGGAGATGGAGGGGGGTGGTGGGGGAGATGGAGGGGGGTGGTGGGGGAGATGGAGGGGGGTGGTGGGGGAGATGGAAGGGGGTGGTGGGGGAGATGGAGGGGGGTGGTGGGGGAGATGGAGGGGGGTGGTGGGGAGATGGAGGGGGGTGGTGGGGGAGATGGAGGGGGGTGGTGGGTAGACGGGGGGTTGGGTTGGTTGGTGAAGAGGGTGGGGGGGGGGGCAAAGAGGGTGGGGGGGGATAGGTGAAGAGGGTGGGGGTGGGGGGGGGGCAAGAGGGTGGGGGGATAGGTGAAGAGGGTGGATGGGTGAATGAGTGAGCGAAGAGAGGGTGGGGGGTAAAGAGTGTGGGGTTGGTGGGTGGGTGGGTGGTGGGGGGGTGAAGAGGGTGGGGCTGGCGAAGGGGGCGAGGGGGAGGGGGGGCGAGGGGGAGAGGGGGGGCGAGTGACGTCACGCGGCAGTGACTTATCAAAGTGTGGGCGACCTTTTATAGAGGAGTAGTAGGAGGTAGTGGTGGTGGTGGTTGTGGTTGTTGCTGTTGTTGCTACTGGGCGCTTCCCGGACAGATGCACGCCGCGACGATGACGATGACCACCGTGCACATGGCAGCCCTCGTCAGGGCGGCCTTCATCGCCTTCGGAGGCGTCCTCTTCGCGGCGCTGTGGTTCATGCATCTCGTCTCCATAGGCTACCTGTAAGTAGCGCGGCGGCGGGCTGGACGACTCGGTGTTGGTGACGGTGGTGGTTGTGGTGGTGATTGTGGTGGTTGTGGTGGTGGTGATGACGGTGGTGGTGTTGGTGGTGGTGTTGGTGGTGATGGTGGTGGTGGCGGTGGTTGGTGGTGGTGGTGGTGTTGTTGGTGGTGGTGTTGTTGGTGGTGGTGATGGTGACGGTGGTGGTGGTTGTGGTGGTTGGTGGTGGTTGTGGTGGTGGTGACGGTGGTGGTTGTGGTGATGGTGACGGTGGTGGTTGGTGATGGTGGTGGTGGTTGGCGGTGGTGGTGGTGATGATGGTGGTGTCGGTGATGGTGTTGGTGGCGGTGGTTGGTTGTGGTGGTGGTGGTGTTGGTGGTTGGTGGTGGTGGTTGTTGTGGTGGTTGTGATGGTGGTGGTGGTTGGTGGTGGTGGTGGTGGTGGCGGTGGTGGTTTGTGGTGGTGGTTGGTGATGGTGAGGGTGGTGGTTGGTGGTTGTGGTGGTTGTGGTGGTGGTGATGGTGTTGTTGGTGGTGATGGTGGTGTTGTTGGTGGTGGTGGTGATGGTGAGGGTGGTGGTTGGTGGTTGTGGTGGTTGTGGTGTTGTTGGTGGTGTTGTTGGTGGTGATGGTGGTGTTGTTGGTGGTGGTGGTGTTGGTGGTGGTGATGGTGGTGGTGGTTGGTGGTGTTGGTGGTGGTGGTGTTGTTGGTGGTGGTGATGGTGTTGTTGGTGGTGGTGATGGTGTTGTTGGTGGTGATGGTGGTGTTGTTGGTGGTGATGGTGGTGTTGTTGGTGGTGGTGGTGTTGTTGGTGGTGTTGTTGGTGGTGGTGGTGTTGTTGGTGGTTGTGGTGATGGTGGTGTTGTTGGTGTTGTTGGTGGTGGTGGTGGTGTTGTTGGTGGTGGTGTTGGTGGTGGTGGTGTGTTGGTGGTGGTTGTGGTGTTGGTGGTGGTGATGGTTGTGGTGTTGTGGTGGTGGTGGTGGTGTTGTTGGTGGTGGTGTTGGTGATGGTGGTGTTGTTGGTGGTGGTGGTGTTGTTGGTGGTGGTGGTGTTGTTGGTGGTGGTGATGGTGGTGGTGTTGTTGTTGGTGGTGGTGGTGGTGGTGTTGTTGGTGTTGTTGGTGGTGTTGTTGGTGTTGTTGGTGGTGGTGGTGTTGTTGGTGGTGGTGGTGTTGGTGGTGGTGGTGTTGTTGGTGGTGGTGTTGGTGATGGTGGTGGTGTTGTTGTTGGTGGTGGTGGTGGTGGTTGTGGTGATGGTGGTGTTGTTGGTGTTGTTGGTGGTGGTGTTGTTGGTGTTGTTGGTGGTGGTGGTGGTGTTGTTGGTGGTGGTGTTGGTGGTGGTGGTGTTGTTGGTGGTGGTGATGGTGGTGTTGTTGGTGGTGGTGGTGTTGTTGGTGGTGTTGTTGGTGGTGGTGGTGTTGTTGGTGGTGGTTGTGGTGTTGTTGTTGGTGGTGGTGGTGTTGTTGGTGGTGGTTGTGGTGTTGTTGTTGGTGGTGGTGTTGTTGGTGGTGGTGGTGGTTGTGGTGATGGTGGTGTTGTTGGTGTTGTTGGTGGTGGTGGTGGTGGTTGTGGTGATGGTGGTGTTGTTGGTGTTGTTGGTGGTGGTGGTGGTGGTTGTGGTGATGGTGGTGTTGTTGGTGTTGTTGGTGGTGGTGATGGTGGTGGTTGTGGTGTTTTTAAACTCGCTGCAAGGCGAGGAAGTGGAGACGACTTCCTCGAGCTCGCGGAGGAACGCCGCGAGAGTGGGGGGGGGTAGCAACAGCGGGCGACCATTAGCTGTGTGTGTGTGTCTGTGTGTGTGTCTCTGTGTGTGTGTGTCTGTGTGTGTGTCTTGTGTGTGTGTGACTGTGTGTGTGTCTGTGTGTGTGTTTCTGTGTGTCTCTCTCTGTGTGTGTCTGTGTGTGTCTGTGTGTGTGTGTCTGTGTGTGTCTGTGTGTGTCTCTGTGTGTGTCTCTGTGTGTGTGTCTGTGTGTGTGTTTCTGTGTGTCTCTCTGTGTGTGTCTCTCTGTGTGTGTGTTTCTGTGTGTCTCTCTGTGTGTGTGTCTGTGGTGTGTGTCTGTGTGTGTCTCTGTGTGTGTCTGTGACTGTGTGTGTGTCTGGTGCTGTGTGTGTGTGTCTCTGTGTGTCTGTGTGTGTGTGTCTCTGTGTGTGTGTCTGTGTGTGTGTGTCTGTGTGTCTGTGTGTCTGTGTGTGTGTCTGTGTGTGTGTGTCGTGTGTGTGTCTGTGTGTGTGTCTGTGTGTGTGTGTGTCTGTGTGTGTGTCTGTCTCTCTGTGTGTGTCTCTGTGTGTGTGTCTGTGTGTGTGTGTGTCTGTGTGTGTGTCTGTCTCTCTGTGTGTGTCTCTCTGTGTGTGTCTCTGTGTGTGTGTGTCTGTGTGTGTGTCTGTGTGTGTGTGTGTCTGTGTGTGTCTCTGTGTGTGTGTCTGTGTGTGTGTGTGTCTCTGTGTGTGTGTGTCTGTGTGTGTCTCTGTGTGTGTGTGTCTCTGTGTGTCTCTGTGTGTGTGTGTCTGTGTGTGTCTCTGTGTGTGTGTGTCTCTGTGTGTCTCTGTGTGTGTGTGTCTGTGTGTGTGTGTCTCTGTGTGTGTGTCTCTGTGTGTCTCTGTATGTGTGTCTGTGTGTGTGTGTCTCTGTGTGTGTGTCTCTGTGTGTCACTGTATGTGTGTCTTTGTGTGTGTGTCTCTGTGTCTCTCTGTGTGTCTCTCTGCATGTCTCTCTGTGTCTCTCTCTCTGTGTCTCTGTATGTGTGTCTCTGTATGTGTCTGTGTGTGTCTGTGTGTCTCTGCGTCTCTGTATGTGTGTCTCTCTCTCTGTGTGTCTCTCTCTGTGTGTCTCTGTGTCTCTCTGTCTTTGTGTGTGTCTGTGTCTCTGTCTTTGTGTGTGTCTGTGTCTCTGCGTGTCTCTGCATGTGTTTGTGTCTCTGCGTGTCTTTCTGTGTCTTTCTGTGTGTCTGCGTGGCGGTGAGCGGTGGCGCGGTGCTTGGCGCTCTGCGCGTGGGCCACCCCTATGTCGACTCGGCCTTAAAACGGCCACGAGTACTGCACAATGGGTCCACCTCGCACACGACCCTTGTGCAAGGTGTTTGCTGAGAGACACAATAAGCATTTGTTGAGAGATAATATAAGTTCACGCGTACGGTTGCCATCGCGAAGTGGACCACCACCCCCCCACTCCCCGTTGCTGTTCCGTGAACGGCGTTGACCATCCGTCCACAGAGATGGTGAACACGTTGAGAATGAGAATTTGTATTCGAGAAAAATCCGATGAACTATGAAACTCACCCCCCACTCCCCACCCATTTCACACAGTTCCTGGTTATTCTCGTACAGGGAAATTGAGTTTGCAGGTCCGTACGTCGTACAGCCCTTTGAATGCGGGAAAAAAAATGTTTCGTCTATTTGCGTGTTTCTTTCTCCCTTGTGATGGGAACTTTGAATTGGTCTGTAATAATTTCGATTTAAAGCTTTCGTGACTGCAGGGATTCATCTTCTTGGTTCTTTCGGTAAAGTCATCACGTAGAAGGGAAATAATAAAATAATACAAATAAAACATAATAAAATACAACGTTTCGGCCACAACGCAAGCAACCGTCCTCAGGTGGAGAACAGGTCTGTCGGGGAGACAGCGACAGACCTGTTCTTCACCTGAGGACGGCTACTTGCGTTGTGGCCAAAACGTCGTGAGAATTGTATTTTATTATGTTTTATTTTTATTATTTTATTATTTCCATTCTACGTGACTTTACCGAAAGAACCACGAAGATGGTCGGTAATAAGGTAGGGGCACCGGGAAGGGGTTGACATGGATGCAACCGGTCCCTTAGGTCGACTCAGCCTTAAATGAGTCTTGCCCGGTGCCGGTGTGTGAAACATTGTCGCGAAGAGACGCTTTCAACCAGAAGTCGTTGAAGACCACAATGGGGATCTTTCTAATTCTGGGCATCTTCTAGGGGCCGAGTGCCTGGCAATGCTTTCATGGCTTTATTTTGGTGATTTCGACAAGTTTATTGGTTTAGCCATGTTTGTTTGTTGTAGTACGAAGTAAGACTGATGGCCTTAATCTAAGTTGTCTTGTGGTTGTTGTTGTTGTTTGACTTGCATCCCACTGGGATTTTTGCACACAGCGTTGGTGTGTAACGGTGTTTTTTCTGCAATATTTTGCTGTCTTTTCTCGGATTTTCTGTTAGCACTCAGTCACATATTCACTTTAAGATGTTTCATGTTTTTGTTTTTTGTTTGTTGCGGTTGCACCCGATTCAAGAGCCGAATGGCTCACAGGGCTACTACACCGAATCAATGAACTTTGAACTTGAGCGAGACAAAGGCGGCCGGCCTTCACGAGTGCTGCTCCTTCACAGCACTTGCCCCAACAGTTCGTGAAGGCTATACGGGGGGTCTTTGCTTTTGGTGCCAAGCGGGAGTTTCGCTGGTGTACAACTCTTTGGGGGAGTCGGTGGCGACCGGACGGGCACCTCATCATGAGGCAGAGGTCGCAACCGGGTATCCGATACACGATACCCGGCTACCCGTACCCGGCCGGGTACGGGTACGGGTACCTGTTTGCGACCCTGGTGCGGCCGGGTACGGGTACGGGTAGACCGTGAGTCACTGGTGAGTCACCGTTTGTCACTCATTTCCCAACGTCTTGTCTCTTCTCACAATTCAAGTTCCTAGAATCAACCCACCCGCGCCTGCAACATGGCTTCATCCCAGAGGTCGCAATCAGGTACCCGTACCCGGCTGGGTACGGGTAGGGTTCGGGTACGGCCGGATACGGCTACGGGTACCCGTTTGCGACCCTGGTGCGGCCGGGTACGGGTACGGGTAAGGAATAAAACCCGTTTGCGACCTCTGCTTAAGAGCAGCACCCAGCAAGGCGCTGGCTCGGGCGGCGGCCCGTGTACTCGTGGAAATGTGATCCTCCTCTTGAGCTCTGAATTGTCGCCTAGCGACCGCTGATCCCTTCTGTTTGGACTGTGGCGGTTGCCAGGGGAGACTGTGGGGGTCGGTGGTGGTGGTGGGGGGGCAGGTGACGATGGCCGCCGTTCACCTGATACCTCCCGGAGAGCTTCCCGACCTCGGCTTTTCGCGCCGAGCTCGGTGACCCCTTTCCTTCCCCCCCCGTCCCGCGACCCCCGGCTGTGTGCAGTGCGAACGACGAAGTTTCACCATGGACCATTGCCGTACGTCATCGTCAGCCGGTGATTGTTACCACCGCCGCCGCCGCAGCCACAATCATTGTCGTTAATCTCGTCGTCGCCCGTCGCATCTGAAAGCGTCGATCCTGAAAACGTGGTGGGGAAAGACCGGAGGACGCGGAGAAAAATCCACACGGCCACGAGGAGAGGGAGAGAGAGAGACACGCAAACTTCGTGTACCAGGCGAGGTAGTTGACGACTTTCTGGGCCTTGCCATCAGAGTTGGGGCCTTCCAAAGAAACTCCAAATATTCAGCAACAGCAGCAACCGTGCCAGACCACACCAAGACAACGCCACGAAGCAGGTCCCTCCAATAAAATGTCACATTAATATTTCGATTTAAAGCTTTCGTGACTGCAGGGATTCATCTTCTTGGTTCTTTCGGTAAAGTCACGTAGAAGGGAAGTAATAAAATAATAAAAATAAAGATAATAAAATAATTCTCACGACGTTTCGGCCACAACGCGAACAGACCTGTTCTCCACCTGAAGACGGCTGCTTGCGTTGTGGCCGAAACGTCGTGAGAATTATTTTATTTTGTTTTATTTTTATTATTTTCCTTCTACGTGACTTTACCGAAAGAACCAAGAAGACGTTCATATTTGGCGAGTCTCAGAGTTACAAATCGCATTTGCCAATGTGGCTTTGCCGTGTCCAGCACCGCCAATCTTTTCGCTGCAGGATGTCCATTGCGACGTGGGGCGTTGTTGGTGGTACGGTTCGTCTGCTGGTGCCAGTGGGGGTAAAAAAGAAACACAAAACACACAAACCCCCCTAGGAAACGAGACTCACTGAACCCGCGAATGGGCCGGTGTCGGCACGGCCTGCGTTCTTGGCTCGGGCGTGCAGCTGGAAATGCGGCTTCGCCAAGACGCACCTCCCGACTTGCTGCGTGCGGTGTGTGAAAGATAAGTTCAGCGAACGTGACACACACAGTGACCCCGGTGACCCCAGTCTGTCACGTTCACGGTTCGCAGTGGCGAACGGCAGAGGTCGCAAACGGGTTTTGATTCCTTACCCGTACCCGGCCGTACCAGGGTCGCAAACGGGTACCCGTACCCGGCCGGGTACAGGTAGCCGTATCCTACCCGTACCCTACCCGTACCCTGCTCGAAATGAGTGACAAACGGTTACTCACCAGTGACTCACGGCCTACCCGTACCCGTACCCGGCCGCACCAGGGTCGCAAACGGCTACCCATATCCGTACCCGGGTAGCCGGGTATCGGGTAGGGTACGGGTATCGGGTACCCGATTGCGACCTCTGGCGAATGGGCAACCGATTATATTACCACTCATTTGGCGCGTGCGTTTTGCTTCAAGACACCATTGCATGGCGACCGTTCGACACAAATGAATCGCACACAATACCTCGCCGATCTGGTCCCGGAGCATAAACTCATCGCGCGACACTCCGAAATGAGTGACAAACGGTGACTCACCAGTGACTCACGGCCTACCCGTACCCGGCCGCACCAGGGTCGCAAACGGCTACCCGTACCCGGCCACGGGTAGCCGGGTATCGGGTAGGGTACGGGTATCGGGTACCCGGTTGCGACCTCTGGCGAATGGGCAACCGATTATATTACCACTCATTTGGCGCGTGCGTTTTGCTTCAAGACACCATTGCATGGCGACCGTTCGACACAAATGAATCGCACACAATACTTCGCCGATCTGGTCCCGGAGCATAAACCCATCGCGCGACACTCCGGCGGTCATCCTCCCAGCAGCGGCGTCTGGCCAAGTCACCGAGCAAAGCCGGCGGTCGCCGTCATCGCGCGGCGCTTTCAGATACGCTTCTGCGGCCGTCTGGAACGCTCTCCTGCTCCGATGTTGGGAAGCCACCGGAGCTTTGCGCTTTTAAATCGTCGTCTAAATTAAAAACTCGCTTATTTGGAACCGCTTCTTGGGTTTAGTTTGTTGTCCTTGGCTTCGTACAGTGCAAAATAAGTTCGGCGTACGTGCGTGCGCTCAATGTAGGGCAGCGCTTTCCGACCCGCTCTGCCATGTGGGAGCGGCGGTTGTCGCGTGATTTTTTTTCGCGTTCAGTTTGTCGTCCGTTTCCCGCGCCTCCTCTCGTGAGCGTGGCTGTCAACGTCCGGTGGCGAAGGAGGTTAGGCGCACGTGCGCACGCGGAATTTGGATGGACTTGATGGATTCGAGCCTTGGACCACTCTTCAGAAGGGGGCGAAAGATTTGGCCACCGCGCAGGAGAAGAGCGGGTTAGTTGACGAGGAAAGATGGGGCCGGAGGAAGAGCCATGGGCGCGGACGACCAGGCGGAATTGCAAAGTGGCCTTCCAGAAAGCGAGGGCAAGCGGAGGAGAAGCAGCCTGCTGATGAGACGCTAAAATGTTTAAACCGGCGCTACGTCTCTCCACGACAACGGATGGAGGGTGACTTCTAGTAGTGATGTGTGGACAAGGGGGGGGGGCTATGGCAGTGGTTCTTTCATCACCTGGGGGGGGGGTGGGGAGGGGTGCGAGACACGGCCAGATTTCGCTTCTTTCAAAGGTTAATCGCCGAAAACAAATCGAGCAACGGGGGCGCGCGAGTGACGGCGACCGCTTTGTTTCGTCAAACCCCCCGCACTCGTTAACTTTGCGAACAAAAAAAAATGTTTAACGGCCGAGAAAGCGAGGCTGCGGTAAAGGTTAAGCAACTACTGGGCCTCGAGAGAGAGGGTTAAACATTGCCCGGAGGAGGTCACGTTAACGAGACAGACAATTTTTATTATTCGGTTTCTAGCCGTCGCCTTCGCTGCCAAGCTTCAGCGGGCTCGAGCAGCGCCCGAGGGCTTAATAAATGCAAGGTTTTAATGCCTTGGCCTGCGGAGCGTGGAGAATAACGCGGCATTACGCAAGCGTGAATGCGCTCACTCCCCCTCCTCCTTTTCGGCGGCGGATGAAATTGAGGCACAAGGAGCGTGGCTCGGGCAGCCTCTTGCCATGGGAGCAGAGGTCGCAACCGGGTACCCTATACCCGTACCCTACGCGATACCCGGCTACCCGTACCCGGCTGGGTACGGGAGGTACCCGTTTGCGACCCTGGTGCGGCCGGGTACGGGTTACGGGTAGGCCGTGAGTCACTGGTGAGTCACCGTTTCGATTTAAAGCTTTCGTGACTGCAGGGATTCATCTTCTTGGTTCTTTCGGTAAAGTCACGTAGAAGGGAAGTAATAAAATAATAAAACTAAAACATGATAAAATAATTCTCACGACGTTTCGGCCACAACGGACGGCTACTTGCGTTGTGACCGAAACGTCGTGAGAATTATTTTATTATGTTTAATTTTTATTATTTTATTACTTCCCTTCTACGTGACTTTACCGAAAGAACCAAAAAGATGAGTCACCGTTTGTCACTCATTTCCCAACGTCTTGTCTCTTCTCACAATTCAAGTTCCTAGAATCAACCCACCTGCGCCTGCAACATGGCTTCATCCCAGAGGTCGCAATCAGGTACCCGATACCCGTACCCTACCCGTACCCGGCCGGGTACGGGTAGGGTACGGGTACGGCCGGGTACGGGTACCCGTTTGCGACCCTGGCGCGACCGGGTACGGGTACGGGTAGGGAATCAAAACCCGTTTGCGACCTCTGCATTGGAGTGTGGAATTTCCGCCCCTCCGTTTGGTTCGCAGCCACGAGAGCGATGGGGAGAACGACGGCACGTGGAGCAATGAACACTTTTTTAAATCCTTTATATTAAGTTCGCTCGCTTGCTTGCTTAGGACCGTGCAAATCTTTCGGTCGTTTTTTAACCCACTTCTCGTGATCCAATCGAGCTGACGTTTTGCACACAGACTCGTTGTGCGTGACAATTAATGTTCGTGAAATTTTTTTCTCCAAAATTTTACACTTTTTAGGACAAAAATATTATATTTAATTACCAATTGCTTAATGCTGCCATGCAATCATCTGACCCATAGGTGGCAGCCATCTCAAGCCAGAGGACGAGAGGACTCTAGCCGCCACGCATATAAAGGATTTATAGTGAAAAACTTTGTTTTTACGGGTTATACTTGTTTCAAACTACTTTTTATCCTGCCGTGTAAAATCCTGGCGAACGCAAATAATGGCTCAACGAAGAAGCGGCTCGCAGTCCTCGTGTGGACATTTATAGCAGTGGCCAAATACTGTAAACGGCGTGACGTTGGTTGTAAATAAAATAAAATGAAGTAAAATAGTTAGATTTATCTTGTTGGTTCTTTCGGTAAAGTCGCGTAGAAGGGAAATAATAAAATAATAATAAAACATAATAAAATACAATTCTCACGACGTTTCGGCCACAACGCAAGCAGCCGTCCTCAGGTGAAGAACAGGTCTGTCGGAAAGACAGCGTCTGAATAGCGTCTGAATGTCTTTCCGACAGCCCTGTTCTTCACCTGAGGACGGCTGCTTGCGTTTGTGGCCGAAACGTCGTAAGAATTGTATTTTATTACGTTTTATTTTTATTATTTTATTATTTCCCTTCTACGTGACTTTTCCGAAAGAACCCAAGAAGATGAATCCCTGCAGTCACGAAAGAAGCTTTCAATCGAAATGTAGTTCTGTTTAGTCCACGGGCAGTCATGCATCTCGATGCATTCACAGTATTTGGCTGCTGTGAATTTCCACGCGATTAAGGCCACTTTTGTTGAGCTGTCATTCGTGTTGGCCAGGTGGCTTCCGAAGACGAGCTACGCTACTCGGTGGGCCTTCCCCGGTGAAATAAAAACGATGGCTTAGTTTATACATCTTCTATTCCACTCGTTGTCAAGCACAGAGATCCTGGTGCAGCGTTACACCTCGCCGGCGCGATTCGCGGCGCAGTTTCAGTTTTTTCATTTCAGTTTTCATTTATTTGGTGTATAGCCCCCGTGAGCCATTCGGCTCTTGAATCGGGTGCAACCGCAACAAACACAAAAATGAAAAACTTAAACAAGAAAACATCTCAAAGTGAATTTCGATTTAAAGCTTTCGTGACTGCAGGGATTCATTTTCTTGGTTCTTTCGGTAAAGTCATCACGTAGAAGGGAAATAATAAAATAATAAAAATTAAACATAATAAGATAAAATTCTCACGACGTTTCGGCCACAACGCAAGCAGCCGTCCTCGCTGACCAATATTATTCGTAATGAAGGTTTTTTTTGGGTTAGATCGTGCGCGTATAAATGCGTCGTAGCCCTGCTAATTAACTGATTCACAATAACCCCCCCCCCCCCCCTCTTCCTCCTCTGATCTCTGCACCTGATGGGTTGACGGTGATGAAGTCATCTGGCTCGATTTAAAACCAGAAGCAGGTGGATTGCTTCACTATTCTGCCAAATCGCCGCGATGATGCTGGCTGTAATTATCAGTCATGATACTCAAATCGTAAATGTTGTGGATTTACTCTCCAACACACCGGTGGGCTGAAGAAGTACACTACACTATACACTACACTATACACTACACTATATACTACACTATATACTAACTACACTATACACTACACTATACACTACACTATACACTACACACTACACTATACACTACACTATACACTACACTATACACTACACTATACACTATATACTAACTACACTATACACTACACTACACACTACACTATACACTACACTATACACTACACTATACACTACACTATACACTATATACTAACTACACTATACACTACACTACACACTACACTATACACTACACTATACACTACACTATACACTACACTATGCACTATACTATGCACTATACTATGCACTACACTATACACTACACTATACACTACACACTACACTATACACTACACACTACTATACACTACACTATATACTAACTACACTATGCACTACACTAAACACTACACTACGCACTACTATACACTACACTATACATTACACTATACATTACACTATACACTACACTATACACTACACTATGCACTAACTACACTATGCACTACACTAAACACTACACTATATACTAACTACACTATGCACTACACTAACACCACTACACTATGCACTACACTAAACACTACACTACACACTACACTATACACTACACTACACACTACACTATATACTAACTACACTATGCACTACACTAAACACTACACTACACTATACACTAACTACACGATGCACTACACTACACACTACACTACACTACTATACACTACACTATACACTACACTACTAAACACTACACTATACACTACACTATACACTACACTATACACTACACTACTAAACACTACACTATACACTACACTACTAAACACTACACTATACACACTATACACTACACTACCATACACTACACTATACACTACACTACACTATACACTACACTATACACTACACTACTAAACACTACACTATACACTATACACTAAACTAGTAACTAATTGGCGCGTTGTTTACGCGACGAAGCTTACTGGCTGTGCCGGCTGGTTGGAGGGTTTCGACACATTTATACTCGCGCGATCTTCAGCGTTCATTCGGTTTCATCTTAATCTTTTTCTTTTTTGCCGCCGGTTAAAACCCGCCGCGCGTTTCGCCCCCCGCCGGATCTGGCCTCCGCCGTGGAGACCAGATCGGCGCAAACCAACGAACGAACGACAAGAAAGCCAACTTCTTGGTTCTTTCGGTAAAGTCACCACGTAGAAGGGAAGTAATAAAATAATAAAAATAAAAACATAATAAAATAACACTGCACTATACACTACATGTTTTTATTTTTATTATTTTATTATTTCCCTTCTACGTGATGACTTTACCGAAAGAACCAAGAAGATGAATCCCTGCATAATATTTATAATGTTTTATTCTTATTATTTTATTATTTCCCTTTTACGTGACTTTACAGAAAGAACCAAGAAGATGAATCCCTGCATATTTTATTATGTTTTATTTATATTATTTTATTACTTCCCTTCTACGTGATGACTTTACCGAAAGAACCAAGAAGATGAATCCCTGCAGTCACGAAAGCTTTAAATCGGAGCTTAGATTAGTTTACTTTTATATTGGATATATTTTAAAAGTGATTAGTTTATCTTCTTGGTTCTTTCGGTAAAAATAATAAAATAAAACATAATAAATAATCCAATTCTCACAACAGTGAGAATTGTATTTTTTTATGATGTTTTATTTTTATTATCTTATTACTTCCCTTCTACGTGATGACTTTACCGAAAGAACCAAGAAGATGAATCCCTGCATAATATTTAATAATGTTTTATTCTTATTATTTTATTATTTCCCTTTTACGTGATGACTTTACCGAAAGAACCAAGAAGATGAATCCCTGCAGTCACGAAAGCTTTAAATCGACAAGAAAGCCAACGTGATGCGCACCGATCGGGGAAGGGGGGGTGGGGGAAACGGAGCGAGCGATCAAGGGTCGTCTTGGCGACACGTTTGGCCGCATCGGGGACGCTGCTCCTGGACGCGGCGTCTTATTATTTAATGTGAAAGAGAGAAAGAGAGAGAGACGCCGCCTGAACACTTAGAGATCCGCTCGATCGTATAAATACCTGCGGCCGACTCGCATAGAAACCACACAGACTCACAAAGAGACCCTTAAAATATAAAAAAAACCCACGTCCGCGTGACCGGGCCGTTGGGGAAACGTGACCACCGTGGACCCGTATCGAGAGATCCACGTTTCCTACTCGAACGAACGTTTCCGTTCCGTACAAACGACGCGCGGCGCATGCAATGCGTCTTGGCGCGGCGATGTGGCATGTTTGCAGTGGCACACGCACACGCACTTGTGAAGAGAGAGAGAGTGTGTGTGCGCGTGTGTGTGTGTCCGCAGACACGCGCACGGAAACCCGGAGATTGACACGGGTACACGTGGATTTGCGTGGAGGGCCGTACGTAGCCGACTGCTCATGGGAGGCGGTGAAAGGACAACGAACTTAACACGAAAAGCAGCTAAATTTCGATTTAAAGCTTTCGTGACTGCAGGGATTCATCTTCTTGGTTCTTTCGGTGCATATATGCACATTCTTTTGTTAAGGCGCTCTTCTTCCACCTCCAACCCAGCTTATATATAAGCTCCAAGCTTGGCAGTGTCTCATTCTTCACCTGAAGACGGCTGCTTGTGTTGTGGCCGAAACGTCGTGAGAATTATTTTATTATGTTTTATTTTTATTATTTTATTACTTCCCTTCTACGTGACTTTACCGAAAGAACCAAGAAGACGAAAAGCAGCTCTCGCGAGAAATGAGTTCGTCAAGCTCGATGATTTAAAAGTGCCGTGTCTCCCGGTGGCTTCCTCGTATCGGAAGGGAAGAACGTTCCAGACGGGTCTTGGGTCTAATTGTCCACGCTCAACTCACGTTGGCTGTAAATCACCAACGGTCCCCTTACGTTGTGGCAAGCCTCGGGGCCACTTCCTGGAGTCGTGGAGTTCTTCCATTACTCGTACGGTACATTTCATTAAAGCGTGTAAAATTTTTTTTTTATATTACTTATTTTAGGGGTGCCACAGTGGCTAGGAGATGTTAACTACCTCGCCCGGTATACAGGAGGTCGTGGGTTCGATCCCGACGCCTGCTGCTGTATATTTGGAGTTTGCGTGTCTCTCTCTTATCATCATCATCACGGTGGCTAGGAGATGTTAACTACCTCGCCCGGTATACAGGAGGTCGTGGGTTCGATCCCGACGCCTGCTGCTGTAGATTTTGAGTTTGCGTGTCTCTCTCCCCATGGTTGCGTGGATTTTTCTCCAGGGCCCCCCCCGATTTTTCCCTCATTTAGAAACTCGTGTTCAGAGTGTTTGGCTACTGCTCTAAATCTCCACGTGACCGGACCAGACGGACAGATCAGACAGACGGACGGCTGAACGAAAGCGGCTCTCATCGTCGCCACGTGGACGGTTTTCCCCGGCAGCGGCCAAACACTCTGAACGCGCGACCTCGATTTGTAAAAGTGCTCGCGCGATGATAATACGACGCGTTACCGAGGTGACGCGTGCGCCGGTAAAGGCTGAAGTCTTATTTGTTTTGCATCATCTTGACGCTGGCAGACAAAGTGGTCCCACAGATGCAACTGGTCAACCCGAGATAATTTTGCCGCTTTGCATCGCTTTTGCGCCCTTCCGCCTTTTGGCGTTTCTCGGGGAGAGGGGGCGGCGGGGGGGGTGAGATAAGGCCATCGTAGAGATTGTAGGCCATTCGGTACCAGGGACAATGCGTGCGTTATCAACGCGTGTTTATTTGCATGTTTTGCCACAAGCATGATGTCCTTGACAACGAGTGGAGTGCCGCCGTCACGAGGCGTTATCTCTATTGCCTGGTCTGCAGGAGGTCGTGGGTTCGATCCCGACCCTGACGATGCCTGCTGTATATTTGCAGTTTGAGCGTCTCTCTCTCATCATCACCATCATGGTGGCTAGGAGATGTTAACTACCTCGCCTGGTATACAGGAGGTCGTGGGTTCGATCCCGACCCTAACGATGCCTGCTGCTGTATATTGGAGTTTTCGTGTCTCTCTCTCATCATCATCACGGTGGCTAGGAGATGTTAACTACCTCGCCTGGTATACAGGAGGTCGTGGGTTCGATCCCGACCCTGATGATGCCTGCTGTTGTATATTTGGAGTTTGTGTGCGTGTCTCTCTCTCATCATCATCACAGTTGCGAGATGTTAACTACCTCGCCTGGTCTGCAGGAGGTCGTGGGTTCGATCCCGACCCTGACGATGCCTGCTGTTTATTGGAGTTTGAGTGCGTGTCTCTCTCATCATCATCATCACCGTGACTAGGAGATGTTAACTACCTCGCCTGGTATACAGGAGGTCGTGGGTTCGATCCCGACCCTGATGATGCCTTTTGTATATTTGGAGTTTGCGTGTCTCTCTCTCTCCCCATGCTCAAGTGGATTTTTCTCCGCATCCTCCCGTTTTTTCCCTCCCCATTTTAGAATCGACGTCGTGCGTTTTAGATAAATTTCCAAGCGGCGATAAGCCGCTTCGTTGAGCTATCGTTCGTGATGACCGGGTCGCTCCTGAAAAAATCGCCGTACAGCTCCGTGTGGTCTTCCCCGGTAAAATAAAAATAAAAAGCGATCGCTTCCAATCGTCAAAGCGCGTAAATTTTACGTGTTTTTTTTATATCCCACGAGCAGCTCATGGGGACATCCTCGACTTGGCGTCGGGAACATCTTCACGCGCGCACCACAGCCGTGATGTTGCCGAAAGGGTCGAAGTCCCGTTCGTCTTTCGTTATCCGAAACGAGAGGGAGGTGAGCGGCGACTGCGTGACTGCCACGTGGGTTCATTTAAGTGCCGGAGCGCACGCGGGTCCCCGTGGGATGTCAGGTGACGCACGTTAGCGCGCGGGCGTCAGCTGATCGACTCGTGTGCCTCTCGGAGGTCGAGGGTTCGGGAACTTGCGATAGCGCGGAAAACTCTTTTGAGGTCAGAGGTCGCAATCGGGTACGGTGTTTTTTTCTGCAATATTTTGCTGTCTTTTCTTGGATTTTCTGTTTGCACTCAGTCACATATTCACTTTAAGATGTTTTTTTGTTCATGTTTTTTGTTTGTTGCGGTTGCACCCGATTCAAGAGCCGAATGGCTCACAGGGCTACGCCTAATAAATGTACTTGAACTTGGTACCCTACCCGATACCCGGCTACCCGTACCCAGCCAGGTACGGGTACGGGTAGCCGTTTGCGACCCTGGCACGGACTGTTACGGGTACGTGTAGGCCGTGTGAGTCACTGGTGAGTCACCGTTTGTCACTCATTTCCCAACGTCTTGTCTCTTCTCACAATTCAAGTTCCTAGAATCAACCCACCCGCGCCTGCAACATGGCTTTATCCCATAGGTCGCAATCAGGTACCCGTACCCGGCCGGGTATCGGGTAGGGTACGGGTACCCGTTTGCGACCCTGGTGCGGCCGGGTACGGGTACGGGTAAGCGTTTTGAGCGTTTGGATGATAAGGTCCAGATTTCCACGTGGTGACGATGATGATGATGATGAGCCCACTTGGTTGAGTTATCGTTTGTGATCGTCTGGTCGCTTCTGAAGAAGAGCTCTATGGAGCTCGGTGGGACTTACCGGGTCAAATAAAAAATAGTTTAGTTTCGTTTCATCTCCCACTGCATCGCCATTGCATCCCCACGTGTATCTCCTACTGCATCTCCCACTGAACATTCACTGAATCTCCCACTGCAATTCCCAATGAATATTCACTTAATCTCCCACTGCATCTCCCACTGAATATTCACTGCATCTCCACTGAACATTCACTGAATCTCCCACTGCATCTCCACTGTATCTCCCACTGAATATTCACTGCATCTCCCACTGAATATTCACTGCATCTACGCTGCATCCCTCAATAAACATGTCAGATTTTTTCCGTCACCCTCAATTCTTCCACGAGCACCTCCCAAGCGCCCAGAAACGCGTGAGTTCGCAACGCCTGGAAGTCAATCCCGTGGCCGGACCATGTTTGTCGTCGTCGGTGGTGGTGGTGGTGTAGTGGTGGTGGTGTGGTGGTGGTGTAGTGGGGAGTGGTGGTGTAGCGGGTAGCGCTACGCTGCGCTACGAACCCGGCAACCCGGGCTCGATTCCCGCTCACGGCCAACACCAAGTGACGATTATCTGAACCGGTCCCGGGCCCTCCTCTAGGTCGGCTCAGCCTCAAATGAGTATCCTGGTGCGGTGTCGCCACTGGGGGAGACAAAGGCGGCCGGGCGTGGTGCTGTCCACCCACCCCCTCGTGTGCCGTTCCGGCCTTCACAGGTGCCGCTCGCTAACAGCACTTGCCCCTACAGTCTGTTAAGGCAGAGGTGGGACAAAGTCATTGTTATGCAAGTCCAAGTCGAGTCTGAAGTCATCAAATTCATGACTCGAGTCTGACTCGAGTCCAAGTCACATGACTCGAGTCCACACCTCTGGTTAAGGCTACACGAGGGGGGGATCTTCGCCTTTGGTGGGATGGTGGCATGCAAATATGTACACGGGGGGGGGGCGGGCGGGGCGGAACGATTCAGTCAATGTTCAACTTGACACGAATGTTTAACCCTTAACGAAACGATTAGCCATACATCTTGCGTCGGTCTGGCGCGCTTTCTGTTCTAGTTCCGTCAACTCCCGTTCCCACCCCCGGAGTGAGATGGGGCAATCGCTCAATGCGGCCCTCTCCCCAACTCCGTTTTTTGTTGACAGGCGATTTGGTTTTTCGACGTCGGCTTCACTTTACCCGGCAAAGTAAAATAGTTGAACTTTAGTCCGTGGGTCTGCATGGATGATCTCTGTGCTGCGACCCATTGCCACGCGATAAGCCACTTCGTTCGGCCATTATTACTTGTGATGGCAAGGTCACTGCTGAGCCATAGAGACAGCCTCGTGGGCTTTACCTGCGGAAATAAAATCGCGTTAATTTCGTCTGTTGGTGTTTGGGGGGCCGTCCATAAATGACGTCACGCGATTTTGGACGATTTTTGACATCCCCCCCTCCCCTCCCCTCGTCACACGGCGTCACAAAAAGTCAGACCCCCCCCACCTCCCCCCCCCAAAACCATATTTACATTTTGTAACTTGGGGACGACCTGTATATAAACGTGTCGCTAAGTCTGCCACATAGTACAGCAGCAACACCGTACTTTTTGTTTTTTTAAATCCTTTATATTAAGTTCACTTGCTTGCGCGCTTGCGCGCTTGCGACCGTACAAATCTTTCGGTCGTTTTTTAACCCACTTCCCGTGATCCAATCGAGCTGACATTTTGCACACAGACTCGTTGTGCGTGACAATTTATTTTCGTGAAATTTTTTTTTACATAACTTTACACTTTATAGGAAAAAAAAATTCTATTTAATTACCAATTGCTTAATGGTGGCAGGCAATCATCTGACCCATAGGTGGCAGCCATCTCAAGCCAGAGGACGAGAGGACTCTAGCCGCCACGCATATAAAGGATTTATAGTGAAAAACTTTGTTTTTACGGGTTAATTTTTTGTCGGTAAAGTCACGTAGGTAACAAAAAATAAAATCAATTAAAATGAAAACAACTAATTTAAATCACGACGTTCTGAAGCAACACAAGCCTCCGTCTTCAGGTGGAGCTGTTTAGAGACACGTGATTATATAGCGTAAGAGGGTGGAGGGGGGAGGAGCCAAGGAGTCAGGGAGATAGGGGGATTAGCTGATTAATAGTTAAGATAAGGGTAAGTGTACTCTTAGTTCTTTCGGTAAAGTCACGTAGGTAAAAAATGAAATTAATAAAAATAAAACAATAAAAATCACGACGTTTCGGAGGCAACACAAGTCTCCGTCATCAGGTGGGACCGTCGCAGCCAGATTAGCTGCATCAAGTGAGGCAGGGATTCAAGATGTAATCCCTTAAATGCAAGTTGAGGGGGGAGGAGAGGGCGGGGGGGGAGCTCATCAGAATGTGGTAGCCAATGAATGGAACATATCGGGAGGGGGAGGGGGGCGGGGCCAAAAGAATGCACGAAGTGGTACGCGAGAGTCGGCGACGTGGACGTGGTTGTGCGCAAGCAACTATTGTTGCACACGCCAACGTATTGGACAGAGAGTCACGAAAGCTTCAAATCTAGAAATAAGGGTAAGTGTAAGAGACGCGTGAGGTAGCCTGCGTGTGTCGGAGAGCAAAGCCGCAACATTTACACTCCGAGTACGGCGTTTCGCCACTAATTGCAACCGGCATCATCAGGCGATCCGTCATCGCATCTACCCCCTCTCCACTTAAGCAATGCAACGGGTGGATTGCTCCACAAATCTGCCGGCTGAGTGTCACGCGCAGCGCGGCATTGTGGGAGCGACGTGCAAGGCGCACGTGGAGATCGTGACGGTGCGGTGTCGTGGTGCATCATCCACTCCCACTCCCCTCCCCTTCCGTCAAACCCGAAGCCGGCCGTCTCTTTTCTCGCCTCTTTTTGCGCAATCCAAACCAGTTGCTGCCATTCTATCGATGTCGGCGTATTAAATGGGCATAATAGAGGGGGGCGGGCGGGCGGGCGGCGTTTGAGGGTTGGATCGCGTGATTATGCGTCGTTAAAATCCGACGCCCGACACACGGCACACGGCCAATCGGCAATGGTTGCGTCAACGCAACGTCAGCCAATTCGTTCACCGGTTCGTCACCGAGCGGTTGCGTGTTGGGAGAGTGAGCCCACCACCACAACAACGACGACAGTTCGAGTGACGCGCGTGACGGTATTTTACACCCGACCCAGGATTGTGGATGATATTGGGGCGCGAAAGACTCACTCCGTGTTGAACCCGCTACACGGGCCTCCGCCCTGCGGATGAGCCTCGTTCAATTACATCCGGAGTTTGTTCCTCTGCTTGCTACGTGTTAACGGAACAACGACGCTAACGCAGCCGTACGCCAGATTCGTGGAGAAACGCTCCCGTTTCGTTGCGTAAAAACCTGTATTTTGGACGATATCGGTCCGCGAAAAAGCCGACCGCGTTAAACTCGCATAAACCACCGCCACGCAAACTCCGGTCATCCTCGCAGCGACGGCCTTCGGACAAAGACGGTGGCCATCGCGTCGCCGCACGGCGCTTTCAGATGCGCTTCTGCGGCAACTCCGGCAGAGTTCTTCCTCCCGACGTCCCGAAGCCGCTGGGAGGCTACGAACTTCTCAACCATCGAGGATGAAAATGCTTCTGTTGAGAACGGCTTTTTGCGTTTAGTTTATCGTCATTACCCCCCCCACCCACCCGCCCTCCGCCCACCGCACCTCCGATTCGCACGGTCGGCTAAGTACACGCGACTAAACGGGTGGACCGTATCCGACACGCTCACGGCGATGTTTGTTTGACGGCACAAACGGCTGAATTTGAGTCCGATCCGTGCGCAGGGGGACACGTTATTTTCCGGTACCCGCTGGCTCGCGAGCGAGCGAGCCGGGGAGCCGGGTGAGCGCTGCCCGTCACGGAGACACCCACCTCCTCTCATCGTCACCACCTGAGCGTGACCGGTCGTGAGCAACTCAACTGGCTGAGCAGCATTTTTAAGAGCCGTTTCCCCCCGCCCACTACCACCACTACCACCACTACCACCACTACTACCACCACCACTACTACCACCACTACCACCACCACCACTACCACCACCACCACACCACCACTACCACCACTACCACCACTACCACCACTACTACCACCACCACTACTACCACCACTACCACCACCACCACTACCACCACCACCCACACCACCACTACCACCACTACCACCACCACCACTACTACCACCACTACCACCACCACCACTACCACCACTACCACCACCACTACCACTACCACCACCACTACCACCACTACCACCACTACCACCACCACCACTACCACCACCACTACCACCACCCACACCACCACTACCATCACCACTAACATCACCACTAACATCACCACTAACATCACCACTACCACCACCACCACTACTACCATCACCACCACCACCACTACCATCACCACCACTACCACCACCACTACCACCACCACCACCACTACCACCACCACCACCACTACCACCACCACTACCACCACTACCACCACCACTACCACCACTACCACCACCACCACCACTACCACCACTACCACCACCACTACCACCACCACTACCACCACCACTACCACCACCACCACGCGCTCACTGCCCCCAGAACCACCCACCCGCCCCCCTCGTGCTCAAAGACAAAGATACCCCCCCCTATAGTCTTGGCAGGCTAATAGGGGTTTTCCCCTTTTTTTCTGGCAACAAAACTGACACCTTTTGAAAGGAATCATGCTTACATTAACCACAATACCTGCAGTCAAATGCAAACAAAAAACAAGACTCTGATAACTTATGCATTGTCTTTGAATCTGATTGGTCCACAAAAAAAGCCGTCTCTGGTGTGGACCAATCAGTTTCAAAGACAATGCATAAGTTATCAGAGTATTGTTTTTTGTTTGCATTTGACTGCAAGTATTGTGGTTAATGTAAGCATGATTCCTTGCAAAAGGTGTCAGTTTTGTTGCCAGAAAAAAAAATGGGAAAAACCCCTATTAGTATATTTTGGTACTGGCAAAGGAGATCCCATGATCTTGGCAGGCTGTTGGGGCAAGTGCCGTTCGCAAGCAGCAGCAGAAGCAGCAGCAGCGAGGAAAGGGCCGGCCCCGGCACTGTGGCACACGCACGGGCCTTTGTCTCCGCCAAGTGGCGATGTTGACGACGCATTTGAGGCCGAGTCGACCTAGGGGAGAGGCAAGCCCAAGGACCGCTTCGGATTGATCGTCACCGGTGTTGGGATCGGGACCCCTTGGGGGGGGGGGGGGCCGCCCCCTCCGCTCTCCCCCCTGTTCTCGGGGTTTCCTCCAATCACTTGAGGGGGTTGGGGATGGGGGGCTTCGTGGTTTCTCTCTCTTCTCTCTTCCCGCTGGTGGAAACCTTTCGCGACGACGACGACGACTTTGTCCTCTTTGTCGGCGAAACGAGGAGGGGGGGCCGTGGGAGGGGGAGGCCTTTCGAGCGCGGTGGTTCTCAAAAAAGCGGTCCTCCACGTGATATTTAGTTATTTTATTTTGGGGGGGGGGGGCGGCCATCGAACGAAGACTTGGCCACCGCACCGCGCTGATCGGACGCGCCCCTGCGGGGTCGTCTGGAACGCGCTCTCCTCCTTCGCCACGTCGCGCGTCCGCTGGGTGGTTTTGTAGCGATGGGAGGAGGGAACGAAACCGGAGAACCGTGGAGGACAACGACAACAACAAACAACAACAACCACGAGCAGAACAATTGGGAAGGGAACGTGCAGGACCCGAAGCGGCGGCATCTACAACAAACCTCGTTGGCACGTGTCGCGAAGGCTGCTGCAACATCCCGACCCCCATGCACGTCCAGTGCTTGCCGAGCTGCAATCGGCTTCTGGAAGCCAGTTGCAGCTCACGACACACAAAGTGCACAAACCATCGTCACGCGAACTCCGCTCATCGCAGCAGCAGCAGCTTTTGGCTAAGCCATCGAGCAAACAGGGCGGTCTTCATCACCAGACGGTGGTCTTCATCGTCGCGCGCTTTCAGATTCTCTTCGGCGGCCGTCTGGAACCCACCTGCGTTGTGCACTTTTCGATCATCCCGATTTGAAAGCTCGTTTCTTCTTGAGCGCTTTTTTGTGTCTGGTTTGTTGTTCTTCCCCCGGCATCTCAGCACCGTCTCATCCAGGTACGTTGCACAAATAAGTTCAACTTATTTGCGCACACTGGCCACAGACTCGACGCTGCACCTCTGATCAGCGCGGTTTGCTGGAAGCGCGCGGTGCGAACGAAGTTCAGCGTACGAACGTAGATACGAGTGGTCCGTGGGGCTGTGATTCGAGTTCGGGTTGAGCCCGAAATGACGACAGTGGTTCATGCTTGTTCTTTCGCAACGTGATATTTACGATGTTTAAACTACCCCGGATGAAACTACCATAAATGCCCCCTAACCCCACCCCACCCCCCCTCACCTCCGAAACAAAACAAAATGCAAACAAAAAGAAACAACTCTGATGATGATGATAATGATATGCACTGTCCTTGAAGTTGATTGGTCCACACCCGAGACAGCTTTTCTTAGAGCCTAGTCTTCATTGGTGTTGGACCAGATGACGCCAAAAGGCGTACAACTCAAAAACAGCGCACTATCAGAGTATTGAGAGCTCGGGGTAAGCATTTGTAAATCATTATCAGAGTTGTTTCTTTTTGTTTGCATTTTGACTGCTTGTGTTGTGGTTATTGCAAACATGATGCCTTGTATAAAGGTGTCAGTTTTGTACCAGTTGAAAGGGTTAAAACCTACGACTCTCGCAAGTGGTTTTAGCTTCGCTGGCGGTGTTGAATCGTTCGGGGCGCGGCGGCGGGTGAGATGTTATCTCCCTGGCCCGGTATGCAGGAGGGTCGTGGGTCCGATCCCGACGACGCCTGCTGCTGTATATTTGGAGTCTGCGTGTCTCTCTCTCTCATCATCACAGTTGCGAGATGTTAACTCCCTGGCCTGGCATGCAGGAGGGTCGTGGGTCCGATCCCGACGACGCCTGCTGCTATATATTTGGAGTCTGCGTATCTCTCTCTCTCATCATCACAGTTGCGAGATGTTATCTCCCTGGCCCAGTATGCAGGAGGGTCGTGGGTCCGATCCCGACGACGCCTGCTGCTGTATATTTGGAGTCTGCGTGTCTCTCATCATCATCATCACAGTTGCGAGATGTTAACTACCTCGCCCGGTATGCAGGAAGCCGTTTGTGACATAGTGTGACGAGGGGGGGGGGGGGGGGGGGGTCAAAAATCGTCCAAAATCGCGTGACGTCATTTGGCGGTACCCGGCGGTGTACCACAGGACCCCGAATCTCTGGCACGATGTGCGTGATGCGGTCATCTTTAGTCTGCGGTGATGGCCGGCGATGCGGCAATCGACTCGTCTCCACGATCTGCGCACGATGCACTCTTCAGAGTTGAATTATTCGAGAACGGATTTTTTTATCAAGCTAATGTTTGGCGTCTCCACATCACGGAGTGTGTATTCTTAGGTTTTTTTTTCGGTAAAGTCACGTAGGTAAAAAAAATGAAAACTAATAAAAGTGACTTTACCGAAAAAAAACAAAGAATATGAATCCTTGCGGTCACGAAAGCTTCAAATCTGGAGCCACGGAGTGTGGCACCGATTTCGGATTGATTGGTGCCCCAGTTGCTGGATTAGGTAAGACCCCTGGGTAAAAAAATATCGTCTCATAAATAAAACATTTAATTGCCTCGGCCATTTTGTACTATTTGGTACCCCCGGGTACCGCCATGAGGATGCAATATACAACAGCAGGCGTCGTCAGGGTCGGGGATCAAACCCACGGAACCTCCCGTGTACCAGGGGAGGTAGTCAACATCTCCTAGCCACCGTGCTGTTAATGTTGTGCAGCAAAGGGGTTGGTGGGGGGGTCAATTAATTTTTCCGCGGGGAGTGGTGGCGCGCCGGTCGGCTAGCTCGGCGACCCCGCGTCCGGTTACCGCCCCGCGACCACCTTCCCCTAGGTCGACTCGGCATTAAACAACGAGTACCCAGTGCTGTGTGCGAGCATCGGCCGTGGTTTTCTTCGTATCACTTTGACCCCGGCGGGCCGGTGAATGTCTCCAAGGGGTTGATTTTTGTCTTAGCTCACGTTGACGAGATGAGTTATTTGAACTTAACCCACTTCGATTGAAAGCTTTCGTGACTGCAGGGATTCATCTTCTAAAAATAAAACATAAAAAAATAATAATTATTTTATTAAAATAATAATTATTTGATTATGTTTTATTTTAAAATAATAATTATTTTATTAAAATAAAAATTATTTTATTACGTTTTTATTTTTATTATTTTATCATTTCCCTTCTACGTGACTTTACCGAAAGAACCAAGAAGATGAACACACTTCATCACGTGCTGCTTTGGCGTGTGGTGGTGGTGTGTGTGTGTGTGGGGGCGAATCGTAGCTCAGATAGAAGTGTTGGGTTGGGGGGGGGAAGTCGATTTCTATAAATTAGTATTTATTTCGCTCACTCGTTTCTCTATTTCACACTCTTATCGGGGGATTGTTTTTTTTCCACGTGTTTTTTTTTGTCCTTGTAACTTGCTGAGCTTCATGCAGCTCATCGGATTCCTCCGGGATTAGCACGGATGGCTACGCACGGTGCGAAAGAAATTGGCCGTACGGGTGTACGTACTTTTTCGATTTAAAGCTTTCGTGACTGCAGGGATTCAGACGCTGTCTTTCCGACAGACCTGTTCTTCACCTGAGGACGGCTGCTTGCGTTGTGGCCGAAACGTCGTGAGAATTGTATTTTATTATGTTTTATTTTTATTATTTTATTATTTCCCTTCTACGTGACTTTACCGAAAGAACCAAGAAGGTGTTCGTACGTTACCGTTCCCCGTTCCGCTGTAATGTGTTTCAGAAGCGACCTGGCCACATATGAAAGCTCAACAAAGTGGCTTATCGCGTGGAGCGAGAAGTGGCTTTTCGTGACGCCTGCTGCTGCTGTGTATTTGGAGTTTGCGGTGTCTCTCGCTCTCTCCCCGTGGTCACGTGGATTTTTCTCCGGGTCTCTCCCTCCGCATTTAGAATCGACATCCACGCATTTCCAGAATATTTGGCTGCTGCTGCTGCTGCCATAAATGTCCACGCGACGGAAAAGCCGCTTCCGTTGAGCGATCGTTTGTGATCGCGAAGGTCGCTTCTTAATAGGTCGGTTTGGGGCCTTGCCTGTTAAAATAAAAAAAAAATGGGAAAAAAAAAAACGGTTTCATTGGTTTGTAAATTTAAACCACGACTCCCCATGGGGCGGCAGTGAGAACACCCCCCCCCCACCACCCCCCCCCCCCCCCCGATTCTGCCTTGACAACAAAAGCATCAGGACAAAGACTCGCCCGACGAATCTCAACAGGTCCCCGCACGCCCCGTGTCCTCACTCGGGGGGGTGGAAGGTGCGGCACAGACAACGCTCTCAATCGTGAATCGTTCCCACCGCCCCCCCCACCGCCCCCCCCTGCCACCCCCTCTGCTACCCCCCCCCCCCCCCCCCCACAGCTTAGGACCTGTCGGTGAGGTTTCAGGTCACACGATGTTAACTACCTCGCCTGGTGTACAGGAGGTCGTGGGTTTGATCCCGACCCTGACGACGCCTGCTGTATATGTGGAGTTTGCGTGTCTCTCATCATCATCATCATCACGGTGGCTAGGAGATGTTAACTACCTCGCCTGGTATACAGGAGGTCGTGGGTTTGATCCCGACCCTAACGACACCTGCTGCTGTATATCTGGAGTTTGCGTGTCTTTCTCTCATCATCGTCATCACGGTGGCTAGGAGATGTTAGCTACCTCGCCTGGTATACAGGAGGTCGTGGGTTCCGATTCCCGACCCTAACGACGCCTGCTGCTGTATATTTGGAGTTTGCGTGTCTCTCATCATCGTCATCACGGTGGCTAGGAGATGTTAACTACCTCGCCTGGTATACAGGAGGTCGTGGGTTTGATCCCGACCCTAACGACACCTGCTGCTGTATATCTGGAGTTTGCGTGTCTTTCTCTCATCATCGTCATCACGGTGGCTAGGAGATGTTAACTACCTCGCCTGGTATACAGGAGGTCGTGGGTTTGATCCCGACCCTAACGACACCTGCTGCTGTATATCTGGAGTTTGCGTGTCTTTCTCTCATCATCGTCATCACGGTGGCTAGGAGATGTTAGCTACCTCGCCTGGTATACAGGAGGTCGTGGGTTTGATCCCGACCCTGACGACGCCCGCCGCTGTATGTTTGGAGTTTGCGGTGTTTCTCTTCCCCGCGTCGTGGTCACGCGGATTTTTCTCCGGTCCCTCCCACCGTTTTGTCCCTCCACATTTCGAAACGACGTCACGCCTCTACGGAGGAACGCGGCGACGGTAAAGCCGCCTTACCGAGCTATAATTTGGTCGCGTGTGATAAAAAACAAACATCTACATAGCTCAGTTGGGGGGGGGGCCTTGCACGGTAAAATGAAATAATTGTTTTTATTGGTTTTAGTTCCATCCTGGTCAGCGCAGGCGATGAGAAGCGTGGGTGAAGGGTGCGGCGCGCGAGTGTTTTCCGGTCGGTCAACCAGCGGCGCCTGGGGTCTGTCCCGTGAACTCCTCTTGGCCAGTGCACCCAGCCTGGCACAAGCGCCGTGGTTGGCGTCACCGCCACTTAGTGGCGAATGTTGTTGTTGGTGTTGTTGGTGTTGTTGGTGCATGTGTGGGTGGGTGGGAGTCGGAGATTGTGTGAATTAATCCCACGTCGGTGGTACAGACTACTTCTATTCTTGGGTTTTGTTCGGTAAAGTCACGTAGGTAAAAAAAAAAAATTTAAATTAATAAAAGTAACATTTTAAAAAATTACGACGTTTCGGAGGCAATACAAGCCTCCGAAACGTCGTGATTTTTATTTTATTTTTATTTTACTTTTATTAATTTAAATTTTTTACCTACGTGACTTTACAGAAAAAAACCCAAGAATATGAAAGCGTCAAATCTAGAAGACTACTTCTATTTACTTTTCATTTCACCGGCAAAAGCCCACCGGGCTGTTATAGAGCTTTTTATTCCAGAAAGCGACCTGGCCAACAGTGATGGCTCAACAAAGTGTCTCATCATCACGTGGGCATTTATAGCCGTTGCCAAATACTCTAAACGCGTGACGTTGATGCGTCGTGAGAATTATTATGTTTTATTTTATTATTTTATTACTTCCATTCTACGTGACTTCACCGAAAGAACCAAGAAGATAGTTTGACCATACTTCACCACTCTGGTCACCGCCGGTTGACCGTGTACATCTATCGACATCTTTGCCCGCGTCGTCCCAGGCGCGCGCGTACGTTCGTCCATCCGCGTGTTCGTCCGCGCGTCACCGCCCCCCCCCCCGTCCTCACGTGTCTCTCCGCCCGTCTGTCTGTCTCCGCCCGTCTGTCTCCGCGCGCGCCGTGTGCAGCTGGTTCTGGTTGAGGCGCCGCACCGCCCCCCCCCGTCCCCGTCCTCACGTGTCTCTCCGCCCGTCTGTCTGTCTCCGCGCGTCTGTCTGTCTCCGCGCGTCTGTCTGCGCGCGCCGTGTGCAGCTGGTTCTGGTTGAGGCGCCGCACCGCCCCCCCCCCCGTCCTCGTCCTCACGTGTCTCTCCGCCCGTCTGTCTGTCTCCGTGCGCCGCGTGCAGCTGGTTCTGGTTGAGGCGCCGCACCGCCGCCGAGGCTGCGCCCGCGCACGGGAAGCCGCCGCTTGTCGGCGTCTCGCTGCTCAAGCCGCTGTGCGACGTCGACCCCAACCTGGAGGACAACCTCGAGACGTTCTTTGAGGTCGACTACCCGGAGGTTCGAACGCCGTGTTCTGCCTCCCCCCGCCCGCCAAGCTCGCCCCCCTCGGCTCTTCCACCCCCACCTGTCGACCGGGGCTCTGACCGCTCACTCGCTCGCTCACTCACTTGCTCCTCACTCGCACGCTCAACCACTCGCTCGCTCGCTCCTCACTCACCCACTAGTTCGCCCGCTTCTCACTCGCCCACTCGCTCACCCACTCCTCAGTCACTCAGCCACCCACTCCTCGCTCACTCCCCCACTCGCTCGCTCGCCCACCCACTCACTCGCTCGCTTACTCACTTGCTCCTCGCACGCACGGTCAACCGCTCGCTCGCTCCTCACTCACCCACTAGTTCACCCGCTTGTCATTCGCCCACTCGCTCACCCACTCCTCAGTCACTCAGCCACCTACTCCTCGCTCACTCCCCCACTCGCTCGCTCGCCCACCCACTCACTCACTTGCCTGTCCACTCGCCCATCCACTCACACACTCGCCCACTCGCTCGCTCACCCGCTCGCTCACCCGCCCACTCACTTGCCTGTCCACTCGCCCATCCACTCACTCACTCCCCCACTCACTCACTCCCCCACTTGCTCGCTCGGCCACCCGCTCGCCCACCCGCTCACTCACCCGCTCACTCACTTGCCTGTCCACTCACTCACTCACTCACCCGCTCACTCGCACGCTCACTCACTCACTCATTCACCCACTTACTCAACTTACTCATCCACACAATCACTCGCCCAACCACTCTCATCCCACCCACCCAACCAAACCCATCCCCAACCTTCTCACGTCGGCCTTCATAGGCGCTGCTCGCTAACAGCACTTGCCCCAACAGTCTGTTGAGGCTAAACGGGCGGCCTTTGTCTCTGTGTACAGTATGAGATTTTGCTCTGCGTTCAAGACTCGGACGACCCGGCCATTGACGTCTGCAAAAAGCTCATCAACAAATATCCCCACGTTGACGCTCGCCTCTTCATAGGTACGTGCGTGTTGTGCGTGCGCGTGTGTGTACACGTGTGTGTACACGTGTGTGCGTGTTGTGTGTGTGTGCGCGTGTGTGTGTACACATGCGTGCGTGTTGTGTGTGTGTGCGCGTGTGTGTGTACACGTGCGTGTGTATTGTGTGTGTGCGTGTGCGCGTGTGTGTAGATGTGCGTGTGTGTGTGTACACGTGCGTGTGTATTGTGTGTGTGCGTGTGCGCGTGTGTGTAGATGTGCGTGTGTGTGTGTACATGTGAGTGTGTATTGTGTGTGCGCGTGTGTGTGTACACGTGCGTGTGTGTGTGTGTGCGCGTGTGTGTGTACATGTGCGTTTGTACACGTGAGTGTGTGTGTAACCTGCAGCGCCACACCTATTACCATCATTAGAGGAAAAATCGGTGATCCAATCTCCGACCCCCAGGAACAGGTTTGCAGATTTGCTGAGCATTTCTGTGAGGTCCTGGGGGAGGGAAATTCTCTCAGCCAGGAAAACATCATGGCACAAAGTGGTGATAACCCTGCTGAGGCTGCGGTGCCTCAAATATTGGAAGAGGTCACCCCCTGTGAGTGGCTGGCTGAGGTGCCAGCTGTTGAGGAAGTACTGAGGGCGATCCGGAGTCTGAGACCAGCGAAGGCACCGGGCAGAGATGATCTCCCAAGTGAAATGCTGAGGGAGGGTGGCGTTTGTGCACAGACTGCCCTATATGACATCATAACAACAGTCTGGACCACTGGACGGGTTCCGCAGGACTGGAAGGATGCCCTGGTGGTCCCCCTCTTTAAGAAGGGGGACCGTACCGACTGTAACAACTACAGGGGCATCTCACTCCTCAGTGTGCCGGGTAAGGTCCTGGCAAGGATTATTCAACATCGCCTTGCTAGGCACGCTGAGGAGAGGCTTGGGGAGCCCCAATGCGGTTTCAGGAAAGGGCGGTCCTGCACAGATGCCATATTTTCTGTCCGTCTGCTACAGCAGAGGTGTAGGGAATTCCAAAAAGACCTACATCTCTGCTTTATTGACCTGGTCAAGGCCTATGATACCATCAGTAGGACTGGGCTCTGGGTTGTTCTTCGTGCTTTCGGAGTCCCTGACCCTCTGCTCACGATCATTAAAGACCTTCATGATGGTGAGCGGGCCCGGGTAAAACTACGTGGCCGGGAGTCGGAGCCTTTCCCTGTACACCTTGGGGTGCGACAGGGATGTCCTCTGGCTCCCACATTATTTAACATCTATTTTGACCGCGTAGTTCGTGAAGCCTTCAATAGCTGTACCGGGGGAATTTCCATTTGGTACAGATATAATGGGAGGCTGATCGATGCCCGGGTGCGATCAAGGGATGGCTCCCTATTGGTCAACCACGTTATGTATGCCGATGATTTGGTAATAGCTGCTCATTCAGAAGAGGAGTTGGAGACGCTGCTGCTGAGACTGGAGCGTGCCACTAAGAGGTGGGGCCTTACCATCAGCCCCACCAAAACTAAGCACCTGCCTGGGTATTTTGTACCATCGGACACTCCACCCCCACAACTCCCAATTGGTGATGGGGCAGTTGTGGAGAGAGTGGAGAGTTTCCCATACCTGGGCAGTGTGCTTATGACCGGCTCCAGTTTATCAGCAGAGGTCTCACTCCGAATCAGTCGAGCGGCAATATCTTTTCATCGGTTGCGTAACGCTGTGTGGAAGCTACCTGATCTGTCGCTCCGCACGAAGCTTCAGGTCTTCTCGGCCACGGTCATTCCCTCCCTTCTCTACGCTTGCGAAACGTGGACCCCCCTAGTGGAGCATCTTCGCCGGTTGGAAACATTTAGGCTGGCCTGCCTACGATCCATCTTGGGTTTAACCAGGCTGGATTGTGTGAGGAGCTCACAAATCCTTGAAAGATCTGGGCAAAGTCCCATCAGTGAGCTCCTCCGGCAGGCAAGGCTACGTTGGCTGGGTCATGTAGCCCGCATGCCCAGCCACCGCATGCCTAAACAGCTTTTGTTCGGCCGGATCGAGGGGGCTAGACGGGCGCGGCACGGGCTGGAGAAGAGATGGAGTGATGTGGTACAGGAGGACGTGGAGCTGAGTGGACTTGCCGATGACTGGTACCAGCGGTGTCAAGATCGGCCTCAGTGGAGGAGGCTCGTGAAGGACGCTACTGGGCAGTTGGAGGCAGTCGCCCTCCAACAACAACGGAGGGCGGAGGAGCAACGCTCACAACAACGAGCGGAGCGCCGGGTGGCTAAAGCACAGCAAGTTGGTACAGTAGGGGGCACAGGTGGTGCATCAGCCAGTCATCTCGGTCATCTCGGTCAGTCGACCCGTGGCACCTGCTGGGTCTGCCCCGTGACCTCCTGCCAGCGGGCGTTCGACACTTCACGTGGCCTCAAGGTGCACTTGGCCTGGCACAAGCATCGTGGTGACGTCACCGCCACTTAGTGGCGAATGGCGGTTGTTGTTGTTACACGTGTGCGTGTGTACACGTGCGTGCATATTGTGTGTGCGCGGTGGTGTAGCAGTTATTGCGCTGCGCTACCAACCTGGCAACCCGAGTTCAATTCCCGCTCACGGCACAACACCGGTGACGATCATCTGAACCGGTCCTGGGCGTCCCCTAGGTCGACTCGGCCTCGAATGAGTGCCCGGTGCGGCGCGTAGTAACCGCCGCCCACCAACAGCGGCGTGCGTCACGGTGCCGGCCTGCACGGCTGCTACGTCCGCTGCGAAACAACGCTTGTCCCCCCCCCCCAAACGTTCTGCTAAAGGCTATGCTGCCCAGGGGGCCCTCTGTCTTTGCACCCTCAGGGGGAAAGAAGGTCGGCATCAACCCCAAGATCAACAACCTGATGCCGGCGTACGAGGCAGCGCGGTACGACCTCGTGTGGATCTGCGACAGCGGCATCAGAGGTGACCCCCGACCCCCCCCCCCCCCCCGGCGTTGAGTCGGTCGCTACCACCGTCGTCATCGTCGTCGCCGTCGTCGTCGCCGTCATCGTCGTCATTGTCGTCATTGTCGTCATCGTCGTCGTCGTCGTCGTCGTCATTGTCGTCATTGTCGTCATTGTCGTCATCGTCGTCATCATCGGCCATCGACCACGCCGCTTGCGTGGAGGAGGAGGAGGCATTCGGGGGCGGCTGCCTCCGAATGGCCGCTAGCGGGAATTCACGAGCCCCCACAGAGGCCGACCTTGACACCGCTGGTACCGGTCATCGGCAAGTCCGCTCAGCTCCACGTCGTCCTGTGCCGCACGAGTTGGGGCCCCCGCTGCAAGGCGGAGATTCCTCCGCCTTGAGGAGCGCTTTGGAGCAGAGTCCTGTTAGCGAGCACCTATTAAGGCTGGCACTTCACACGAGGGGGGTGTGTGGCCAACACCACGCCCGGCCGCCTTTGCCTCCCCACTACTGAAAATTTTACAGGACCAGTGATAGGTTTTTACCCTTTCAACTGGTACAAAAACTGACACTTTCATACAAGGCATCATGTTTGCAATAACCACAACACAAGCAGTCAAAATGCAAACAAAAAGAAATAACTCTGATAATGATAATGATATGCACTGTCCTTGAAGTTGATTGGTCCACACCCGAGACAGCTTTTCTTAGAGCCTAGTCTCACATGGTGTTGGACCAGATGACGCCAAAAGGCGTTGGACCAGATGACGCCTTTTGGCCTTTTGGCGTCATTTGGTCCAACACCAATGGAGACTCGGCTCTAAGAAAAGCTGTCTCGGGTGTGGACCAATCAACTTCAAGGACAGTGCATATCATTATCATCATCAGAGTTGTTTCTTTTTGTTTGCATTTTGACTGCTTGTGTTGTGGTTATTGCAAACAAGATGCCTTGTATAAAGGTGTCAGTTTTTGTAAGTTGAAAGGGTAAAAACTTATCACTATATTTTGCCACTGGTAAATGAGGTCTCATAGTGTAAATTTTAAAGGACCAGTTCAGATCATCGTCACTAGTGTTGACCATGAGCAGGAATCGAACTCGGGTCGCCAGGTTCGTAGCGCAGCGCACGAACCGCATCGCCCATCTCTACCTGCACATGCACAACAACATCAGCCGCCATCGCCACTAAGTGGCGGTGACATCACCAACGGCGCTTGTGCCAGGCCAGGTGCACTCCGAGGCCAAGTGAAGTGTCAAAGGCTCCGCTGACAGGAGGTCACGGGACAGACCCAGGTGCCTTGGGTCGACTGACTGAGACGACTGAGACGACTGGCCGATGCACCAGCTGTGCCCCCTACTGTGCCAACTCTCTGCGCTTTAACCGCCCGGCGCTCCGCTCGTTGTTGTGAGCGTCGCTCCTCCGCCCTCCGTTGTTGTTGGAGGGCGACCGCCTCCAACAGCCCAGTAGCAGCAGCGTCTTTCACGAGCCCTCCTCCGCAGAAGCCGACCTTGACACCGCTGGTACCGTCGGCAAAATCAACGCGCAGGCACACGCACGCGCGCGCTGCAACAACGACAATTACAGCCGCCGTTAGCCACTAAGCGGCGGCGACCTGACCCCAGGTCGCGCACGGACACGCGCGCTCGCTCTCTCGAACGCACGCAGGTGACCCAGACTACCCCGTCCCCTTTTACTGCGGCGTTTATTGCCGAGCTGGTTTCGCCGCAAACAAACACGGAGCGGGAGGGGACCTTGGTCACGGCGTTATTACCTTCGGTGTTGGCGCTCACCTTTGGCACAAGCGCCCCCGCCCCCGCCCCCACGAGCTGCTATAAATATCTCCACTGTTAAAGCTTTCGTGGCTGCAGGAATTCATATTCTTGGTTCTTTCGGTGAAGTCACGTGGATGGGTTCAAAGAAAATCACAAAATAATCAAACATAATAAAATACAATTCTCACGACGAAAATCACAAAGTAACCAAAAAACTACGGCGTTTCGATCGCAACGCAGAGATGGGTCGATGTGATGACACATCGCCCGGTGAAGCTGGTTGTCATTTACTGGCGAAACGTCGTGCTCCGATTGTAAATGTTGTGGCTTGGCTCTCCAACGCACAGCCTGTGCGCTGCTGTGCTCGTGACGAATTGCCACGTTGCTGATGACGATCGCCTGTGTTGCGATCGAAACGTCGTCGTTTTTTTGTTGTTATTTTCTCATTTTCTCGTTTTCTTTCAACCTATCTACGTGACTTTACCGGAAGACCCAAGGAAATATCTCCACGGTGCCGTCCGCAATTTATTTTTCGCCAGGAGTCAATTTGTCTCGGCCTCGAGTGACGTTGATGGGCACGGGCACAGAAGCGCGTGTGTGCAGTTCGATTCCCGCAACACCCAGTGACGATCATCTTATCCGGTCCTGGGCCTCCCCTAGGTCGACTCAGCCTCAAATTAGTACGTGGGCGTGGTGGTGCTGGCCGCCCACCCCCTCGTGTGCCGCAGTGCCGGGCCCTTCCTAGGTGCTGCTACTCGCTAACAGCGCTCGCCCCAACAGTCTGTTACAGGCTACACGGGGGGGATCTTTGTCTTTGTGTGTGACCTGGGCTGCCTCCTCTAGGTCGACTCGGCCTCAAATGAGTACCCGGTGCGGTGTGTAAACATCGCCACTGGGGGAGACAAAGGCGTCAGGGCGTGGTGCTGGCCGCCCACCCCCTCGTGTGCCACAGTGCCGGTAGCCTTCATAGGTGCTGCTCGCTAACAGCACTTGTTAAGGCTACACGGGGGATCTTTGTCTTTGTGTGTGACCTGGGCCGCCTCCTCTAGGTCGACTCGGCCTCAAATGAGTACCCGGTGCGGTGTGTAAACATCGCCACTGGGGGAGACAAAGGCGTCAGGGCGTGGTGCTGGCCGCCCACCCCCTCGTGTGCCACAGTGCCGGTAGCCTTCATAGGTGCTGCTCGCTAACAGCACTTGTTAAGGCTACACGGGGGATCTTTGTCTTTGTGTGTGACCTGGGCCGCCTCCTCTAGGTCGACTCGGCCTCAAATGAGTACCCGGTGTGGCGTGCGGTAAACACCAGCGCTCGACAAACGCGGCGCTGGCCACCCACCCACCCGCACGCCTCGTGTGTGCCACAGTACCGGGCCCTTGCTAGCTGCCGCCGCTCGCTCGCGGCACTCGCCCCAACAGACTGCCGAGGCTGTACGTTGTGGGGGCACCTTTATCTTTGCCTTTGTCGTTTTCCGCAGTGGAAGAGAAGTCGCTGCAGCGCATGGCCGCGCTCATGACGGAGCGCGTGGGGCTCGTGCACGGACTGCCGTATGTAGCGGACCGACGCGGATTCTCCGCCACGTTGGAGCAGGTGACCCTCACCCCCCCCCCTTGCCCCTCCCCTTGCCCCTCCCCCCCCCCGGCCACCCCCCCCCTCCCCCCCCCCCCTCCCCTGACCCGCCCCTCTACCCCCCTATATCTCAGTGGGCCATACCTGGTGGAATAAAATAGTTGAATGTATTTTTCGATTGAAAGCTTTCGTGGACTGCAGGGATTCATCTTCTCGGTTCTTTCGGTAAAGTCACGTAGAAGGGAAGTAATAAAATAATAAAAATAAAACATAATAAAATAATATAATAAAATAATATAATAATAGAATATAAAATTATATATTGTTATTTTATTATGTTTTATTTTTATTACTTTATTACTTCCCTTCTACGTGACTTTACCGAAAGAACCAAGAAGATAGTTGAATGTAGTCTCGGGGGCATCTCTATGCGTTCATCTCTATGAACTAACTAGTCTCAAGTATTTTTGTTATTGTAACCCAGGTAAGGCCCCATTGCGCAGTGTAGCTCTTTGCCAGGAGGCGACACAAATGATAACCCCCCACGGAAGTGGCTTATCACGTGGACATTCATAGCAGCGGCCAAATGCTCTGAACACGTGGATGTCGATTCTAAATGTCGAGGGGATAAACTGGAGGACCCGGAGAAAAATCCACGCGGCCACGGGGAGAGAGAGAGAGAGAGACTCGCAAACTCCAAATATACAGCAGCGGGCATCGTCAGGGTCGTGATCGAACGCACGACTTCCCGCGTACCAGGCGAGGTAGTGAACATCTCCTAGCCACCGTGATGATGATGAGAGAGAGAGACACGCAAACTCAAAATGTACAGCAGCAGGCATCGTCAGGGTCGGGATCAAACGCACGACCTCCTGCGTACCAGGCGAGGTAGCGAACATCTCCTAGCCACCGTGATGATGAGAGAGAGAGAGACACCGCAAACTCCAAATATACAGCAGCAGCAGGCATCGTCAGGGTCGGGATCGAACGCACGACCTCCTGTGTACCAGGCGAGGTAGTGAACATCTCCTAGCAACCACGGCGCCCCATTAGTCTACAGAGCTTAGTCCAGTAAAGTTCTTCACACATTTTCAAAGGGAGCTGGTCCACTTCCGCCGATAAGACATCACCGGTGCGCGACGGCCGCCACACATTCGCAACCATTGGGGGTTTGACAGCACGGCAGAGGTCGCAACCGGGTACCCGATACCCGTACCCTACCCGATACCCGGCTACCCGTACCCGGCCGGGTACGGGGGGTAGCCGTTTGCGACCCTGGTGCGGCCGGGTACGGGTAGGCCGTGAGTCACCGGTGAGTCGCCGTTTGTCACTCATTTCCCAACGTCTTGTCTCTTCTCACAATTCAAGTTCCTAGAATCAACCCACCCCCGCGCCTGCAACGTGGCTTCATCCCAGAGGTCGCAATCGGCTACCCGATACCCGTACCCTACCCGATACCCGGCCGGGTATCGGGTAAGGTACGGGTATCGGGTACCTGATTGCGACCCTGGTGCGGCCGGGTACGGGTAAGGAATCAAAACCCGTTTGCGACCTCTGCACCACGACAACGACGACGATGATGATGACGGGGGGTGGGGGGGGGCGGGCAGCCCGTCAGTGGGCCGCACTAAAAAGGCCACCAGGGACCGTCGGCGGCCGTGCGGGGCCTTGCGTTGAAGAAGGACGCCGCTTGAGTCTCTCTCTGTGCGCGTGCGCTCCTGTGTGCGTGCGCTCCTGTCCGCCCCCGTAGGTGTACTTTGGCACGGCGCACGCGCGCTCCTACGTGGCGGCGCACGCCGTCGGCGTGAAGTGCGTGACGGGGATGTCGTGCCTGCTGCGCCGCGCCGTGCTCCAGCAGGCCGGGGGCCTCGCCGCTTTCTCGCCGTACCTCGCCGAGGACTACTTCATCGCTGACGCCGTCGCCAGGACGTGAGCCGCGGGGGGGGGGGGGGGTGGTGGGGGGAGGTCGTGGGGTCGTCACGGGGTCGCGGGGTCGTCGCCGGGTTGCGAGCGGTTGACGCGGGTTCTTCACGGGGTCTTCATGGGGTCATGGCAGGGTCAGGGTTACGGGGTCAGGGTTACGGGGTAAAGGTTACGGTGTCGGGGTTATGGTGTCGGGGTTACGGTGTCGGGGTTACGGTGTCGGGGTTATGGGGTCGGGGTTACGGTGTCGGGGTTACGGGGCCGGGGTTACGGGGTCGGGGTTACGGTGTCGGGGTTACGGTGCCGGGGTTACGGGGTCGGGGTTACGGGATCAGGGTGCAGGTCGTGCCGGGTTTGGTTCCCGGGAAGCGTCGCCGGGTCCGAGGTTTTCCTCCCAGCCGGGCCCCTCTCTGCGTCGGCACGGAGCGTCGACTGGACGGTGGCGGCGGTGGCGGTGTGTGATGATTGCGACGATCGCATACCTGCGTGTCTGTGTGTGTGCGTGCGTGCGTGTCTGCGTGCGTGCGTGCGTGTCTGCGTGCGTGCGTGCGTGTCTGCGTGTGAGCGTGCGTGCGTGCGAGCGAGCGCCGTGCGTGCGAGCGAGCGCCATGTGTTCGTTGCGCGGCGTGCCCGCGTGCCCGTTGTGACTTGGCGCCAATCCCACCGTCAGGGGCTGGAAGTTCGCCATGGCGCACGACGTGGCTCTGCAGAACGCGGGCACCCACTCCATCGCGCTCTTCCAGTCCCGCATGATCCGGTACGCCTCGCCCCAATCCGGCAAACACCCACCCAGCACGACACCAACACCCTAGCTCTCTGACACTCACCCGGCGTGACGATGGCTCATGCTTGGAGAGAGCGGAGAGCGGTCGCGGGGACAACCCCCCCCCCCCCCCCCCCCCCCCCCCCCAGGGAGGTTCCCATGTGACGCTGTTGATAATTGGGGGGGGGGGCGGGGGGCGCCGAGTTATTTTGTGTTTTTTTTCTGTTTTTATATATACATGTATAAATATAGATTTCTTCTTGGTTCTTTCGGTAAAGTCACATAGAAGGGAAATAATAAAATAATAACAATATAACATAATAAATTAATTCTCACGACGTTTCGGCCACGACGCAAGCAGCCGTCCTCAGGTGAAGAACATTTCATTCAGACGCTGTTTTTCCGACAGAAATGTTCTTCACCTGAGGACGGCTGCTTGCGTTGTGGCCGAAACGTCGTGAGAATTGTATTTTATTATGTTTTATTCATTATTATTAGTTTATTATTATTTCCCTTCTACGCGACTTTACCGAAAGAACCAAGAAGATGAATCCCTGCAGTCACGAACGCTTCAAATCGAAATTTACAAGGGATAGAGGTACGAACCCTCGCGTATCTACGGATGTAACTTATTTCGCCACGTCATACGTAGCCGACCGTGCCGGTCGCCAAAAAAGCAGTTCTATAGAAATTCGTTTTCAATTTGGATTCAAAAGTGCGTCGACCCAGCGGCTTCCTGACATCGGAAGGAAGGGCGTTCCAGAAGGCCACGGGAGCGCATCTGAAAGTGCGCGCGGTGCGGTGACCACCGGGACCGGTTGAGATTTTGCTCTCGCCGCTGATGTTGGCCCGTGTCCCAGGAATCAAACTCGCGGTTCATGGGACGGTGCGTGAGTGCGCACCGCACGTAGCAAAACCGCGCTGATTGGTGGAGGTGCTATTCGCGGCATGCACCACGGCACCTTAGCGCCAAGTAGTTTTTTTTACACTTATATACGTTTTTTTTTATCACTCCCACAGAGCTTCGAGGTGTGATTTATTATTAGAGAAATGCATTGTGTTCCAGAGACTTGGGGGGGAGCGGAGGAGGCAGGCTGCGGTTTGGGGGAGGGTGACATCATTAGGCCGGGGCGAGAGAATGGAATTCCTCGCTCTAATTCTACCTGCCAGGCTTGTGAATATGGGATAGGCCCTATTGATGGCAGATGACAAGAGGGGACCCCCCACCCCCCACCCCTGCCCCCCGCCCTGCACGCATGAGGGTGGTGGGTAGCGTGTCCCTGCGGTATTCCAGCGGGGAAACCGGTTGCGTGTGCGTCTGTGTTTTTAATTAACTGCGTGACGTACATCGCCGCGCCCAATGGGAAAATTAATAACATCGACGCGCAGACTTCACGCGCACGCTCGCAGGTCATCGATACGTCACACGCCATCACGCGTGTCATCGAAACGCACACAGCACACACACGCGTGTTCGCGCGGGGCGTGCGCGTGTGACGGTGAGCGCACTGCGCTGTGAACCCGGCGACCCGAGTTCGATTCCAACATCGGTGACGAACGTTTGAACCGGTTCCTGGGCTTCCCCTAGGTCGACTCGGCCTCAAATGAGTACCTGGGCACCGCATCGCGCGGCGCTTTGAGGCCGCGCTACCGCAGCCGTCTGGAACGCTCTCTTCCCCCCGATGTTTGGAAGCCCACCGGAGCTGTGCAACGTTTAAATCATCATCTGGATTGGCAAACTCATTCGCTTAGAACAGCATTTTTGCGTTCAGTTTGATGTCCCCCCCCCCTCCCCCCGGTACAGCCGTCCTCAGGTGAAGACCAGGTCTGTCGAGGAGACAGCCTTCTACGTGACTTTACCGAAAGAACCAAAAAGATATATATTAATATGTAAACTACGTTTATAAAAAAACATTGATGTAAGTTGAATTTTTTTTTACTATATTAATAGGCTTATATTTATAATAACTCTCCGTAGTTATATCTTTATATATACAATATATTACATGAAAAAATGTATTTTCATAACTACATATTCTTGGTTCTTTCGGTAAAGTCGCGTAGATAGAAAATAATAATTAAAAAAATTTAAAAATATATTTTAATTTTTTTTCTAATTACGTGTGGTGCCAAAGACGTTCTACACACATGCACACATCCACGCACTCGGTGTGATGCGTGCGTGGTCTCGCGTGCGTGCTTGCGTTCAGGTGGGCCCGCCTGCGCTTCCACATGCTGCCGCAGACGGTGCTGCTGGAGCCCGTGTCCGAGTGCATCTTGGCCGGCATGATCACCAGCGCCGCGGCGAACCTGGCGCTGGGCGCGCCCGTGCCCGTCTTCCTGGCGGCGCACGGCCTCGCATGGATGCTGCTCGACTACTTGCGCCTGCGGCTCATCCAGGTGCCGCCCCCCCCCCCCGACACACCCAGCTCCCCTCCCCCCCGACACCCCCCCCCCGACACACCCAGCCCCCCTCCCCACCGACACCCCCCCCCGACACACCCAACCCCCCCCCCCCGTAACGCAGGCGGCGGGGGCAGCAGGGGTGGCGGCAGCTTGGGCAGCAGCGGCACGTTGCCGGGCGCACCATTGCCGCGCAACGTCGCACGTTCCCAGGCACACCATCACGCGTTGCCAGGCAACGTCGCGCATTGCCGCGCAACGTCACACGTTCCCAGGCACACCATCATGCGTTGCCAGGCAACGTCGCGCGTTGCCAGGCAACGTCGCGCGTTGCCAGGCAACGTCGCGCGTTGCCAGGCAACGTCGCGCGTTGCCAGGCAACGTCGCGCGTTGCCAGGCAACGTCGCGCGTTGCCAGGCAACGTCGCGCGTTCCCAGGCACACCGTTGTGCGTTGCCAGGCAACGTCGCGCTGTTCCCAGGCACACCGTCACGCGTTTCTTCCGTCGCACCACACGCTCACGACTGCACGCACGTAAGTAGAACTTAAATCTCGACTTGAAGCTTTCGTGACTGCAGGAATTAATATTCTTTGGGTCTTTTGGTAAAGTCACGTTAGATGGGTCGCAACGCAATCGGTCGTCATCAGCCTGATGACGTCTTTCGGTAAAAGTCGCGTAGATAGATTCAAAGAAAATGACAAAAAAAACGACGACGTTTCGATCGCAAAGCAAGCGGTCATCAGCCTGATGACGTCTTTCGGTTAAAGTCACGTAGATCGGTTCAAAGAAAATGACAAAAAAAACTACGACGTTTCGATCGCAAAGCAAGCGGCCATCATCAGCCTGATGCTTTGCGATCGAAACGTCGTCGTTTTTATTTTTGTAATTTTCTTTGAACCGATCTACGCGACTTTTACCGAAAGACCCAGAGGACACGCGAGCGGAATTTGCTTCGCGCGCCGCACGTAGCCACCCCACGCTAACCGGTCGGTCGGTCGGGGGGGTGTGTGTGCCGTCGTTCCCGTCGGCGCGTTGCGTTGCAGGGCGGACCGCTGCCCTTCTCCAAGGTGGACTTCACCCTCGCCTGGTTCATCCGCGAGTCCATGACGGTCTTCATCTTCGTGTCGGCGCTCTGCGCGTCCACCATCGGCTGGCGCAACGTGCGCTACCGCATCCGCTGCGGCGGCAAGGCCGAGGAGCTGCCGCCCATGTGATGATGGCCGGTGGGGTTGGGGGGGGTGGGGTTGGTGGGCCGGGCCAGGAGGGATCGAGTTCAGGGTCCATCACCTCTTGAGCGGGGACACGTCGCAGGATGTGACGGTGGCGGTGGCGGTGACGATGCAGTAGAAGATGACGTCGAGACACGCGGAGGAGAGCGGAGAGGCGTTGACCCGCGGGCTGGGCGCGACGGCCGCCGCTGCTGCTGCTGCTGCCGCCGTTATACGCGGACAGGGACTCTCGCACAGTGAGAGGGGTGGTGGTGGGGCGCGGGATTTGGGGGTTCGTGAAATGACGAGCGGGCCCTGGGGGGGGGTGGGGTCGTCGTTTTCCCCCACGGGAGAGAATTCACGCGGAGTTTGGCGCGGGTCGGGGAAGATCCCTCGCCCCCCACCTCCATCATCCCGACCCCTTCACGACCTCCACCCTCCTCCCACTCGAGCCGTGGGGTCAACGAGCGCGTCGCGAGCAGGGCTTGCGTTACGTGCGTTTGGCTTCTTTCGCGCCGTACGTAGCAAGCCGTGCTGATCGGGAAGGGGGCTTCACGTTTTCGCCGCCCCCCCCACCCACCGTACCACCGCTCGCTGTCTTTGCATTTGCGTCTGGAGAACTACGCCCATCTCAAGAAAACGACGACAGTGTTCTTTGTTGTTGTTATTGTTGTTGTTGTTGTCAAGGCTCTCCGCCTTCTTTTGTAAAAAAACTAAAAAAATTCTATTCCGCAAATCTAGGAGTTATGAAAAGGGGGGCCGATGCCTGAAACGTTAGCCTACGCTACATATATCTACACCCACACGCACACACACGTGCGTACAAGCACGTCTCGGTTACAAGGCGTTGTTCATGACGGCATTGTCGGACGTTCTGCTCCGCTTGGAGGGATGGACCGCGGGATTGTGTCCGAGCGTGTCCTGCTGTGCCCTCCCGCGCGCCGCGAGCGGTCGCACGGTCAACCCTGACAGGAGAGTTGCGTTAGGATGAGCGTCGTGGGTGAGCGTCGTTCGGGTGAAAACGAGACAGAGAGGTTTTCTATCGATATATTTATATTTTTGCGATGTATTTTTTTCCGCGAGTTTTTTTTTTTGTTTCAAGCAAAGTACCGTTTTTTTTTCTTTCGTACTTTGAAAAACACTGCGACGCGCACACACCACCAACAGTCGCGCGCAACTGTGAACGGACGAGGACGGACGCGACCTCGCCAGTAGAACGCATCGCCTTGTTTTTTTCGGCGTCGCTCGGAAAACGCCCCGTCGTGTTCAGTTTTTGCGGCGATCGGTCGATCGCGAACTGGGGGCGGCTCTTGGCGTGGAACCGTGGGACATGTCCCTAAGACTCCTCAAACGGCCCGGCTGCGAGAATATTTATGGAAGGTTAAAGAGGGTGGTGGTGGCGGCGGCGGTAACTAGCTATCAGCGGCGGGTCAATGAAGATGTCTGGTCTGACGACCCTCTCTCTCTCTCGCTGTGCGACGCCGCGTCCTGCCACGGTGCCGAGCGAACGCGAACGCACTAATGGGGGTTCGTGAACCCTTGCACTGAACTTCTCTCACAATCCAGCCCCCACTAGCGGCGCTTGGGTCGTGCTGCTGGGAATCTACGAACTATTTCCACTCTTGTTCTTGGTTCTTTCGGTAAAGTCACGTAGAATGGGAAATAATAAAATAATAAAAATAAAACACTATTAAATAATTCTCACGACGTTTCGGTCACAACGCAAGCAGCCGTCCTCAGGTGGAGAACAGGTCTGTCGAGAAGACAGAGTCTGAATGACACAGACCTGTTCTCCACCTGAGGATGGCTGCTTGCGTTGTGGCCGAAACGTCGTGAAAATTGTTTTATTTTTATTATCTGTCGAAAAGACAGTCTGAATGACAGACCCGTTCTCCACCTGAGGACGGCTGCTTGCGTTGTGGCCGAAACGTCGTGAGAATTGTATTTTATGATGTTTAATTTTTATTATTTTATTATTTCCACTCTACGTGATGACTTTACTGAAAGAACCAAGAAGATGAATCCCTGCAGTCACGAAAGCTTTAAATCGAAATATTTCCACTCTTGTTTCTATTTTACCAGGTAAGGGGCCCCACTTGAACTGCGTAACTCGATTTCCACGCGGCTTATCGCGTGGAAATTCATAGCGGTGGCCGCGCACTTTAACCGCGCGTTCATTCTAAATGTGGAGTGGGGGGGGGAAATCACGGGGAGAGTGAACGCGCAAACTCCAAATACACAGCAGGTATCGTCAGGGTCGGGATCGAACCCACGTTCCTCCTGTGTGCCAGGCAAGTGCCAGATTTGAGATGGGGTAAGCATTTCTCGGACACATCTGTGATGATATTTTTTTGTTTAATTTATTTCTATTAAGGCCCACGACGTTGAGTTTTTTTTGCAAGCTGTCACGTGCCAACACAGCTTTGATCAGTTTCAGTTTAATTTATTTAGGATTTAAAAAAAAATAATTTTGGCAATCTGCAGCTGCGATTGGCAGCTGCAGAAACGCCGCGTGTGCGTTTGCGTGGCCTGAAAAATTAAGAAGATATCCATAAAACAGGCGACATCTCGGGCAATGACCCATCATCATAGCGTGGTAGCCCACCAACGTGATGAATGTACATCTTGGCTCGTACCGCGTTATGCTTTTGCAAGCCAAATAACAATAAACTGAAACCATTAAACTCTACGATTTTTTTTTATTTTAGCAGATAAGGCCCAAATGAGCTCGGTAGCTGTTTCGTCAGAAGCCATCGCGAACGATGAAGCTGCTTTATCGCCGCGCGGAAATTGCTAGCGGTGGCCAAATGCCCCCCGAACGAACGCGTGATGTCGATTCTAAACGCGTGGGGAGCCGGGGAAAACCCGGAGAAAAATCGACGCGGCCGTGGGGAGAGAGAGAGCGAGAGAGAGAGACTCCGCAAATTAAAAACAAATAGTAATCTTTTTACTTAAAGCTTTCGTGACTGCAGGGATTCATATTCTTGGTTCTTTCGGTAAAGTCACGTAGAAGGGAAGTAATAAAATACTAAAAATATAAAACAATAAACATTCTCACGACGTTTCAACTGCAACACAAGCAATCATCATCAGGTGTGAAATCCACAGCAAGAAAATTTTAAAAATGTTTTTTTCAAATTTACAAATATAAAACAATAAAATTCTCACGACGTTTCGACTGCAACACAAGCAATCATCATCAGGTGTGAAATCCACAGCAAGAAAATTTGAAAAATGTTGTTTTTTCAAATTTACAAATATAAAACAATAACAATTCTCACGACGTTTTGACTGCAACACAAGCAATCATCATCAGGTGTTAAATCCACGGCAAGAAAATTAGAAAAATTTGAAAAGCCACTTTTTAAAAAAAATTCTTGCCGTGGATTTCACACCTGATGATGATTGCTTGTGTTGCAGTCGAAACGTGAGAATTTTCATTGTTTCATATTTATATCAATTTATCATTTCCCTTCCACGTGACTTTACCGAAAGAACCAAGCACACAAACAGTAATCGTCGGTTGTTCACGATGTCCCTTCATTTCACTTTTAAGAGAGTAACCAAATGTGGCTCTATTCTCATTTTGCAGTGGAGAGGTCCGGACGGGTCGCGTGAAGCTTTAATGAGCTTCCCCCCCCCCGTCCCTCCCTCCCTCGCCTGTTTGAGATTCCCACAAAAGCTCTTTGTGCTATCATCATCATGTCGGGTAAAAATTTTGTTTAAAAAAATTGCTGTTTTTTTTCTTTTTTTGCTCGTGGTGTTGTAAATTGAACTCGTAATTTTTTGTGGTTTTTTTTTTTACGTAAAAAAAATATAGATCTCGCTTTCAAACTTGAAAAAAAAATCTACGTTTTTGTGCCCAATACGTGACGGAGACAAAGAGGAGGAAGAAGAAAGACGAAAATGCGTCTCCCCAATTTGATCGACGGTGAAAATTAAAACTCCCCGCACTTTGCACAACCTCAGCGGGTTGCTGGGTTGTGGCAATGCCACAACCCAGCAAATATGCCACGTTGGCATTTGGTGAAGAAAACCCATCGTGTTGGGAGGGGGGGGTGGTGGCAGCGTTCGCATTTGCCGGAAATAATGTGCACAGTGACAAACTTCGCACATGTCCGACCCGCCGGGCACTTGATGTACGTTTAGCTAACGAGCTAGCAATGTGTTATAAGGTCACACGCATGTGAACATGCATGTATGGAAATTACAAAGATCCCCCGTGTAGCCTTAACAGACCTTTTTGGCGCAAGTGCTGTTAGCGAGCGCCTATGAAGGCCGGCACGGCACACTAGGGGGTGGGTGGCCAGCACCACGCCAGGCCGCCTTTGTCTCTTTAGCGGCGATGTTTACACATCGCACCAGGTACTCGTTGAGGCTGAGTCGACCTAGGGGAGGCCCGGGACCGGTTCAGACAATCGTCACCGGCGGTGTTGGCCGTGAGCGGGAATCGAACTCGGGTCGCCGGGTTCGTAGCGCAGGGTACCGTTAACCACTCCAAACTCATTCCATGTAAATTTCAGTTTTCCCATCGCACAAACACAAACGCACGTGACTGGATATATATTTACAAAGCGTGAACTACGGTGCTTTTCACGTTGGGGTTGGGGGGATTGTTTCATCGGTGCTTTAGACATTAAGACTGTGATTCTAGATTTGAAGCTTTCGTGACTGCAAGGGTTCATATTCTTAGGTTTTTTTCGGTAAAGTCACGTAGGTGAAAAATTAAAATTAATTAAAGTAAAATAAAAATAAAATAAAAATCACGACGTTTCGGAGGCGACACAAGCTTCCGTCTTCAGGTGGAACCATCACAGCACGATAGCTGTATCAAGTGAGATAAATTCCAAGAAAACAGTCCTCGTATATATACCGGTTGAGGGTGGGAGGAGCCAAGGTAGCCCATGAATATTATTTTCATTCTCTCACTTGATACAGCTGCCGTGGCTGTGACGGTTCCACCTGAAGACGGAAGCTTGTGTTGCCTCCGAAACGTCGTGATTTTTATTTAATATTTATTTTACTTTTATTAATTTTAATGTTTTACCTACGTGACTTTACCGAAAAAAACCTAAGAATATGAAGACTGTGCTACTTTGAAATACTGCACTGGGTGTGGGCGATTCGTTCTTTGGTGGCGGATAGGGTGGCGGGCGTGCGTGCGTGCGTGCCACTGATTCGTAGCGCTCCCTTCGTATTCATCTAGATCTGAAGTTTCGTGACTTGCAGGGATTCATACTCTTTGGTTCTTTCGGTAAAGTGACGTATAAAGATAAAATAATAAATTAAATACTAGCATACGACGTTTCGATTGCAACACAACCAATCGTCATCAGGTATAAATGAAATAGAAACACAAATCTAGTTTACTTAGAAATGTAATGTAATACAACAGAGAGTTGGATAACATAACGGTCAACACCCTACCTGGTTGATTACGTTCTTCCTGAGAATGCTACATTTGAGAGAGAGATAAAACAGAAACATAGACAGACATATAAGCAGACAAATATCACAGTCACGTATGTAGAAAAAATTAAATAAATTAAATCACGACGTTTCGGGCGCACACACAAGCGTCCGTCATCAGGGTGGGACAACCGCAGCAAGAAACATTTTTTTTTCCCACTTCAGCAATTGTTTTATTTCCCCCACGGGCAACTCTGTCACGCAAGAAGTGACATTTATCTACGATGTAGCGTGGGATAATCGCTTTCTCTTATTGTGAATTGTGTCATTCCGATGCTTGGTGCGTGACGAACTCTCCCCTGCTTTATTGCATCTTTTTAAATCCTTTATATTAAGTTCGCTTGCTTGCGTGCTTGCTTGCTTGCGACCGTGCAAATCTTTCGGTCGTTTTTTAACCCACTTCCCGTGATCCAATCGAGCTGACATTTTCCACACAGACTCGTTGTGCGTGACAATTAATGTTCGTGAAATTTTTTTTCCAAAATTTTACACTGTTTATGGAAAACAAATTAAATATTTAATTACCAATTGCTTAATGGTGGCAGACAATCATCTGACCCATAGGTGGCAGCCATCTCAAGCCAGAGGACGAGAAGACTCTAGCCGCCACGCATATAAAGGATTTATAGTGAAAAACTTTGTTTTTACGGGTTTACTTGTTACAATTTATGACGATGACATTTGGATCTTTTTCATGATCGTCGTCAGCCAGGGCCCGTTGAAGGCTTTCCCTCGCTGTCTCTATTCCTCAATCGCAATCGATCGATCGATCGGTTCAAGATGAATGACGCGCCATATTCGGCAACAACGAAAAACATCCGTCTTCTTGGTTCTTTCGGTAAAGTCACGTAGAAGGGAAGTAATAAAATAATAAAAAATAAAACATAATAAAATAATTCTCACGACGTTTCGGCCACAACGCAAGCAGCCGTCGTCCTCAGGTGAAACCAGGTCTGTCGAGGTTTCACCTGAGGACGGCTGCTTGCGTTGTGGCCGAAACGTCGTGAGAATTATTTTATGATGTTAAATGTTTATTATTTTATTATTTCCCTTCTACGTGACTTTACCGAAAGAACCAAGAAGATGAATCCCTGCAGTCACGAAAGCTTTAAATCAAAATTTGATTAGTTTATCTTGTCACTTGGCACTACTGTTGTGTTTTTGTACTGTTTGTTGTATAAATGTCCACATGATGATGATGATGATGATAGCCACTCTTCTTCTTGGTTCTTTCGGTAAAGTCACGTAGAAGGGAAGTAATAAAATAATAAAAATAAAACATAATAAAATAATTATTATGTTTTATTTAACATAATAAAATTATGATTATGTTTTATGTTTATTATTTTATTACTTCCCTTCTACGTGACTTTACCGAAAGAACCAACAAGATGAATCCCTGCAGTCACGAAAGAAGCTTTAAATCGAAAGAAAAACATCCGATTATCACGGCTGATCGGCAGACTTTGCCAGACCAGCGCTGGTGCTGCAGATTCCTCACGGTTCCAATGCTGCTGCTGCTGCTGCGATCCATCTCCTATTTAAACTATTTAAACTTTTTCTTTCATCAGCTAAGCTACGTAGCGCTTTTTTCTAAAGCGACCTGGCCACAAATGATAGCCCCAACGGAAGTGGCTTATCACGTGGACATTTACAGCAGCAGCAGCAGCCACATCCTGTCTAAACGCGTGATGTTGATTCTAAACGTGTAGGGAAAAGCCAGAGGACCCGGAGAAAAATTCACGTGACCACGGGGAGAGAGAGAGACACCGCAAACTCCAAATATACAGCAGCAGGCGTCAGGGTCGGGATTGAACCCACGACCTCCTGTACACCAGGCGAGGTAGTTAACACTGCGGAGGGAGCTGGTAGGAACGTTGGGTTGCTCGGTCAATGGCCAGGGTCAACGGCGGCGTGGTGTATTCCGCAAATATGCCCGACTGTGAGGGCGGGCACAAGCCGGCGTGAGTAGGTTAAACCTTGAGTTTTATAAGGGCACCACGGGGTGACCCTCCCCTCCCCACTCAGCCCCACCCAGCCCCACCCTCCCCAGCCCCACCCCTTCCATCCCCCACCCAGCCCCACCCTCCCCACTCAGCCCCTCCCCACCCTCCCCTCCCCACCCAGCCCCTCCCTGCACGACGGACGGACACAATAATCCCCTGTGGGCTGTGTGTAACCAAGAGGTTCCTACCAGTAACATCTCACCACTGTAGCATCCCACTTGGGCCTTCCTTGTTGCCCATGAGAATTGGGCTTCGTAAGCAAGTGGTGCGTGGGTTGGATCGGTGGTGCAGTGGTTGGCAAGACACTGAAGTCGTATGAGTGAATCTCGGGGAAGATGCTGAAACCCGCGGGGTTGTCTATGAATCTTGTGCCGGTGGTCATTGTGAACGCGTTAAACACATGCTTTACTGTGTTTGTGAAGACTCAAATTTTTTACATATTATGCCTGTAATTAAAGCACTTTTGGAGTAATTTGTAAGAATGTGCGTGCGTCATTCATTTCCGCTTTTTTTTTCATTCTAGCCTAGCGTAAGATGGCGATATGGTTTAGGAGCAAAATTCCGAAACAGGAGGATTTCTCCACACCTCTGGCTGTCGCCTGATGAGGCTGGTTAATTAATTACCGGCGAAACGGATTGTAAATGTTGTGGGTTTCCTCTCCAACACACAACCGGTGTCCTGAACTAGTAACGAATTGGCACCTTCTGTTTACGTGACAAACCTTACTCATTGGCTGCGTCGAGGGTGGTGGCGTGTTTAACGAGACATTTCTATTTACGCGATTTAACCCCCCAAAAAAACCCTCTATCGTGGCCAATGTCAAGTTCTGCCAGCCAGGACGAGATGGCTTCAGGAGAGAGAGAGATAGAGTTGGTGTAGTTTTGCTGTTACTCATCCGTTGCAAGAGCGCAGACGAACGGTGGCTTGCCATCGCCTCCACGGGCGAAATGGATGTCATGAAGATGAAGAAACGTACTCTTTGGTTTTTTCGGTAAAGTCGCGTATAGGTAAAAAATCTAATAAAATAAATGAAAACAACTCAATTAAATCACGACGTTTCGGGCGCAACACAAGCGTCCTTCTTCAGGTGGGGACAACTTAGAGAAAGCAAAGAACACTGCAGTGAGAAGGTCACACAAATCAAGACCACGTGGTTCCCAGGTCAAAGCAAGACCACGTGGTTCTCAGGTCAAAGCAAAAAAACAAAGTGTCACGTTTTTCAAAGGACAAAATAATTCACTTCTTTAGCCCCACCGGTGTGTTGAAGAGAGAATCAACAGCATTTTTAAAAAGTTGAGTAGTACGACATTTCGCTGGTGATTACAATCAGCTTCATCAGCTTTTCTCTTCAACACACCGTTGGGCTAAATAAGTGAATTATTTTGTTCTTTGAAAAACGTGACACTTTTTTGCTGTTTGGCCGTGTCGGGTGGTGGAGGGTTACGACACATTTATAAATAACGCGATCTGACCCAAACACCTTTATTACACTGGTCAATACACTTTTTTTCTGGCATAAGGTATTCCAACGGTTATAAGGTAATTTTGGGGTGCTCATTCCAAATATGGCATCAGTTTTTGTCTATCACATCAGGTTTTTGAGATATCAAATATTGCATTTTCAATCAAAACCGCAGAAGAAAAATATTAAATAAATGTGGATATCTACATAAAATTATATTATAAACACACTATCCTAAAAATACAGCACCATATTTTAACACTAAAGCAGTCACTGACTCGCAACAACTTGCAATCGTAAGCGACAGAGTTAATTTCGGGTAAAATCAATGAAAATGGGGTATGCCGATAGCATCAAAATGAGATGTGATGGAGCAAATCTGAGATCCGATTTGGAATCGGCACGCTGTGAAATTAGTCTAAAACAGCTGCAAAAGTCCAGGCCAGAAAAAAATGTTTTCTTTTTGTTGACCAGTGTATTGAATAGTTCTGATCGCAAAAGCCGACGCGTTAAACTGATCAGTGGTACGAGTCTGCGTCCTCCGTGCTGTGTTCTACTGCCTCCTGCCGGCGTGTTTGCCCATCGTCCGTTTTCGATGTTGATGGCACTGAAGCAGCAATTCTAGATTTGAAGCTTTCGTGACTGCAAGGATTCATACTCTTAGGTTTTTTCGGTAAAGTCACGTAGGTAAAAAATTTGAATTAATAAAAGTAAAATAAAACAAATTAAAAAATTGGTCTTAAGCCTCACCTTACCTGACCCTTCCCCCCTTAACCATTATATATACGGGGTGGTATTTCTTGTGATCTCTCATTTACTTGATACAGCTGTCGTGGCTGTGATGGTTCCACCTGAAGACGGAGGCTTGTGTTGCTTCCGAAACGTCGTGAATTTTATTTTATTTTACTTGTATTAATTTAAATTTTTGACCGACGTGACTTTACCGAAAAAACCTAAGAGTACTGAAGCGGCAGTGTAACCGGGCGCTGGTGGGTAGAGCGGGGCTGTGATTGCTCCACGTTGCTGCCCGCAATCCAGCGCAATGTGGAGGCAAGCAAGCAGCGAGGGTGGTTGATGGATCACCGCACACGGACGTTGCTGTGAAACTCGCATGAGCGCCGAGAAGGTGGCCGTAACCCCGAGGCATGCCAGGAGAAGTCAGCGCAGCAAGATGCGTGGCCTCCACGTGTTCCATCTGTGTGGGATCGAGTGCTTCCCCCTCGCACGCGTGATTTAGTTTTTTGACCGGGTGCTCCGGTTTCCTCCCACATGTACATATACTCATCAATTGGCCGACGACGAATTGATATATATAGAGGACCGCAGAGCTTTTGGCGATTGTTGGCACCTGCTAATCTAAACTCTTTTATTTCACAAGGTAAGTTCAAGTTCATGTTCACTTATTAGGTATAGAGCCCTGTGAGCCATTCGGCTCTTGAATCGGGTGCAACCGCAACAAACAAAAAACAAAAACATGAACAAAAAAAACATCTTAAAGTGAATATGTGCAAACAGAAAATCCAAGAAAAGACAGAAAAATATTGCAGAAAAAAACACCGTACACCAACGCTGTGTGCACAAATCCCAGCGGGATGCAAGTCAAACAACAACAACAACCACAAGACAACTTAGATTAAGGCCATCAGTCTAACTCTGTACTACAACAAACAAACATGGCCAAACCAATACACTTTTCGAAATCACCAAAATAAAGCCATGAAAGCAATGAAACAGTGATCATAGGAACTGTGACGGAATTTTCACAATAAACGACATAAACAACATGTACCACCAAAACCCTGCAGCCATAGCTGGCTGCATGAGTCACCCCACAACAGCAGGAGCATCAGTCGGAATATTATAATTTTTAAGGCCACAGAGCGACGTAGCTCTTTTTAAATCCTTTATATTAAGTTCGCTTGCTTGCTTACGACCGTGCAAATCTTTTGGTCGTTTTTTTAACCCGCTTCCCGTGATCCAATCGAGCTGACATTTTGCACACAGACTCGTTGTGCGTGACAATGTATTTTCGTGAAAAAATTTTTCCAAAATTTTACACCTTTTAGGATTTTTTAAAAATATTTAATTACCAATTGCTTAATGGTGGCAGACAATCATCTGACCCATAGGTGGCAGCCATCTCAAGCCAGAGGACGAGAGGACTCTCGCCGCCACGCATATAAAGGATTTATAGTGAAAAACTTTGTTTTTACGGGTTAATTTTTAAGAAGCGACCTGGCCTTGCAAATGATGGCTCAACGAAGTGGAGCTTATCGCCACGTGGAAACGCACAGCAGAACAAGTATAACCCGTAAAAACAAAGTTTTTCACTATAAATCCTTTATATGCGTGGCGGCTAGAGTCCTCTCGTCCTCTGGCTTGAGATGGCTGCCACCTATGGGTCAGATGATTGTCTGCCACCATTAAGCAATTGGTAATTACATATAATTTTTTGTTCCTAAAAAGTGTAACATTTTGGGAAAAAAATTTCACGAAAATTAATTGTCACGCACAACGAGTTTGTGTGGAAAATGCCAGCTCGATTGGATCACGGGAAGTGGGTTAAAAAACGACCGAAAGATTTGCACGGTTGTAAGCGCACAAGCAAGCAAGCGAACTTAATATAAAGGATTTAAATAAAAAACGACCGAAAGAGTTGCACGGTCGTAAGCGCGCAAGCAAGCAAGCGAACTTAATATAAAGGATTTAAAAATAACCCTAAACGCGTGATGTTGATTCTAAATGTGGAGGAGAAAGGCGGAGGACCCGGAGAAAAATCCGCGTGACCACGCGAGAGAGAGAGACACCGCAAACTCCAAATATACAGCAGCAGGCATCGTCAGGATCGGGATCGAACCCACGACCTCCTGCATCCCAGGCGAGGTAGTTAACATCTCCTCGCCACCATCGGATGGCTGCTACTGCTGCCTTCCGGCTTGTCTAGTGCTAACACGATTGCTTTTTGGGTTTAATGCATTATGACTTTCGCTACCGATATTATCCATAAGTGTTTTTCTTTTTAGATCGCGTAAATATGAATGTGTCATTAAACCCGCCACCACCCGACAGCTAATTAATGAGGTTTTTTTCTCCAACGCACCGGTGTGCTGAACTAGTAACGAATATATAATGTAGTGTATAGTGTAGTGTATAGTGTATAATGTAGTGTATAGTGTATAATGTAGTGTATAATGTAGTGTAGTGTATAATGTAGTGTAGTGTATAGTGTAGTGTATAATGTAGTGTATAGTGTATAATGTAGTGTATAGTGTAGTGTATAGTGTATAATGTAGTGTATAGTGTAGTGTATAGTGTAGTGTATAATGTAGTGTATAGTGTATAATGTAGTGTATAATGTAGTGTATAGTGTAGTGTATAGTGTAGTGTGTAATGTAGTGTATAGTGTAGTGTATAGTGTATAATGTAGTGTATAGTGTAGTGTATAATGTAGTGTATAGTGTAGTGTATAGTGTAGTATATAATGTAGTGTATAGTGTAGTGTATAGTGTAGTGTATAATGTAGTGTATAGTGTAGTGTATAGTGTAGTGTATAGTGTAGTATATAATGTAGTGTATAATGTAGTGTATAGTGTAGTGTATAGTGTAGTGTGTAATGTAGTATATAGTGTGGTGTATAATGTAGTGTACAATGTAGTGTATAGTGTAGTGTGTAATGTAGTGTATAGTGTAGTGTATAGTGTATAATGTAGTGTATAATGTAGTGTAGTGTACAATGTAGTGTATAATGTAGTGTACAATATAGTATATAATGTAGTGTATAATGTAGTGTATAGTGTATAATATAGTGTATAATGTAGTGTAGTCATACAAGGGAGTTGACAGTTTTTGCCTTCTATGCAAAATTCGACGGCGACGAAAAACTGCCAACCGACCAATGGGATGGCGGCATTTCGCGCCCTGAAAACGCCGCCTCCGCCCCATTGATCGGCCAAAGTTTTTGTTCTCACCGAAGGAACGTTTCGAAGCGCTCCTCGTAAACAATAAAGATGCTGCTGCTGATGCTGCTGCTTGTGTTGCCGACGATGTTGCTTCTCCCGTGGGCATCTGCGACCGATGCTCAGGAAGGGAATCGTGGCCGAGGTGAGTGAAAGGTTGAAAAACCACGAAGCCGGGTGGGGGGGGGGGGTTGGGGTTGTGTTGCGGGGATTGGAGAGCCGAAGCCGGCAGCGCGGCTAGGAAAGTCGTAAGGCTCCGTGACTAGGCCTACCCGGTGTTCTCGTTGAAATTGTATTTGTCTTCTAAGTCAATGGGAACCTTTGGTCAAACCAGAAAATAAAGTTGATTGTTTCGCAGATAACAGAGAGACGGCCGAATGTTAAACATCGAAAAAGGAGCAGATTTCGGCTTATTGAATGCGAAAAAAAAGACTTAATATTAAAGTTACGGCTAAAGGGTTTTTTTTCCCCGTGTGCCATGCGTACGTTTTACGGTTCTTAACTTTCCACACTTGCGCCTGCAACGCGTTTAACATTGTCGCATTGATCCGTTTAATCATTCTTCGATTTTCTGAGGTTTTACTTTAACCCGGGGCGTAAGGCCTCATCGAGCTGCCGAGGTTTAAATCTCCTTTTTACCGCAGCGCGAATGATCGTGCTCAAGGAAGTTTGGTTTTATCATCATCATCATCATGTGGAAATGTTTAGCAGTTAAATAAATAAATCTTAAAACGCGTGATGTTGATTGTAAATTTGAGAGAGACCTCTTGCATACCAGGCGAGGTAGTCAACATCTCTCAACTGTGATGATGATGAGAGAGAGACACGCAAACTCCAAATATACAGCAGCAGGCATCGTCAGGGTCGGGATCGAACCCACGACCTCCTGTACACCAGGCGATGTAGTCAACATCTCTCAACTGTGATAATGATGATGAGAGAGAAACACCACCAACTCTAAATATACAGCAACAGCATCGTCAAGGTCGGGATCGAACCCACGACCTCCTGTGTACCAGGCGATGTAGTCAACATCTCTCAACTGTGATGATGATGATGAGAGAGAAACACCACCAACTCTAAATATACAGCAACAGCATCGTCAAGGTCGGGATCGAACCCACGACCTCCTGTACACCAGGCGATGTAGTCAACATCTCTCAACTGTGATAATTATGATGAGAGAGAAACACCACCAACTCTAAATATACAGCAACAGCATCGTCAGGGTCGGGATCGAACCCACGACCTCCTGCATACCAGGCGAGGTAGTCAACATCTCCTAGCCACCGTGATGATGATGATGAGAGAGAAACACCACCAACTCTAAATATACAGCAGCAGGCATCGTCAGGGTCAGAATCGAACCCACGACCTCTTGTACACCAGGCGAGGTAGTTGACATCTCTCAACTGTGGTGATGATGAGAGAGAAACACCGCAAACTACAAATATACAGCAGCAGGCATCGTCATGGATCGAGATCGAACCCATGACTTTCCTGTATACCAGGCGAGGTAGTTAACATCTCGCAACTTTGATGATGAGAGAGAAACACCACCAACTCTAAATCTACAGCAGCAGCAGGCATCGTCAGGGTCGTAATCGAACCCACGACCTCCTGTATACCAGGCGAGGTAGTCAACATCTCGCAACGGTGGTTGCGTGCACCCCCTGGTAAAGAAACCACGGCCCCAGAGGGAGCTCTATAGAGAGAGCCCCTCGGGAGAGATCGATAGGCAATGCGTGTTCGTTGGAAAGGTGCAGGCACACCTCGCTTAACGAGCGAGAAGCGTTCCGCAACAGTAGTGAGTGCCTAGGTGGCTAGGAGATGTTAACTACCTCACATGGTCTACAGGAGGTCGTGGGTTCGATCCCGACCCTTGACGCCTGCTGTATATTTGGAGTTTGCGTATCTCTCTCATCATCATCACGGTGGCTAGGAGATGTTAACTACCTCACATGGTCTACAGGAGGTCGTGGGTTCGATCCCGACCCTTGACGCCTGCTGTATATTTGGAGTTTGCGTATCTCTCTCTCATCATCATCACGGTGGCTAGGAGATGTTAACTACCTCGCCTGGTGTACAGGAGGTCGTGGGTTCGATCCCGACCCTGACGCCTGCGGTATATTTGGAGTTTGCGTGTCTCTCTCTCATCATCACGGTGGCTAGGAGATGTTAACTACCTCGCCTGGTATACAGGAGGTCGTGGGTTCGATCCCAACCCTGATGCTTGCTGCTGTATATTTGGAGTTTGCGTGTCTCTCTCTCATCATCATCACGGTGGCTAGGAGATGTTAACTACCTCGCCTGGTATACAGGAGGTCGTGGGTTCGATCCCGACATGGGTTTTTCTCCGGATCCTCCTGTTTTTCCCTCCACATTTCGATTCATCATCACGCGTTTAGAATATTTGACTGCTATACATTTCCACGTGATAAGCCACTTCGTCGAGCTGTCACTTGTTGCTTTTGAAAAGGAGCTATAGAGCTCAATGGGCTTTAGTTGGTAAAATAAAAAAATAGTTTTTAAATACGTGAGAAATACAAATTATAATTTCAAAATAAAGTTATAAAACATCAAATATAAAAACTTGCCGCACGCGAAGGACCGCAGTGCATGTATGTGTAGTGTCCTCCTTCCTCCCGGCGTGTGCGTGTGCGCGCTTGTGGTGTACGGCGCACACACTCAGTCGGAGGCGAGGCAGTTGCAGGAGGCACCGACTCTCTATTTATCCCGTTCACACCACCAACTCTGGCCTCCTCTCTCTCGACCACGCTGCCGTACGGCCCGGCCCAGACACGACCGCCCTGTCCGCGTTGCACCGACGGCGTCGACCGAGACGGTCAACTACTGTCTGCCCGCGCAATGATCGGGCGAAGGCGGCAGCGACGACGAGACGAGGCCACTCCTAGAACCGACAGCCCGGAGCTCTCGACTCTCCGCTGGTTTTAGTCTCCTCGGCGGCGGCCTGGCTCCGCCCTAGCCGCACCTCCCTTCTCGAACCCACCAGAGGGTTCCGGGGGCCTCCCTAATCGGCTCTTCCGTGACCATTGCCCCAGTTCCTCCGCCTTGCCGGCACACCCGTGTGTGTATATTCTCGATGGCGTGTGCGCTAACTGTTCACCGCAGTTTCCGCTGCTGGCCAGCAGTCGGCGCTGTGTCACTGCACATGTGTATGTGTGTACTGCGTGTTGAACTTCTTTCGCACCGTACGTGGCCAAGCGTGCTAATCGGGGGTGCGGGAGAAGGACAACAACAGTCATTAGTATTTATATGGTAGAGTTTTCTCCAGTAATCGCGCATGCCTTCCCCCATGTATTTATTTTACAGAACCTCTGTCAATCCACTGCTGGATGAAAGCCTCCCCCACACCACACTTAATTGTCACTTGACCATTCTTCACCTCGCTGGGCAGTGCGGGTTGGTGAAGGTGAGGAAGCATTGCGGTGCAGCGCAATGGGGTGGTCTTTGCTGCACAGTCGGTCTGCTGACCGCCTTTTCTCCACGGTGGCCTGTGACACCGGCTTTGTGTGTATCGTGGCGTGTCTCCAGGCTCAACCGCCTTGCATGGCTTCCGAGATCTGACCATCGTATCAGGGGCATTCTCGGCTAATGGATTTCTAGTTTTATTTAAAAAAATATCGCTTGGAATGAGTCAGCGATTTGGAAACGTACGCGGACTTCGAAGCCCCATCACCATCCCGGTGATGGGGCTTTGGTCTTGTGTGGAAAGCCCAAGCATGATCACGCGCGCATCTTTTAAAGTATTCTTAGGTTTTTTTCGGTAAAGTCACGTAGGTAAAAAATTAAAATTAATAAAAGTAAAATAAAATAAAAATCACGACGTTTCGGAGGCAACACAAGCTTCCGTCTTCAGGTGGAACCGTCACAGCCACGACAGCTGTATCAAGTAGATGAGAGATTGCAAGAGCTTTTACTTGATACAGCAATCTTGGCTGTGACGGTTCCACCTGAAGACGCAAGCTTGTGTTGCCTCCGAAACGTCGTGATTTTTATTTTATTTTTATTTTACTTTTATTAATTTTAATGTTTTACCTACGTGACTTTACCGAAAAAACCTAACAATATGAATCCTTGCAGTCACGAAAGCTTCAAATCTAGAATCTTTTAAAGTGTCGGATTTGTATGTTCACTGAATCGTGGCTCCGGCACTTTGTTAAAGGTTCTTAAATAGGAAAAATGCTGCTTTTCGTTTTACTTCTTGTATGCCAAGATGGAAAACTCATTTGTTTAGAACTGCTTTTTGTGTTTAATTTGTTGTGTCCTCGCCCCCGAACCTTTAGATCGGCACGGTTGGCAGATACGGTGCGAAAGACGTTCAAAATACATATAGTAGTGAGTGTAGTTGTAGTGTAGTAGTGGATGTAGTGTGATAGTGAGTGTAGTTGTAGTGTAGTAGTGGATGTGTAGTGTAATAGTGAGTGTAGTAGTGAGTGGAGTTGTAGTATAGTAGTGGATGTAGTGTAATAGTGAGTGTGGTGTAGTAGTGAATGTGTAGTAGTGAATGAAGTATAGTAGTGAGTGTGTAGGAGCGAGTAGTGGTGAATGTGTAGTTGTAGTGTAGTAGTGAGTGTAGTAGTGAGTGTAGTTGTAGTGTAGTAGTGGATGTAGTGTAATAGTGAGTGTGGTGTAGTAGTGAGTGTGGTGTAGTAATGAATGTGTAGTGTAGTAGTGAGTGTAGTTGTAGTATAGTAGTGGATGTAGTGTAGTAGTGAGTGTGGTGTAGTAATGAATGTGTAGTAGTGAATGTGTAGTGTAGTAGTGAGTGTGTAGGAGCGAGTAGTGGTGAGTGTGGTGTAGTAGTGAATGTGTAGTGTAGTAGTGAGTGTGTAGGAGCGCGTAGTGGTGAGTGTCTAGTAGATTCAAAACTCGTTTCTTTTAGAGCTGCCCTTTTGTCCTTTTCGCCGCACCTTCCGATCACCACGGTTGGCTATGTAGGGCGCGAAAAAAGTTGAACGTACGCACAAAGTTGGCAGCTATGATGTGCAAAAGAATGCCGGTTGTACACGTGGCTTCTCGATCAACCTGTTTTGACACGACACAGAAAGTGAGTCGGTGTTCTCCAACAGATCTGTCGGTTCAGAAGGGTGGGACTCGGAGCCGGGTGAGCCAGACCAAGGCACCTTGGTAATTCCTTAGGCTCCGTTGTTAATGTTTGAGACACATCCAAGCCAAACTAAAGCGTACCTGTCAACCCAAACGGTTTGCCCCGTATTCTTGTGCAGGGAAATTGAGTTTTCAGGTCCATACGTCGTACAGCCGTTTCAATGCGGGCAACATTTTTTTTCGTCTTTTTTGTGTTTCTCCCTTGCGATGGGACTTTGTAGCATGAATGTTGAGATGTATAAGGGCACGGGGTGACCAGGTAGGTCTTAATTGGTCTGTAAAAAATTTACCCGCAAAAACAAAGTTTTTCACTATAAATCCTTTATATGCGTGGCATCGGTTTTATTTTATTATTAATTTCTGTTTTTCTTGAGTAAGAGTTTCATTTTTATCACATTGGTATTTTAAATTAAATATGAAAAAAAAATTTCTTAAAAAGTGGAAAATTTTGGAAAAACATTTTCACGAAAATAAATTGTCACGCACAACGAGTCTGTGTGCAAAATGTCAGCTCGATTGGATCACGGGAAGTGGGTTACGAAACGACCGAAAGATTTGCACGGTCGTAAGCGCGCAAGCAAGCAAGTGAACTTAATATAAAGGATTTAAAAAGTTATACTAAAGCCTCCTTAGGAATCATTAGGCTGAGTTGTTAATAATGCCAGACTGACACCGTTGTTTAATGTTCGAGATTCAGAGAGCCAGGCTAAGGAGTCGTTAGGATTAATTGATAATTTACAAGGTCCAGAGAGCCAAGCTAAGGGCAGCACCTTTAGGATTAATTGATAATGTCCAAGGTAGATATTGGCCTAAGAAAACCTATTACCGTAAACGAATACTATGCTATTAAACACGTGAAAATCATCTCATCGCTTTATCTCCCGTGCATAACGAGTGAACACTCCTCTCTTTTCACTATTAATGCCTTGACGATCAGAATCGCGATAAGGCCCCTTAAGGATTCTTAGTATCCTACATTGTCAAACTTTCAATCGGAAAGACCGTGGCACAGTTGGGCATCTTAGGGTTTCGTTTTCTGAGGCTCAAGACGAAGGCACCCCTAAGTGTCACCCCTCCCCCTCCCCGGCTCACCTGATGGACCCACGTGCTGACGTTGACGCTGATGTGGCTGTGTCGCCGCAGGATTTGGGGAGCACATCAACTGGCGGCCGTACGATGACGCACTCAAGGAGGCGAAGGCCAGGTGAAGCGCACGAACACACGAGGGTGCTTCCGTGTACACCGTCACGCGTGTGCGGTTACCAGCGGGACATCCATGCATAGCATGTATGTCCCGCGGTTGGGTGTGTAAGAAGTTCAACATACCATTGGAACCTCATTTGTCAGAAGAAAAAAATATGATAATTGGTTTTTTACCCTTTTATCTGGAAACAAAACTGACACCTTTTTTTACAAGGAGTCATGTTTGCATAGACCACAATACCTGCGGTCGTAATGCAAACAAAACACATAACTCTGATTAATGTGCCCTGTCCTTGAAGTTGATTGGTCCACACCCGAGACAGCTTTCCTTAGAGCCTAGTCTCACATGGTGTTGGACCAGATGACGCCAAAAGGCGCACAACTCAAAGACAATGCACCATCCAGAGTATGAGAGCTCGGGGTAAGCATTTACACCATTGGAACCTCATTTGCCAGTAAAAATATGATAATTGTTTTTTTTACCCTTTTATCTGGAAACAAAACTGACACCTTTTTTTACAATGAGTCATGTTTGCATTGACCACAATACCTGCGGTCGTAATGCAAACAAAACACATAACTCTGATAATGTATGCACTGTCCTTGAAGTTGAGGTCATATTTTTCTTCTGGCAAATGAGGTTCCAATGGTGTAAATTCTTACCCCGAGTTCTCATACTCTGGATGGTGCATTGTCTTTGAGTTGTGCGCCTTTTGGCGTCATCTGGTCCAACACCATGTGAGACTAGGCTCTAAGGAAAGCTGTCTCCGGTGTGGACCAATCAACTTCAAGGACAGTGCATACATTATCAGTTATATTTTGTGTTTGCATTACGACTGCAGGTATTGTGGTCTATGCAAACATGACTCTTTGTAAAAAAAGGTGTCAGTTTTGTTGCCAGATAAAAGGGTAAAAAAAAACAATTATCAAGTTCAACATAGATGCATACATAGCACGGTTGACAATGTACGGTGCGAAAAAAAGTTCAACATACATAGGGGCTGTATTTACACTCGCATAGGAACCTGTACTTACATACTCATGCAGCTCAGCACATGCATAATATTAATAAACGAATGATTAGCTATATGAATATGAAGAAAACCTATTACCCTAAACGAATACGTAAATATGCTATTAAACACGTGAAAATTATCTGATCACTTTGTCTCTCGTGCATAACGAGTGAATACACTCTCTTTTAATTATTAATGCCTGGCGATCGGAATCGCAATAAGGCCCCTTAAGGATTCTTAGTATCCTACATTGACAAACTTTTACGGTAATAGGCTATATGAATAGCTAATCGATGAATGAATAGCTACAAGAATAATTTTGTCCTTCCCCTGCACCTCCGTTTAGCATGGTTGACTACGTACGGTGTGAAAGAAGTTCAACATCTACACACACACGGTCCAATTACTATTAAAACATTTCTACTGGAAAGTCCTCTATTGGGTTTTTATATCAAGAAACCCGAGCACCCGGAGAAAAACCCACACACTATCCCATCAGAGTGAAACGGATGATATTCACCACACTTGCTACAACGCTGAGCACATGCGTATCACACCGACCATTCGTGATTACTTCCACTGGCTAGCGATAAAACAGAGGGTTGATTTACAAGCTGTGTGCCCTTCGTGTACAAGTGTCTACACCAATCTGTTCCACTCGATCTGATGGACACGTGGTGTGTGTGCTAGTACATCCACTCACCCACCCACTCATCCAGTCATCCACCCACTCATCCAGTCATCCACCCACCCACTCACCCACCCACTCAGCCACCCACACACTCACCCACCCACCCACTCAGCCACCCACCCACTCAGCCACCCACCCACTCAGCCACCCACCCACTCAGCCACCCACCCACTCATCCAGTCATCCACCCATCCACTCACTTACCCACCCACTCAGTCATCCACCCACTCATCCAGTCATCCACTCACCCACCCACTCAGCCACCCACCCACTCAGCCACCCACCCACTCAGCCACCCACCCACCCACTTATCCAGTCATCCACCCATCCAGTCATCCACCCACCCACTCAGCCACCCACCCACTCAGCCACCCACCCACTCAGCCACCCACCCACTCAGCCACCCACCCACTCAGCCACCCACCCACTCAGCCACCCACCCACTCACCTACCCACCCACTCACCTACTCAGCGGGCTATCGGCGTGGAACTCTTCCCTGCTGCATTATGTTTGAGACTCTTTACAGACGGACATTTAGCCGGTTCAGTAAACCTTTAAACCAGTTCAGTAGAAAATGCACGACAGAGCTGCTTAATGGAGCTTACGATGTATGAACAGTGCACACATGCGACCACCTAGGTGATAAGAGTTGCGCATTTCAACATTCACTTACTTCGATACCCAACCGGAAGGATGTTTTGCAACATTCGTGTGATCCAGCAACCCTCGCCTCCGCAGCGACGGCTTAAAGGCCGCGTGCATAGCCACCACCGCCCGGCATATCGCTCGAAGAGACACCACCATCAAGCAGTCGAAGGGGACAGGAGAATGATGACGTGCGATGTCCCGTATGCAACAGTGTAACATGCGCCCCCCCCCTCCACCCCTTCTCTCTGACAGCGGACTGCCCATCATGCTCATCGTGCACAAGTCCTGGTGTGGAGCGTGCAAAGGTAACCGCCCGCACGCCTCGCCATTCACCGACATTGGGGCGCCGTGGTGGCTAGGAGATGTTAACTACCTCGCCTGGTACGCAGGAGGTCGTGGGTTCCATCCCGACCCTCGACGCCTGCTGTATATGTGGAGTTTGCGTGTCTCTCTCTCTCTCATCATCATCACGGTGGCTAGGAGATGTTAACTACCTCGCCTGGTGTGCAGGAGGACGTGGGTTCCATCCCGACCCCGACGCCTGCTGCTTTATATGTGGAGTTGGCGTCTCTCTCTCATCATCATGACGGTGGCTAGGAGATGTTAGCTACCTCGCCTGGTGTGCAGGAGGTCGTGGGTTCCATCTCGACCCTGACGCCTGCTGTATATTTGGAGTTTGCATGTCTCTCTCTCATCATCATCACGGTGGCTAGGATATGTTAACTACCTCGCCTGGTGTACAGGAGGTCGTGGGTTTGATCCCGACCCCTGACGCTAGGTTCCAGAGGTGTTTGTTCGTAAGGGGCCGTCCATAAATGACGTCACGCACTTCGGGGGGGGGGGGGTGGGGTCAGACATTTGTGACGATGTGTGACGAGGGGTGGGGGGGGGTTGAGAAATGTGACGTCACATCAAAATGCGCAACTTTAAATAAATATAGACAACACGTTCTACTTAATTAAATAGACTTTGTAATAAATGTTTTCTCCTACAACATCGGAGTGCGGCGCCACATTAAATACGCACTACAATGACAATAGTTTAAAGCAATTTTAAGCATGTTTTATTTTCAAAATGCAAATATGGTTTTGGGGGGGCGGTGGGGGGGGGCAGCGATAACTTTCAACGGCGGTGGCGGCCCAGGCAGAAACGCAACTGTGGGCGGCTTTGGGTCGTAACTATGACGGTTCGTGGGTGGAGGAGCCTCCTGTGCTTTGAGAAGCAGTAAAACCAGATCGGGGACCTCCTTAGGGTTTTGCATAGGGAAGCGATCATTTGGGTTTGTATAGCCCAGGGAATCGGCAAAACCTTCACGGGACTGCCTAATGGCGTTTATTTATCAAGGGACACCCGCCACCTTTCTGCGTATTCTTGAAATATTGACGGGTTTTTTTAAATCCTTTATATTAAGTTCACTTGCTTGCGCGCTTACGACCGTGCAAATCTTTCGGTCGTTTTTTAACCCACTTCCCGTGATCCAATCGAGCTGACATTTTGCACACAGACTCGTTGTGCGTGACAATTTATTTTCGTGAAAAAAAATTCCTAAATTTTACACTTTTTAGGTAAAAAAAAATATATTTAATTACCAATTGCTTAATGGTGGCAGGCAATCACCTGACCCATAGGTGGCAGCCATCTCAAGCCAGAGGACGAGAGGACTCTAGCCGCCACGCATATAAAGGATTTATAGTGAAAAACTTTGTTTTTACGGGTTAATTTTTTGTTACCGAATTCGAACAAAAAAAATGGCCGTCCTCTTTGTTATTTTGGTTTCCGACCGCTGGTATCGCCTCATTTACATCTGGTTTGCATTTTCCGCCGATTTGTTTTAGCCGGGTCTATTTCCACCCCCTCTCTCACCACCCCTCCCCCCAGAGACCGCTCCTAGTGGCCTGTCCTGTATTTCTGCATGCCTGAAAGCTGTTGCGTGTGTGGTTTTTGTTTTTACTGTGCCGTGAGTCACAATGGCAATTAAAAATTAGTTTAGTCGACGTACAGATGAAGGTTACGCACGCGCACAAAGACAAAGATCCCCCGTGTAGCCTTAACAGACTGTAGGGGCAAGTGCTGTCACAGCGAGCACCTATGAAGGCCGACACGGCACACGAGGGGGTGGGTGGCCAGCACCACGCCCGGCCGCCTTTATCTCTCCAGTGGCGATGTTTACTACACACCGTTCCAGGTACTCATTTGAGGCCGAGTCGACCTAGGGGAGGCCCAGGACCGGTTCAGATAATCGTCACTGATGGTGTTGGCCGTGAGCGGGAATCGAACTCGTGTCACCAGGTTCGTAGCGCAGCGTAGCGCTACCCGCTACACTACACACCCACGCGTTACGCACGACGCATCAATCTATTGGGGAGCGGTAGTGTCACTGATTGGCTCGCTGCCTCTAGCACCGGTGACGATTGTCTGAAACATCAGCCCCTGTGATCCAGCTGATAATGTCGATGGTGGTGATTATTGCGACGGTGATTATGACGACGCCAATGGTGAGAGCAATTCCAAAAATGATGATGCCATTGATGATGACGATTATTGTGATGCCGTTGGAGATGAATGTCGATGACGATAATGACGATGATAATTACGACGTTGGTGCCGATCACAACGATGTCTGTGGTGCCGATGATAATAATTAATGATGATGAAGATAATGGCAATGAATATATTTAATGCTGGAAGTGTCAATTATTTAGAACTCATACTCTTAGTTCTTTCGGTAAAGTCACGTAGGAAAAAAATGAAATTAAAATTATTAAAAAATAAAATGATAAAATCACGACGTTTCGGAGGCAACACAAGTCTCCGTCATCAGGTGGGACCGTCACAGCCAGATTTGCTGCATTTAATTTTTATTAATTTTAATTTCATTTTTTACCTACGTGACTTTACCGAAAGAACTAAGAGTATGAATCTTTGCAGTCACGAAAGCTTCAAATCTAGAATTATTTAGAACTCCTTTTTGCGTTTAGTTTGTCGTCCTTCCCCCGCACCTCCGATGGGCACGGTCGGCTACGCGCGGTACGAAAGAAGTTCAACGTATCTACAATTCGGCCTGACGATGATGATCTACAATGATTTTGCCGGTGTTATTGACGACGACGTCAATCACGACAGCGATGATGACGATGACGACGACGATGCCACCACCTCTGCTGTGTGCAGCTCTGAAGCCGAAGTTTGCGCTGTCGAAGGAGATCGCCGAGCTGAGCCACAACTTTGTGATGGTGAACGTGGAGGTGAGTTGCTGGGTGGCTGGGACCAGCGCTGTGTCAATGATAACCCTCGGGGGTAGATAAAATCAACCCGTAAAAACAAAGTTTTTCACTATAAATCCTTGATATGCGTGGCATCGGTTTTATTTTATTATTCATTTATGTTTTTCTTGAGTAAGAGTTTCATTTTTATCACATTGGTCTTTGAAATTAAATATGAAAATGTTTTTTTCCTAAAAAGTGGAAAATTATGGAAAAAAATTTTCACGAAAATAAATTGTCACGCACAACGAGTCTGTGCGCAAAATGTCAGCTCGATTGGATCACGGAAAGTGGGTTAAAAAACGACCGAAAGATTTGCACGGTCGTAAGCGCGCAAGCAAGCAAGCAAGCGATCTTAATATAAAGGATTTAAAAACGAGTACCACTTTGTGAGCGTCGCACCTCCGCCCTCCACCGTTGTTGGAGGGCGACTGCGTCCAACCGACCCAGTAGCGCCCGTCACGAGCTTCCTCCACAGAGGCCGATCTTGACACCGACAACAGCCACAACAGCCGTCATTCGCCACTTAGTGGCGGTGACGTCACCGCGGCGCTTGTGCCGGGCTATGTGCACTTTAAGGCCACGTGGCAGAAGGTCACGGGACAAATCTAGGTGCCATGTGTTGACCGACTGAGACGACTGGCAGATGCACCACTTGTGCGTTGTAGCCGCCCGGCCCTCCGCTCGTTGTTGTGAGCATCGCTCCTCCGCCCTCCATTGTTGCTGGAGGGCAAAGACGAGGGACAGAGATCCCCCGTATAGCTGAACAGAATGTTGGGGCAAGTGCTGTTGGCGATCGGCACCTATGCAGGCCGGCACGGCACATAACGACTAACAACGCTGATGTCACCACGGCGCTTGTGCCAGGCCATGTGTACACTTTAAGGCCACGTGAAGTGTGGAACGCCGGCTGGCAGGAGGTCACGGGAACACGCCCAGGTGCCGTGTGTTGACCGACTGAGATGACTGGCCGATGCACCACCTGTGCCCCCCCCCCCCTACTACGCCAACTTGCTGTGCTCTGGCCGCTCCGCTCGTTGACTGACGCTGCTTCTTTGCTGCCCCAACCCCGCGACCCGCCAACCCACCCACCCGCCCACCCACCGTGTGTCGTCCGTGCAGGATGAGGACGAACCAGAGGCACCGGAGTTCAGTCCGGACGGCGGCTACATCCCCCGAATCCTCTTCCTCGGTGAGACGTCGCCCGTCACCACTCCCCACCCCCCCCCCTCTCTTCCCCCAGCCACCCGCACCCACTGCTCGTGTTGAAGCTGACGATGATTGGGGGGGGGGGTCTCGGAAGAAGAAATAAGTTGATAACCCACAACAACAACCGCCGCCATCCGCCACTAACACTCGGCTTCGCCACTTTCCGACGACACGTCTATTCGCGCCACTGCGAGCGCGTTAAACAAGGGACACTCGCCGTACAGACACACGCTGGGCTTTAACACAGGTAGGAACAACAGGTTCCACACTGCCCACCAGGGATTATTTGTCTGTCTGTCTGTCTGTCGTGCGTGTCCGGAATTCCGCCCACCCATGCACCTCCCCACCGAACACCGAGCAACGCCGCGATTGGTTGATGATGTCGGAGAGGGTGGGGGGGGAAGGGTCAACACGCCCACTCACCCGTACCCGATACCTGGCTACCCGTACCCGGCCGAGCATCGGGTAGGGTACGGGTACCTGATTGTGACCTCTGGGATGAAGCCATGTTGCAGGCGCGGGTGGGTTGATTCTAGGAACTTGAATTGTGAGAAGAGACAAGACGTTGGGAAATGAGTGACAAACGGTGACTCACGGCCTACCCATACCCGGCCGCACCAGGGTCGCAAACGGGTACCCGTACCCGTACTCGGCCGGGTACGAGTAGCCGGGTATCAGGTAGGGTACGGGTATCGGGTACCCGGTTGCGACCTCTGCTACCTGCCCACGTGTTCCCTGTTTCGTACGGGGAGAGGCAGTCGGTCAAAGGCAGAGTGGATGATTAGCCAGCAGAGGGCGGCACATACCCACCGACGCTGCCGAGGAAAGAAATAATGTTTGTTTAAGCAAGTGATTCTTAACCTTTACTGCAGCCTTGCACCCAGAGGTCCCAACCGGGTACCCGATACCCTACCCGATACCCGGCTACCCGTACCCGGCCGGGTACGGGTACGGGTAGGCGGTGAGTCACTGGTGAGTAACTGTTTGTCACTCATTTCCCAACGTCTTGTCTCTTCTCACAATTCAAGTTCCTAGAATCAACCCACCCACGCCTGCAACATGGCTTCATCCCAGAGGTCGCAATTGGGTACTCGATACCTGTACCCTACCCGATACCCGGCCGGGTACGGGTAGCCGGGTATCGGGTACGGGTACCCGATTGCGACCCTGGTGCGGCCGGGTACGGGTAAGGAATCAAAACCCGTTTGCGACCTCTGCTTGCACCCCTTTGCTTCTTAATCGTTAAAAAAAAATGTAAATAAATACATCGGTTTGATGACACAAAGTGGTTATCACTTACGTGCCCATGCTTATTTTGTATTTTCGATGCTTTACCTTCTGAATAAATGTGGCCATGTCTCGCACCCCCAGAAAGGGCATCTCGGACCCCCAGGGGGGGGTGTGTGTGTGTGTGTCCCCGGGTTAAGAACCACTGGTCTAAGCCAACAGTTGGAATTCGCAAACCGAGCATTTGGCCACATTTAAGCGCAGAAGAACATTTTTTCACGTCACTCACATCCGTTGCGCGTGCGACTGGGCTTGAGACCGTGACACGACTGCACTTGACGCGCCGGTTCAATCGCAAGCTCGCTCCCGTCGCTCACAAACTATTTCCATCGCTCTCTTACGTAAACTGCTGAATCTCGTAAACTACTCCCGTCGCCCGCTGTGAACTGCTCCATCTCACCCCTTCTTGGTTCTTTCGGTAAAGTCACGTAGAAGGGAAGTAATAAAATAATAAAAATAAAACATGATAAAACAATTCTCACGACGTTTCAGCCACAACGCAAGCAGCCGTCCTCAGGTGAAGACCAGGTCATTCAGACGCTGTCTCCCCGACAGACCTGATCTTCACCTGCGGACGGCTGCTTGCGTTGTGGCCGAAACGTCGTGAGAATTGTTGAACTGCTCCATCTCACCCCTTCTTGGTTCTTTCGGTAAAGTCACGTAGAAGGGAAATAATAAAGTAATAATTATTTCGTCAAGGAGCATAAAGTATCACGTGACCTCCAAATCTTGACAGCGGCTTTTGGCAAGCCGAAAGAACCAAGAATATGAATCCCTGCAGTCATCGAAAGCTTTAAATCGAAATACTAACTTTTTATTCCTTTTTATATTTGACCAGGTAAGGCCCACTTACTTGGTAAAATAGAAATACGGCCACAAATGATAGGCCAATAAAAAGTGGCTTATAGCGTGGAAATTTATATCAGCAGCCAGTTGCTCTGAATGCATGTTGACGCTTAAATGTGGGGGGGAAAACCGGAAGACCAAGAGAAAAACCCATGCGATCAAGGGTCGGAAGAGAACCCACGACCTCCTGCATACCAGGCGAGGTAGTTAACATCTCATAGCCACCGTGATGATGATGAGAGTCGGGATCGAACCCACGACCTCCTCCATACCAGGCGAGGTAGTTAACATCTCATATCCAACGTGATGATGAGAGAGAGAGACACAAACTCCAAATATACAGCAGCAGGCATCGTCAGGGTCGGGATCGAACCCACGACCTCCTGTACACCAGGCGAGGTAGTTAACATCTCGCCGCGGCGCCGTCCAAAGCTCCGGGTTTCACAGCATCCCACGCCTCTTGACTGCCGTGTGGCCGATCAGGCTGAGCGTCTGTGTCTCTCTGTGTCTCTCTGTGTCTCTCTGTGTCTCTCTGTGTCTCTCTGTGTCTCTCTGTGTCTCTCTGTGTCTGCGTGCGTGCGTTGTCTTTGTGCCCTCGCAGACATGGACGGCAAGGTGCACCCGGAGATTATTAACGAGGACGGCAACCCCAAGTACAAGTACTTCTACAGCTCGCCCAGCCAGGGTGAGCGGGCGCCCACACACACACGTACACACACACACACTAACACACACACGTACACACACTAACACACACACGCACTAACCCCCTACATATACACACACACACTAACCCCTACACACACACACTAACACACACACACACACTAACCCCTACACACACAAACCCCCTACACACACACACTAACCCCTACACACACACACACTAACCCCTACACACACACACACACTAACCCCTACACATACACGTACACACACACTAACCCCTACACATACACGTACACACACACTAACCCCTACATATACACACACACACTAACCCCTACATATACACACACACACTAACCCCTACACACACACACTAACCCCTACACACACACACACTAACCCCCACACACACACACTAACCCCTACATATACACACACACACTAACCCCTACACACACACACACTAACCCCTACACATACACACACTAACCCCTACACATACACACACTAACCCCTACACACACACACTAACCCCTACACACACACACACTAACCCCTACACACACACACACACTAACCCCTACACACACACACACTAACCCCTACACGTACACACACACACTAACCCCTACACGTACACACACACACTAACCCCTACACACACACTAACCCCTATACACACACACACTAACACACACACACTAACCCCTACACACACACTAACCCCTATACACACACACACTAACCCCTATACACACACACACTAACCCCTACACACACACACACACTAACCCCGACACACACACACACACACTAACCCCTACACGTACACACACACACTAACCCCTACACACACACTAACCCCTATACACACACACACTAACACACACACACTAACCCCCACACACACACACTAACCCCCACACACACACACTAACCCCTACACGTACACACACACACACTAACCCCTACACGTACACACACACACACTAACCCCTACACGTACACACACGTACACACACACACGTACACACACGTACACACACGTACACACACGTACACACACGTACACACACGTACACACACGTACATAAAGATCCACCACCACCACCCCCGAGAATAGCCTTAGCAGACTGTTGTTGGTGGCAGTGAGCGGGAATCGAACTGGGGTCGCCGGGTTCGTAGCGGAGGCGCGATTATCACCACACTACCGCTCCCACACAAAGACAAAGATCCCCCGTGTAGCCCAAACAGACTGTCGGGGCAAGTGCCGTTAACAAGTAGCGCCTATGAAGGCCGGCACGGTGGCACACGAGGGGGTGGGTGACCAGCACCACACCCGACCACCTTTGTCTCCCTAGTAGCGATGTTTACACACCGCACCAGCTACTCGTTTGAGGCTGAGCCGACCTAGGGGAGGCCTGGGACCAGTTTAGATATTCGTCACTGGCCGTGAGCGCAAATCGAACTCGGGCCGCCGGGTTTTGTTGCACGGCCGCGCTAATCGTAACACGACCGCTCCGCATGTACACACACGCACACACACACACACACAAGGATAGACAAAGATCTCCCATATAGCCTTAACAGGCTGTAGGGGCAGGTGCTGTTAGCGAGCACCTATGAAGGCCGGAACGGCACACAAGGGGGTGGGTGGCCAGCACCACGCCCGACCGCCTTTGTCACCCCAGTGGCGATGTTTACTAATCGCACCGGGGTACTAATTTAAGGCTGAGTCGATCTAGGGGAGGCCCGGGACCGGTTCAGATAATCGTCACCGGTGTTGGCCATGAGCGGGAATCGAACCCGGGTCGCCGGGTTCATAGCGCAGCGCGTTAACCGCTACACCACCGCTCCCCCAACACGCACACACACGCACGCACACACGCACGCACACACGCACACACGCACACGCACACACACACGCACACACACGCACGCACACGCACACACACGCACACACACGCACACACACGCACACACGCACACACACACACGCACGCACACACACGCACGCACACGCACGCACACACACGCACACACACGCACGCACACGCACACGCACACGGACCCATACACCCCGCTCTCTCTCACACACTCGCCCTCGCACACCCGAAGCGACGTCTCGCCTCCCTCCCTCCCTCCCCCCCGCCCTCCCTCCCCCCCGCCCTCCCTCCCTCCCTCCCCCCCGCCCCCAGTGCTGGCATCCATGGCGGAGGCCGAGAAGAAGCTCACGGGCGACGTGACGGGGCGCGACGAGCTCTGACACCAACGCCGCGGAGAGGGGGGCTGAGCCTGCACGCACGCGTACACACGTACACACGTAAACACATACACACGCGTACACCTTCACATATAAACAAACACACACACATACACCTTCACATATAAACACACACACGCGCGTACACACGCGTTCATATATATACACGTATATACACATATATACACATATATACACACACACGTACACACACACGTACACACGCGTACACCTTCACACATAAACTCATGCACAGATGCACACTTGTACACGTACACATCCACATATAAAGCCACACACACACACATAGACATAAACCCATACACACGCACAAATACAAGTACAAAGATCCCCCGTGTAGCCTTAACAGACTGTTGGGGCAAGTGCTGTTAGCGAACACCTCGGAAGGCCGGAACGGCACACGAGGGGGTGAGTGGCCAGCACCACGCCCGACCGCCTTTGTCTCCCTATTGGCGATGTTTACACACACCGCGCACCAGGTAATCATTTGAGGCCGAGTTGACCTAGGGGAGGCCCCGGTTCAGATAATCGTCACCGGTGTTGGCCGCCAGCGGGAATCGAACTCGGGTCGCCGGTTTCGTAGCACAGCGCGTTCACCGCTACACTCCGACGTACACACACACGCACACACGCACACACACATGCACTAGGCATGTAACGATTCATCCCCGCGCCCCCCCCCCCCCCCCCCAAAATATTTCGACAAATCGTCACGATGCAAACTCTTGATCAGATCCCAGATTCTAATCGATATTTCGCTCTGGTCTCGATTCTCACCGTCTTTCATTTGTATCGTTTGTCCTCTCTCTCTCTCGTCCATGCGCCCACCGTGACATGTGCCCCCCCCCCCGTGGCAAATCCACCACCACGGCAATTTGTTTGGACATACTTCACCGCGCCGGTGAACGGAGACGGGCGCTTCCCCGCCCCCCACCCGCCAGAGGTCGCAAACGGGTTTGATTCCTTACCCGTACCCGGCCGCACCAGGATCGCAATCGGGTACCCGTACCCGATACCCGGCTACCCGTACCCGGCTGGGTAGGGTACGGGTATCGGGTACCCAATTGCGACCTCTGGGATGAAGCCACGTTGCAGGCGCGGGTGGGTTGATTCTAGGAACTTGAATTGTGAGAAGAGACAAGACGTTGGGAAATGAGTGACAAACGGTGACTCACCAGTGACTCACGGCCTACCCGTACCCGTACCCGGCCGGGTACGGGTAGCCGGGTATCGGGTAGGGTACGGGTATCGGGTACCCGGTTGCGACCTCTGCCACCCGCCCATTCCCGGCCGTGAAATTCACGGTGCGTGGATATTGGCACCTCCGATTGGCGGTGCGATGGAGGTTGGGGGTCGAACGTGCGGAGAGCATTTCCCCCTGTGGCTTGCACCCATTACGCCGTCAAATAGTCTGCGCGATGTCGTTTAAGATTGGTCGTAAAAAAGATTTGTTAGCGTGACGTGTTTTTAAAAAATATATATTTTTACGATCAAACTTAAATAACGTGCGTATTTCAATGTAAAACTGATTGTATATTTTACGTGTAAATATATACTCGATCTTAGATTGCGTGCAGTGGCGAGCGCACAGCGCTACTATCCCAACCATATAGCTAATTATATATTTATATATCGGTATCCTTATATAAATATATATTTACAGAAATAATAATATTAAAAATATACGTTTTCTATATAATTACCTAGATATAAATGTGAGCTATTTTGTATCCATGAATGGCTGCATCGTTACATGCCTAATCACACGCACACGCACGCACACGCGTAGACCTATAACAAAGACAAAGGAGCCTGCCAACAGCCATACGGACTGCCTGGGGCAAGTGCAGATTAGCGAGCGGCTTTTGTCGAGGCTCTGCACATTGGCCAGCCACACCGCACTAAGCTGCCTATGCCGCTCTTACCGGCTACTCGTTCATTCGGGGCAGCTTTGGGGAAGTTTGGTGGCCGTTCAAAATGATCGCCGGCGTTGTTATCCACGTCCGGGAATCAAACCGAGGGCTATGGGATCGTAACGTCGTGCACTGCACCACCGCTCCTCACGTGATGTACAGCGAGGGAAAAAAATTAACCCGTAAAAACAAAGTTTTTCACTATAAATCCTTTATATGCGTGTTCAATGGGCCACAACCCAGCCCACATTGGTCTTTGAAACGGGCGGCTAGAGTCCTCTCGTCCTCTGGCTTGAGATGGCTGCCACCTATGGGTCAGATGATTGCCTGCCACCATTAAGCAAATGGTAATTAAATATAATTTTTTTTACCTAAAAAGTGTAAAATTTTGGGGAAAATGTTTTCGCGAAAATACATTGTCATGCACAACGAGTCTGTGTGCAAAATGTCAGCTCGATTGGATCACGGGAAGTGGGTTAAAAAACGACCGAAAGATTTGCACGGTTGTAAGCGCGCAAGCAAGCAAACAAGCAAGTGAACTTAATATAAAGGATTTAAAAAGTATTTGATCCCCTGCTGATTTTGTACGTTTGCCCACTGACAATAAAATGATCATTCTATAATTTTCATGGTAGGTTTATTTTAACGGTGAGAGACAGAATAACAGCAAAAAAATCCCGAAAAACGCATGTCAAAAATGTTATAAATTGATTTGCATTTTAATGAGGGAAATAAGTATTTGACCCCTCTGCAAAACATGACTTAGTACTTGGTGGCAAAACCCTTGTTGGCAATCACAGTGGTCAGACGTTTCTTGTAGTTGGACACCAGGTTTGCACACATCTCAGGAGGGATTTTGTCCCACTCCTCTGCAGATCTTCTCCAAGTCATAAAGGTTTCGAGGCTGACGTTTGGCAACTCGAACCTTCAGCTCCCTCCACAGATTTTCTATGGGATTAAGGTCTGGAGACTGGCTAGGCCACTCAAGGACCTTGATGTGCTTCTTCTTGGGCCACTCCTTTGTTGCCTTGGTCGTGTGTTTTGGGTCATTGTCATGCTGGAATACCCATCCACGACCCATTTTCAATGCCCTGGCTGAGGGAAGGAGGTTCTCACCCAAGATTTGACGGTACATGGCCCCGTCCATCGTCCCTTTGATGCGGTGAAGTTGTCCTGTCCCCTTAGCAGAAAAACACCCCCAAAGCATAATGTTTCCACCTCCATGTTTGACGGTGGGGATGGTGTTCTTGGGGTCATAGGCAGCATTCCTCCTCCAAACACGGCGAGTTGAGTTGATGCCAAAGAGCTCCATTTTGGTCTCATCTGACCACAACACTTTCACCCAGTTGTCCTCTAAATAATTCAGATGTCCATTGCCAAACTTCAGACGGGCATGTATATGTGCTTTCTTGAGCAGGGGGACCTTGCGTGCGCTGCAGGATTTCAGTCCTTCACGGCGTAGTGTGTTACCAATTGTTTTCTTGGTGACTATGGTCCCAGCTGCCTTGAGATCATTGACAAGATCCTCCCGTGTAGTTCTGGGCTGATTCCTCACCGTTCTCATGATCATTGCAACTCCACGAGGTGAGATCTTGCATGGAGCCCCAGGCCGAGGGAGATTGATAGTTCTTTTGTGTTTCTTCCATTTGCGAATAATCGCACCAACTGTTGTCACCTTCTCACCAAGCTGCTTGGCGATGGTCTTGTAGCCCATTCCAGCCTTGTGTAGGTCTACAATCTTGTCCCTGACATCCTTGGAGAGCTTTTTGGTCTTGGCCATGGTGGAGAGTTTGGAATCTGATTGATTGATTGCGTCTGTGAACGGGTGTCTTTAATACAGGTAACAAGCTGAGATTAGGAGCACTCCCTTTAAGAGTGTGCTCCTAATCTCAGCTCGTTACCTGTATTAAAGACACCTGGGAGCCAGAAATCTTTCTGATTGAGAGGGGGTCAAATACTTATTTCCCTCATTAAAATGCAAATCAATTTATAACATTTTTGACATGCGTTTTTCTGGATTTTTGTTGTTATTCTGTCTCTCACTGTTCAAATAAACCTACCATTAAAATTATAGACCGATCATTTCTTTGTCAGTGGGCAAAGTACAAAATCAGCAGGGGATCAAATACTTTTTTCCCTCATTGTACATCTGCAGAACGTGACGAACCAGTGGCATCTACATCTGCAGAACATAAAGAACCAGTGGCATCTACATCTGCAGAACGTGACGAACCAGTGGCATCTACATCTGCAGAACATGAAGAACCAGTGGCATCTACATCTACATAACGTGAAGAACCAGTGGCATCTACATCTGCAGAACGTGAAGAACTAGTGGCATCTACATCTGCAGAACGTGAAGAACCAGTGGCATCTACATCTACAGAACGTGGAGAACCAGTGGCATCTACATCTGCAGAACGTGACGAACCAGTGGCATCTACATCTGCAGAACGTGACGAACCAGTGGCATCTACATCTGCAGAACATGAAGAACCAGTGGCATCTACATCTGCAGAACGTGACGAACCAGTGGCATCTACATCTGCAGAACATGAAGAACCAGTGGCATCTACATCTACATAACGTGAAGAACCAGTGGCATCTACATCTGCAGAACGTGAAGAACCAGTGGCATCTACATCTGCAAAACGTGAAGAACCAGTGGCATATACATCTGCAGAACGTGGAGAACCAGTGGCATCTACATCTGCAGAGTGTGAAGAACCAGTGGCATCTACATCTGCAGAACGTGAAGAACCAGTGGCATCTACATCTGCAGAACGTGAAGAACCAGTGGCATCTACATCTGCAGAACGTGAAGAACCAGTGGCATCTACATCTGCAGAACGTGAAGAACCAGTGGCATCTACATCTGCAGAATGTGAAGAACCAGTGGCACCTACATCTGCAGAACGTGAAGAACCAGTGGCATCTACATCTGCAGAACGTGAAGAACCAGTGGCATTTACATCTACAGAACGTGAAGAACCAGTGGCATCAACATCTGCAAAACGTGAAGAACCAGTGGCATCTACATCTGCAGAACGTGAAAAAACCAGTGGCACCTACATCTGCAGAACGTGAAGAACCAGTGGCATCTACATCTGCAGAATGTGAAGAACCAGTGGCATCTACATCTACAGAACGTGAAGAACCAGTGGCATCTACATCTGCAGAACGTGAAGAACCAGTGGCGTCTACATCTGCAGAACGTGAAGAACCAGTGGCATCTACATCTACAGAACGTGAAGAACCAGTGGCATCTACATCTGCAGAACGTGAAGAACCAGTGGCACCTACATCTACAGAACGTGAAGAACCAGTGGCATCTACATCTACAGAACGTGAAGAACCAGTGGCATATGCACCTGCAGAACGTTTATTGTAAATGCCGTACAACGTGTTTGAAATCGACGTCTGGAACTTAACTCTTTCATAAGTAAAGGAGTCTTTGTGTATATCCAGGAGATAGATGCCAGAGTCGAGGTCAGCCAGCCACTTGAGGACTTCAGGAGAGAGAGAGAGAGTTCGTGTAGATTTGGCAATTCCCCCCCCCCTCTGTCGAGGGAGCTCCAACCACAGTGGGTTCACCGTACAGTCCGATAGTTTGAGTTTTCACGGCCACAATTGCAGTGCTCTTGACACTCGCCCTGCCTGAATGAAACAACCAGAGACCAGCACTAGCCACGCCCTCCCCACACTAACCACGCCCCCCCCACACTAGCCACGCCCTCCCCACACTAACCACGCCCCCCCCCACACTAACCACGCCCCCCCACACTAACCACGCCACGCGCCCCCCCACACTAACCACGCCCCTCCCCCCACACTAACCACGCCCCCCACACTAACCACGCCCCCCCCCACTAACCACGCCCCCCCCCCACACCTAACCACGCCCCCCCACACTCAAACCACGACCCCCCACACTAACCACGCCCCCTCCCCACCACTAACCACGCCCCCCCCCACTAACCACGCCCCCCCACACTAACCACGCCCCCCCCCCACACTAACCACGCCCCCCCCACACTACCACGCCCCCCCACACTAACCACGCCCCCCCCCACACTAACCACGCCCCCCCACACTAACCACGCCCCCCCACACTAACCACGCCCCCCCCCAACACTAACCACGCCCCTCACACTACCACCCCCCACCCCACACTAACCACCCCCCCCCCACTAACCACCCCCCCCCCACACTAACCACCCCCCCCCACACTAACCACCCCCCCCCACACTACCACCACGCCCCCCCCACACTAACCACCCCCCCCCACACTAACCACCCCCCCCCACACTAACCACCCCCCCCCACACTACCACGCGCCCCCCCCACACTAACCACGCCCCCCCCACACTACACCCCCCCCCAACACTACCCCCCCCACACACTAACCACGCCCCCCCACACTAACCACGGCCCCCCCACACTAACCACGCCCTCCCCACACTAACCACGCCCCCCCACACACTAACCACGCCCGCCCCCCCACACTAACCAACCCGCCCCACACACTAACCACGCACGCCCCCCCCACTAACCACGCCCCCCCCACACACTAACCACGCCCCCCCCACACTAACCACGCCCCCCCCCCACACTAACCACGCCCCCCCCCACACTAACCACCCCCCCCCACACTAACCACGCCCCCCCACACTAACCACCGCCCCCCCCCCCACTAACCACCCCCCCCCCCACTAACCACGCCCCCCCACACACTAACCACGCCCCCCCCCACTAACCACGCCCCCCCCCCCCCACACTAACCACTCCCCCACACTAACCCGCCCCCCCCCACACTAACCACGCCCCCCCACACACTAACCACGCCCCCCCCACACTACCACGCCCCCCACACTAACCACGCCCCCCCCCCCTAACCACGCCCCCCCCACACTAACCACGCCCCCCCCACACACTAACCACGCCCCCCCACACTAACCACACCCCCCCACACTAACCACTCCCCCCCACACTAACCACGCCCCCCCCACACTAACCACGCCCCCCCACACTAACCACGACCCCCCACACACTAACCACGCCCCCCCCACCAACCACGCCCCCCCCACACTAACCACCCCCCCCACACTAACCACGCCCCCCCCCCACACTAACCACGCCCCCTCCACACACTACCCCGCCCCCCCCATACTAACCCGCCCCCCCACATAACCACGCCCCCCCACACTAACCACGCCCTCCCCACACTAACCACGCCCCCCCACACTAACCACGCCCCCCCACACTAACCACGCCCCCCCACACTAACCACGCCCCCACACTAACCACGCCCCCCACACTAACCACGCCCCCCCACACTACACCCCCCCCCCACACTAACCACTCCCCCCCACACTAACCACGCCCCCCCCACTAACCACGCCCCCCCACACTAACCACGCCCTCCCCCACACTAACCACGCCCCCCCCCACACTAACCACGCCCCCCCCACACTAACCACGCCCCCCCCACACTAACCACGGCCCCCCCCACACTAACCACGGCCCCCCACACGAACCACGCCCCCCCCACACTACCACGCCCTCCCCCCCCACACTAACCACGCCCCCCCCCACACTAACCACGCCCCCCCCACACTAACCACGCCACCCCCACACTACCACGCCCCCCCACACTAACCACGCCCCCCCCCACACTAACCACGCCCCCCCCACACTAACCACGCCCCCCCCACACACTAACCACTCCCCCCCACACTAACCACGCCCCCCCACTAACCACGCCCCCCCCACACTAACCACGCCCTCCCCCACACTAACCACGCCCCCCCCACACTAACCACGCCCCCCCCCACACTAACCACGCCCCCCCCACACTAACCACGGCCCCCCCCACACTAACCACGCCCCCCCACACTAACCACGCCCCCCCCCCCACACTAACCACGCCCTCCCCCCCCACACTAACCACGCCCTCCCCACACTAGCCACGCCCCCCTCCACACTAACCACGCCCCCCTCCACACTAACCACGCCCCCCCCACACACTAACCACGCCCTCCCTAGCCCCTCCTTACCCTCCCCACCCAGCCCCTCCCCACACAGCCCTACCCCTCCCACCCCCCACCCAGCCCCTCCCCACCCAGCCCCTCCCCACCCAGCCCCACCCAGCCCTTCCCCACCCTCCCCTCTCCACCCAGCCCCTCCCCACACAGCCCCTCCCCACCCAGCCCCTCCCCACCCTTCCCTCTCCACCCAGCCCCACCCCTCCCATTTTTGGATGCACGACGGACGGACGGACACAACAATCCCCTGTGGGCTGGTGTAACCAGGTGGTTCCTACCAGTATAAGGCTTGCGACTCTCCGCACTTGCCCCAACGAGGCGTTGCGTGTCGCTGGCTTGCCACGTGTGGATCTCGTGTCGTCGTCTTTGCCTCCGCCTGGCTCAACGAGCCGGCAGCCTGCAGGCGAGGCGGGCGAGTGAGGGGGGCGAAACGCCCCCCCCCCTCTCTCTACGGATTCCTGACATCGGCGCTTGGCACGACCGCTTGATTGAAAGTTCACAAAGGGGGACTTTTTTTAAAATCCTTTATATTAAGTTCGCTTGCTTGCTTGCGCGCTTACGACCGTGCAAATTTTTCGGTCGTTTTTTAACCCACTTCCCGTGATCCAATCGAGCTGACATTTTGCACACAGACTCGTTGTGCGAGACAATTAATTTTCGTGAAAAAAATTGCTACATTTTACACTGTTTAGGGAAAACAAATTAAATATTTAATTACCAATTGCTTAATGGTGGCAGACAATCATCTGACCCATAGGTGGCAGCCGTCTCAAGCCAGAGGACGAGAGGACTCTAGCCGCCACGCATATAAAGGATTTATAGTGAAAAACTTTGTTTTTACGGGTTTACTTGTTTAATCCTTTATATTAAGTTCGCTTGCTTGCTTGCTTACGACCGTGCAAACCTTTCGGTCGTTTTTTAACCCACTTCTCGTGATCCAATCGAGCTGACATTTTGCACACAGACTCGTTGTGCGAGACAATTAATGTTCGTGAAAAATTTTTTCCAAAATTTTACACTGTTTAGGGAAAACAAATTAAATATTTAATCACCAATTGTTTAATACTGGCAGACAATCATCTGACCCATAGGTGGCAGCCATCTCAAGCCAGAGGACGAGAGGACTCTAGCCGCCACGCATATAAAGGATTTAGAGTGAAAAACTTTGTTTTTACGGTTTTTACTTATTCTCCTGGCCACGTCGGCAACTTGACCACTAGTCGAGTCGGCACAATGGCACCTCCATCACCACCACGCCCCTCGCCTGTCCGTCTGGCGAGATGTCGACTACCTCGCCTGGTGTACAGGAGGTGTCGTGGGTTCGATCCCGACCCTGAAGACGCTGTTTCTGCTGTATATTTGGAGTTTGCGTGTCTCTCTTTCTCTCTCATCATCATCACGGTGGCTAGGAGATGTTAACTACCTCGCCTGGTGTACAGGAGGTCGTGAGTTCGATCCCGACCCTGACGCCTGCTGCTGTATATTTGGAGTTTGCGTGTCTCTCTCATCATCATCATCAAGATGGCTAGGAGATGTTAACTACCTTGCCTGGTGTACAGGAGGTCGTGGGTTCGATCCCGACCCTGACGCCTGCTGTATATTTGGAGTTTGCGTGTCTCTCTCTCATCATCATCACGGTGGCTAGGAGATGTTAATTACCTTGCCAGGTGTACAGGAGGTCGTGGGTTCGGTCCCGACCCTGAAGACGCCTGCTGCTGCTGTATATTTGGAGTTTGTGTGTCTCTCTCTTAGCATCATCATCATCACAGTGGCTATGAGATGTTAACTATCTCGCCTGGTATGCAGGAGGTCGTGGGTTCGATCCCGACCCTGAAGACTGCTGTATATTTGGAGTTTGCATGTCTCTCTCATCATCACGGTGGCTAGGAGATGTTAACTACCTCGCCTGGTATGCAGGAGGTCGTGGGTTCGATTCCGACCCTGAAGACGCCTGCTGCTGTTGTATATTTAGAGTTTGCGTGTCTCTCTCTCAGCATCATCATCATCACGGTGGCTAGGAGATGTTAACTACCTCGCCTGGTGTACAGGAGGTTGTGGGTTCGATTCCGACCCTGACGCCTGCTGCTGTATATTTGGAGTTTGCGTCTCTCTCTCATCATCATCATCATAATCACGGTGGCTCGGAGATGTTAACTACCTCGCCTGGTATACAGGAGGTCGTGGGCTCGATCCCGACCCTGAAGACGCCTGCTGCTGTATATTTGGAGATTGCGTGTCTCTCATCATCAAGGTGGCTAGGAGATGTTGACTACCTCGCCTGGTATGCAGGAGGTCGTGGGTTCGATCCCGACCCTGACGCCTGCTGTATATTTGGAGTCTGCGTGGCTTTCTATCATCATCATCACGGTGGCTAGGATATGGTAACTACCTCGCCTGGTATACAGGAGGTCGTGGGTTCGATCCTGACCTTGACGATGCCTGCTGCTGTATATTTGGAGTTTGCGTGTCTCTCTCTCAGCATCATCATCATCACCACGGTGGCTGGGAGATGTTAACTACCTCGCCTGGTACACAGGAGGTCGTGGGTTCGATCCCGATCCTGACGCCTGCTGCTGTATATTTGGACTTTGCGTGTCTCTCATCATCATCACGGTGGCTAGGAGATGTCAACTACCTCGCCTGGTGTACAGGAGGTCGTGGGTTCGGTCCCGACCCTGACGCCTTCTGCTGTATATTTGGAGTTTGTGTGTCTTTCTCTCAGCATCATCATCATCATCACGGTGGCTCGGAGATGTTGACTACCTCGCCTGGTGTACAGGAGGTCGTGGGTTCGATCCCGACCCTGACGCCTGCTGCTGTATATTTGGAGTTTGCGTGTCTCTCTCTCATCATCATCATCACCACGGTGGCTAGGAGATGTTAACTACCTCGCCTGGTGTACAGGAGGTCGTGGGTTCGATCCCGACCCTGGCGCCTGCTGCTGCTGTATATTTGGAGTTTGCGTGTCTCTCTCATCGTCATCACGGTGGCTAGGAGATTATCTGAACCGGTCTTGGGACTCCACCCTAGGTCAACTCAGCCTCAAATGAGTACCCGGTGCGGTGTGTGGTAAACATCGCCGCCGGGGGAGACAAAGGCGGCCGGGCGTAGTGCTGGCCCATCGGCACTTGCCTGCACAAGTCTTGTAAAAGGGCTATACGGGGGATCTTTGTCTCTGTCCTGCCTCTCCGTGGACACAATTGCCTCTCCAACCCCGTCTGGTCTGGATACAAAAGCTCCCCTCCTTGTTAATCCACACCGGTAGGATGGGAGGGGTAGCTTAATTAGGACTTAGATGAGATCAAAATAAGTCATGTTTAAAAATAGTTTTTGTTTTTAAACCACGCTTTAATTAAATGTACCGTACTGGTAATGGCAGAACTCCACGACTCCAGGAAGTGGCCCCGAAGCTTGCCACAACGTAAGGGTGCCGTGGTGATTTCCAGCCAACGTCAGTTGAGCGTGGACAATTAGACCCGAGCCGAAACGTAACATATAAAAATATTGTTTGAAAATATAGTTTTTATTTCTAATGATATAATACAGTATTGTCATCAGTAAGACATATGTATACCAAGTTTGCAGTCGATACCGCATTGGGAAGTGGGTTAAAATTGAGTTACAAGATTTGAGGATACAACAACGACACACAGAGTTCATAGAAAGCGTGTAAAAAGATTGTTTCAATTTTTTTTTATTTTTTATGATAGAATATAGTATTGTCATCAGTAAGACATAAGTATACCAAGTTTGCAGTCAATACCACATTGGTAAGTGGGTTAAAATTGAGTTACAAGATTTGAGGATACAACAACAACAAACAGAGTGAGTTAAATGAAAGCGTGTAAAAAGATTTTTAAAATTTTTATTTTATTTTTAATGATAGAATATAGTATTGTCATCAGTAAGACATAAGTATACCAAGTTTGCAGTCAATACCGCATTGGGAAGTGAGTTAAAATTGAGTTACAAGATTTGAGGATACGACAACAACAGGCAGAGTGAGTTAAATGAAAGCGTGTAAATAGAAATGTACCAGGCCCCGTACCCACCACATATCAACAGAGGAATTTAGCATATTTATGGAAAATGCAGAGATGGGATTAGTCACTACTTGTGGAATGTGTAGGTGGTGGGGGGGGGGGTCCACAAGTAGTGACTAATCCCATATCTGCATCTTCCATAAATATGTTAAATTCCTCTGTTGATATGTAAATTCCTTTGTCAAGGCGCCCTTCCTCCCCTAACCCAGCTTAAATATACGCTGCCAAGCCTGGTGGTGTTCATTCGAAAGCTGTCTTTCCGACAGCCCTGTTCTTCACCCGAGGACGGCTGCTTGCGTTGTGGCCAAAACGTCGTGAGAATTGTATTTTATTATGTTAAATTTATTATTATTTTATTATTTCCCCTCTACGCGACTTTACCGAAAGAACCAAGAAGATGAATTTTATTTCATTAAGTTTTATTTTTATTATTTTATTATTTCCCCTCTACGCGACTTTACCGAAAGAACCAAGAAGATCTTTCGGCAAAGTCACGTGGGTAGAAACATAAAATAAATCACCGACAGAAACAAAGAGGCCAGTTCTAAAGACACGAATTGAGGATACGCACCTATTATGTTCAGTGGTCACTCATCCAAAGCCCCGTCAAAGTCCACGCCCGCTGAGCTTCCAGTGAATTGTGCCATCGGCCACACGCGCGCTCTGCATCGACACTTACTTCGCAAAGACAAAGATCCCCCGTGTAGCCTGAACGGACTGTTGGGGCAAGTGCTGTTAGGGGCAACACCACACCCGGCCGCCTTTGTCTCCCCCAGTGACGATGTTTACTACACACCGCACCAAGTACTTATTCGAGACCGAGTCGACCTAGGGGAGGCCCAGGACCGGTTCAGATAATCGGTGTTGGCTGTGAGCGGGAATCGAACCCGGGTCAACCGGGTTTCTATCCCAGCGCGCTAATCACTGCGCCACCGCTCCCCACGGAGTATCCCACCACCGCCCCATTCACCAACCAACCCGTACTGACCGGCGTGGTGAAGTATGGTTAAAAAACATTAAAATAAAAACCGTCAACGCACACGAACTGCATGGCTTAGGCCTTAGGGACACGCTTTCATACAGCAGTGGATTTTATTTTTGTTAAAGGGGCTATCTTTGCACGCGTACCAACCAACTTAACATTCCTTCGGTTTCACGTCTCAAACGAAACCTGCCCGGCAGGTTTTAAACATTCCAGCGATGCTGTCGGCAGCGATGGTTCAGACACGTTTTCCTAATTCAGCAGTACGAGCTGCTTTAAAAAAAAAAGAAGAAACCCACACAACCGCACCCACAACTCAGCTTCACCATGATTAGGAATTGTCAGTATTTTCTGGAGCCGTACATAATCGTTGTCACCTAACCATCATCCGTTGTGCCCTTGCCTAGATTTGCACAACATAGATTATCTCCCCCCCCCCCCACTACTTAGAAATTATTAAAAAGTTAACTATTGTTTTATTTTACCGGGTAAGGGGCCGTCCTTAAATGACGTCACGCACCTAGGGGGGGGTTGGGGGTCAGATATTTGTGACGATGTGTGACGATGGGAGGGGAGAAATGTGACGTCGTCACATCAATATGCGAACTTTTGATAAATATAGACAACACGTTCTACTTAATGAAATACTTTTAATTAATTAATGTTTTCTCCTACAACATCAGAGTGCAGCGCCACATTAAATACGCACTACAATGACGCAATAGTTTAAAGCGATTTGAAGCATGTTTTATTTTTTTGGGGGGGCGGGAGCTTTGTGACGTCATTTGAGGGGGGGGGTCTGACATTTTGTGACGCTGTGTGACGATGGGGGGGGGGGGTCAAAAATCGTCCAAAATTGCGTGACGTCATTTATGGACGGCCCTTTAAGACCGACCGAGCGACATAGCTGGCCACAAATGAAAGCTCAACAGAGTCGAAATGTACAGCAGGAGCCAAAAGCACAAAAGGCGTGGATGTCAATTCTAATTGCGGAGGGAGGAAAAACCGGAGTAACCGGAGAAAAATCCACGCGACCACGGGGAGAGAGAGCGAGAGACACGCAAACTCCAAATATACAGCAGCAGCAGGCGTCGTCAGGGTCGGGATCGAACCCACTACCTCCTGTATACCAGGCGAGGTAGTTAACATCTCGTCATTTTGATGATAATGATGAGAGACACCATGAACTCCAAATATACAGCAGCAGGCATCGTCAGGGTCGGGATAGAACCCACGACCTCCTGTATACCAGGCGAGGTGGTTAACATCTCGTCATTGTGATGATGATGATGATGAGAGAGAGAAACACCGCAAACTCCAAATATACAGCAGCAGGCATCGTCAGGGTCAGGATCGAACCCACGACCTCCTGTATACCAGGCGAGGTAGTTAACATCTCCTAGCCACCGTGATGATGATGATGAGAGACACCGCAAACTCCAAATATACAGCAGCAGCAGGCATCGTCATGATCAGGATCGAACCCACGACCTCCTGCACACCAGGCGAGGTAGTTAACATCTCCTAGCCACCGTGATGATGATGATGAGAGACACCGCAAACTCCAAATATACAGCAGCAGCAGGCATCGTCATGATCAGGATCGAACCCACGACCTCCTGCACACCAGGCGAGGTAGTTAACATCTCCTAGCCACCGTGATGATGATGATGAGAGACACCGCAAACTCCAAATATACAGCAGCAGCAGGCATCGTCATGATCAGGATCGAACCCACGACCTCCTGCACACCAGGCGAGGTAGTTAACATCTCCTAGCCACCGTGATGATGATGATGATGAGAGACACCGCAAACTCCAAATATACAGCAGCAGCAGGCATCGTCATGATCAGGATCGAACCCACGACCTCCTGCACACCAGGCGAGGTAGTTAACATCTCCTAGCCACCGTGATGATGATGATGAGAGACACCGCAAACTCCAAATATACAGCAGCAGCAGGCATCGTCATGATGAGGATCGAACCCACGACCTCCTGCACACCAGGCGAGGTAGTTAACATCTCGCAATTGTGGCTTTCCTTAAGCAGGTAGGGCCCCGTCTTAAGACACTAAGCCAGGCATGTTACCAAACCCACCAACCAAACTCATTTTACACGCTTTCTATTAACTCACTCTGTCTGTTGTTGTTGTCGTTGTATTTTCAAATCTTGTAACTCAAATTTAACCCACTTCCCAATGTGGTATCGATTGCAAACTTGGTAAACTTACGTCATACTGATGACAATACCATATTCTATCATAAAAAATATTTTTTAATATTATTTTTTAGATGTTATGTTTCGGCTTGGATCTAATTGTCCACGCTCAACTGACGTTGGCTGTAGTTGGCCACGGCCCCTTACGTTACGGCAAGCTTCGGGGTCACTTCCTGGAGTCGTGGAGTTCTGCCATTACGAGTAGGGTACATTTCATACTGGTAGGAACCACCTGGTTCCACCAGCCCACAGGGGATTATTGTGTCCGTCCGTCCGTCGTGCATCCAAAAATGGGAGGGGTGGGGCTGGGTGGAGAGGGGAGGGTGGGGAGGGGCTGGGTGGGGAGGGTGGGGAGGGGCTGGGTGGGGAGGGGCTGGGTGGGGAGGAGAGGGTGGGGGAGGGGCTGGGTGGGGAGGGTGGGGAGGGGCTGGGTGGGGAGGGTGGGGCTGGGTGGGGAGGGTGGGGCTGGGTGGGGGGTGGGAGGGGTGGGGCTTGGTGGGGAGGGGCTGGTCACCCCGTGGTGCCCTTATAAAACTCAACGTTTAACCTACTCACGCCGGCTTGTGCCCGCCCTCACAGTCGGGCATATTTGCGGAATACACCACGCCGCCGTTGACCCTGCAGGCCATTGACCGAGCAACCCAACGTTTCTACCAGCTCCCTCCGCAGGAATGTGTTAAAAGCGTGTTTACAATTTTTTTTTATAATAAATATTACTTATTTTCATTATGGGGCCTTTTTGACCAGTGTCAGAGCTTGTGTTGTTTGCATGTTCACCACACGTACTGAGCGTGGTTACTGCGGTAACTTAATTCCTCGCAAAAGAGGTCATCTATTTGTCGTTTGAACATCTTAGCAAAACTCCTGTTTCATTGGCAGCTGGATTCCAACCAACGGTGAGGGTCTTTGGCGTCAGATGGAGCAACCCACCGGCCAAAGTATTTCTGTGTCGCATCTATGGCAACGTTTCATTGGCAGCAAAGGATAAAAAACTAAAATATTCTTGTTTTTCGATTTAAAGCTTTCGTGACTGCATGGATTCATCTTCATTATTTTTATTATTATAATAATAATAAAAATAATATTTTTTTTATTTTATTACTTCCCTTCTACGTGACTTTACCGAAAGAACCAAGAGGATATTCTTGTTTTTTCCCTACTCATTTATTTCATTGCTAACCGTTCCATCATTTTTGGCTCCGCGTGTCGGGATGGATTTTTGATGTTCGTATTCATCCAGGAGAGCGCACACACACCGCTGCTAAACCCCACACACCGCTACTAAACCCCACACCCCGCTACTAAACCCCACACAATGCTAAGTCGTATGGTCTCTCTGTTTTCTTTTCATCACGAGAGGCCTGCTTTGGCTTTTACATTTAAGCTGCTTTCAGACAATTAATGTTGGGGGCCGTCCATAAATGACGTCACGCACCTAGAGGGGGGGTGGGGGGGAGTCAGACATTTGTGACGATGTGTGACGATGGGGGGGGGGGGGGGGTTAGAAATGTGACGTCACATCAAAATGCGCAACTTTAAATAAATGTAGACAACACGTTCTACTTAATTAAATAGACTTTGTAATAAATGTTTTCTCCTACAACATCAGAGTGCAGCGCCACATTAAATAGTTTAAAGCGATTTGAAGCATAGTTTATTTTTAAAATGAAAATGTTTTTAGGGGGGGGGGTGGCAGAGCTTTGTGACGTCATATTTGAGGGGGGGGGTCTGACTTTTTGTGACGCCGTGTGACGATGGGGGGTCAAAAATCGTCAAAAATCGCGTGACGTCATTTATGGACGGCCCCCTTGAGTGTTCCATCACGCGCGCGACAGCATGGGTCTATGGGTCTCTGTGTGAGTCTATGGGTCTCTGTGTGAGTCTATGGGTCTCTATGTGAGTCTATGGGTCTCTGTGTGAGTCTATGGGTCTCTGTGTGAGTCTACGGGTCTCTGTGTGAGTCTATGGGTCCCTGTGTGAGTCTATGGGTCTCTGTGTGAGTCTATGGGTCTCTGTGTGAGTCTATGAGTCTCTGTGTGAGTCTATGGATCTCTGTGTGAGTCTATGGGTCTCTGTGTGAGTCTATGAGTCTCTGTGTGAGTCTATAGGTCTCTGTGTGAGTCTACGGGTCTCTGTGTGAGTCTATGGGTCCCTGTGTGAGTCTATGGGTCTCTGTGTGAGTCTATGGGTCTCTGTGTGAGTCTATGGGTCTCTGTGTGAGTCTATGGGTCCCTGTGTGAGTCTATGGGTCTCTGTGTGAGTCTATGGGTCTCTGTGTGAGTCTATAAGTCTCTGTGTGAGTCTATGGATCTCTGTGTGAGTCTATGGGTCTCTGTGTGAGTCTATGGGTCTCTGTGTGAGTCTATGGGTCCCTGTGTGAGTCTATGGGTCTCTGTGTGAGTCTATGGGTCTCTGTGTGAGTCTATGGGTCTCTGTGTGAGTCTATGGATCTCTGTGTGAGTCTATGGGTCTCTGTGTGAGTCTACGGGTCTCTGTGTGGGTCTATGGGTCCCTGTGTGAGTCTATGGGTCTCTGTGTGAGTCTATGGGTCTCTGTATGAGTCTATGGGTCTCTGTGTGAGTCTATGAGTCTCTGTGTGAGTCTATGGATCTCTGTGTGAGTCTATGGGTCTCTGTGTGAGTCTACGGGTCTCTGTGTGAGTCTATGGGTCCCTGTGTGAGTCTATGGGTCTCTGTGTGAGTCTATGGGTCTCTGTGTGAGTCTATGGGTCTCTGTGTGAGTCTATGGGTCTCTGTGTGAGTCTATGGGTCTCTGTGTGAGTCTATGGATCTCTGTGTGAGTCTATGGGTCTCTGTGTTAGTCTATGAATCTCTGTGTGAGTCTGTGGGTCTCTGTGTGTGTCTATGAATCTCTGTGTGATTTTATGGGTCTCTGTGTGAGTCTACGGGTCTCTGTGTGAGTCTACGGATCTCTATGTGAGTCTACGGGTCTCTGTGTGAGTCTATGGGTCTCTGTGTGAGTCTATGGGTCTCTGTGTGAGTCTACGGATCTCTATGTGAGTCTATGGGTCTCTGTGTGAGTCTATGGGTCTCTGTGTAAGTCTATGGGTCTCTATGTGAGTCTACGGGTCTCTGTGTGAGTCTATGGGTCTCTGTGTGAGTCTATGGGTCTCTGTGTGAGTCTACGGATCTCTATGTGAGTCTATGGGTCTCTGTGTGAGTCTATGGGTCTCTGTGTGAGTCTACGGGTCTCTATGTGAGTCTACGGGTCTCTGTGTGAGTCTATGGTCTCTGTGTGAGTCTATGGGTCTCTATGTGAGTCTACGGGTCTCTGTGTGAGTCTATGGGTCTCTGTGTGAGTCTATGGGTCTCTGTGTGAGTCTATGAATCTGTGTGAGTCTATGGGTCTCTGTGTGAGTCTACGGGTCTCTGTGTGAGTCTATGGGTCTCTATGTGAGTCTATGAATCTGTGTGAGTCTATGGGTCTCTGTGTGAGTCTACGGGTCTCTGTGTGAGTCTATGGGTCTCTGTGTGAGTCTATGGGTCTCTGTGTGAGTCAATGAATCTGTGTGAGTCTACGGGTCTCTGTGTGAGTCTATGGGTCTCTATGTGAGTCTATGGGTCTCTGTGTGAGTCTATGGGTCTCTGTGTGAGTCTATGGATCTCTGTGTGAGTCTATGGGTCTCTGTGTTAGTCTATGAATCTCTGTGTGAGTCTGTGGGTCTCTGTGTGTGTCTATGAATCTCTGTGTGATTTTATGGGTCTCTGTGTGAGTCTACGGGTCTCTGTGTGAGTCTACGGATCTCTATGTGAGTCTACGGGTCTCTGTGTGAGTCTATGGGTCTCTGTGTGAGTCTATGGGTCTCTGTGTGAGTCTACGGATCTCTATGTGAGTCTATGGGTCTCTGTGTGAGTCTATGGGTCTCTGTGTGAGTCTATGGGTCTCTATGTGAGTCTACGGGTCTCTGTGTGAGTCTATGGGTCTCTGTGTGAGTCTATGGGTCTCTGTGTGAGTCTACGGATCTCTATGTGAGTCTATGGGTCTCTGTGTGAGTCTATGGGTCTCTGTGTGAGTCTACGGGTCTCTATGTGAGTCTACGGGTCTCTGTGTGAGTCTATGGTCTCTGTGTGAGTCTATGGGTCTCTATGTGAGTCTACGGGTCTCTGTGTGAGTCTATGGGTCTCTGTGTGAGTCTATGGGTCTCTGTGTGAGTCTATGAATCTGTGTGAGTCTATGGGTCTCTGTGTGAGTCTACGGGTCTCTGTGTGAGTCTATGGGTCTCTATGTGAGTCTATGAATCTGTGTGAGTCTATGGGTCTCTGTGTGAGTCTACGGGTCTCTGTGTGAGTCTATGGGTCTCTGTGTGAGTCTATGGGTCTCTGTGTGAGTCTATGGGTCTCTGTGTGAGTCAATGAATCTGTGTGAGTCTATGGGTCTATGTGTGAGTTAATGTATGTGTGTTGAACTTCTTTCGCACCGTATGTAGCCAACCGTGCTAATCGCAGGCGCGGGCAAATGAGGTTCCAATGGTGTAAATGCTTACCCCGAGCTCTCATACTCTGATGGTGCATTGTCTTTGAGTTGTACGCCTTATGGCGTCATCTGTTCCAACACCATGTGAGACTAGGCTCTAAGGAAAGCTGTCTCGGGTGTGGACCAATCACTTTCAAGGACAGTGCATATATTATCAGAGTTGTGTTTTTTGTTTGCATTCCGACCGCAGGTATTGTGGTCAATGTAAACATGACTCCTTGTAAATAAAAGGTGTCCGTTTTGTTGCCAGATAAAAGGGTAAAAAAAACAATTCTCATATTTTTCTACTGGCAAAGGAGGTTCCAATGGTGTGAAGTCTTATTTATGTTTGTATTTTATTAAAGGGGGGCCACGGTATGCAGGAGGCTCGTGGGTTCGACCCCGACCCTGACGCCTGTTGTAGATTTGGAGTTTAATACTGGTAGGAACCTCTGGTTACACCAGCCCACAGGGGATTATTGTGTCTGTCCGTCGTGCAGGGAGGGGCTGGGTGGGGAGGGAGGGGCAGGGTGGGGAGGGGCTGGGTGGGGAGGATGGGGCTGGGTGGAGAGGGGAGGGTGGGGAGGGGCTGGGTGGGGAGGGTGTGGTGGGGCTGGGTGGGGGGTGGGAGGGGTGGGGCTGGGTGGGGAGGGGCTGGTCACCCCGTGGTGCCCTTATAAAACTCAACGTTTAACCTACTCACGCCGGCTTGTGCCCGCCCTCACAGTCGGGCATATTTGCGGAATACACCACGCCGCCGTTGACCCTGGCCATTGACCGAGCAACCCAACGTTCCTACCAGCTCCCTCCGCAGGAATGTGTTTTTCTTGGTTCACTCTGGAGCCATCATAAGCTGCTACATTTGAAGGCTTGCCCTCACTTCTCTCTCCGCCTGATGGAGGCTGCACGTGTTGCGATCGAAACGTCGTGGGGTTTTTTTTTGCTTTTATTCAAGATTTTTTTAATTTCCTATCTACGTGACTTTACCGAAAGAACCAAAAATATGAATTCCTGCAGATACGAAAGTTCTAAGTCAAATTTTATTTGGAGTTTGCGTGTTCTCTCTCTCGCCGTGGTCGCGTGGATTTTTTTTCTCTAGGTCTTCAATTTCCCCCACATCCCACCCCACATGTATAAACACGCGTTTGGATGATATATTTTGCTGCGATAAATCTCCACCTGATGTGCCAGTTTGTTGAGCTATCATTTGTGGTCAGGTCGCTTATAAAAAAATAAGTTAGTACCCGAGTGCGCTTTGCCTGGGTAGGATGGGGATGATGCTCTTAGGTTTTTCGGTAAAGTCACGTAGGTAAAAATAAAAATAAACAATACAAATAATAGAAATAATAATAGAAATAAAATAATAAATCACGACGTTTCGGAGGCAACACAAGCCTCCTTCATCAGGTGTAAAAAAGGCACGGCAAAATAACTAAGCTTCAAATCTATAAAAAGGATGGGGATGGTTTCGTTTTATATTTGTTTGTTGTTTGGGTGATGCGTTTACCTTTCTTGTGCTTTGCACGGCTGCCGTGTCGTTTCTCTTCTTGGTTCTTTCGGTAAAGTCACGTAGAAGGGAAATAATAAAATAATAAAAATTTAACATAATAAAATACAATTTTCACGACGTTTCGGCCACAACGCAAGCAGCCGTCCTCAGGTGAAGAACACGTCTGTCGGAAAGACAGCGTCTGATCAGACGCAGACCTGTTCTTGCCCTGAGGACGGCTGCTTGCGAAACAACCAAGAAGATGAATCCCTGCAGTCACGAAAGCTTTAAATCGAGACTGTCGTGTCGTTTGCGTCGTTTGTTGTTGTCACGTGCTGGATATCTGTGCAAAACAAAGAGCTTTGTAGTTCATCGGATTCCTCCTGCAGTATAAATACACATTATTGATTCTACTCCGTGTGGTTTGGTGATGCATCATCAACACGGAGAAATACATTGACAGCCCCAAGTCTTCTTGGTTCTTTCGGTAAAGTCACGTAGAAGGGAAGTAATAAAATAATAAAAAATAAAACTTAATAAAATAATTCTCACGACGTTTCGGCCACAACGCAAGCAGCCGTCCTCAGGTGAAACCAGGTCTGTCGAGGCGACAGCGTCTGAATGAAACAGCACACGTGCTTGGAGCATATATATAAGCTGGGTTGGAATGGGGGGGGGGAAGAGGGCGTCTTGACAAAATAATTTGCATATCAAGAGGAATTTAGCATATTTATGGGAAATGCAGGTATGTGATTAGTACTAATTATGCCCGTGCATTATGCAGGATTAGCAGCATCCAAGGGAGGGGATATGGGAAATGCAGGTATGTGATTAGTACTACTTATGCCCGTGCATTATGCAGGATTAGCAGCATCTAAGGGAGGGGATATGGGAAATGCAGGTATGTGATTAGCGCTACTTTGCCCGTGCATGATGCAGGATTAGCAGCATCTAAGGGAGGGGATATGGGAAATGCAGGTATGTGATTAGCACTACTTATGCCCGTGCATTATGCAGGATTAGCAGCATCACAGGGAGGGGATATGGGAAATGCAGGTATGTGATTAGCGCTACTTTGCCCGTGCATGATGCAGGATTAGCAGCATCACAGGGAGGGGATAGGGAAATGCAGGTATGTGATTAGCGCTACTTTGCCCGTGCATGATGCAGGATTAGCAGCATCACAGGGAGGGGATAGGGGTAGCATTAATAAAGGGAAGGAGTGTTAATAGTATGTAGCTGCAGTAACTAAAACCAACACGTAAACAACTAAAGTATAAACTACATAGTATCATCATTATACTAAATATACTCTACAATAAGCTGAGTTACTAACAGTAAGTAATACATTACAAATTGACAGCCCGGTTTATAGGGAATGCCTCATTTTGTTCACCGAAGAAATTCACTTCCACTTTCAACGTTTTATTTCTGCCGAAGCAGGCAATTGCTACGGCACTCATCTCCATTGGTGGCTCTGAGAGCCAGCGATGGGAATTCCACATTCGTATGACGGGGACCGGTCAACCGATCATCATCATCAATGATCAATCCGCTGTTGGATAAATGCTTCAGAAGCCTCAGTAATTTTACTAATTTTACTGAAAATTCTGAAGCCTCAGTAATTTTGCTGGAGCCTCAGTAATTTGACTAATTTTACAGAAAATTCCGAAGCCTCAGTAATTTTGCTGGAGCAGTCAACATCTGATGATGGTTGCTTGTGTTGCTTCCGAAACGTCGTTATTTAATTTATTTGTTTTATTTTTCTACCTACGTGACTTTCCCGAGAAAAACAAAGAGTATGGATCCTTGCAGTCACGAAAACTTCAAATCTAGAATCACGTAGATGGGTTTTTGTTATTTTCTTTGAACCCATCTACGTGACTTTACCGAAATAACCAAGGAATAGGAAAACCACAGTTGACTTCCCACAAAGTGGTACTAATTTTATGGACCCCCTCCCCCCCGTAGAGTGATGGTTCGGGGGTCAATAGGCGCCTCTCCACGTTACCATGGCGGTGGCCAGTTCATCCAAAGAACCACTGTTGATTTCGATGTAAAGCTTTCGTGACTGCAGGGATTCATCGTTTTGGTTCTTTCGGTAAAGTCACAGACCTGGTCTTCACCTGAGGACGGCTGCTTGCGTTGTGGTGCCGAAACGTCGTGAGAATTGTATTTTATTATGTTTTATTTTTATTATTTTATTACTTCCCTTCTACGTGACTTTACCGAAAGAACCAAGAAGATGAACCAGTGTTGATTTTCCACAAAAGTGGTAACTCGTTTAATGACGGTGTTGAGTCGGACCAAGATTGTTTTGCCCCGATGGTTTTGGACACTGCCCCAATTGAGATCAGTCAATCTCCACCTTAAAAATCTCAATTAAAAACTCATCTCTACTCTCCCACTTTGTTGTATTTTCCGTCACTCCAAGGCTCTTTGATGCTGCTCTCATGTTTAATACATATGCCATTGTTATGTTCATGTTATAGTTGTTTAGTTTTAGGATGTCTAACTTACCTGTCAAGCCATAGCGGTGTTCACTCCTCGTATTCTTGTCCAGGGAAATTGAGTTTTCAGGTCCATACAGCGTACGGCCGTTATCAATACGGGCAAAATAGTCGTGTCTATTCGTTTGTGTTTCTCCCTCCTGGTGATGGGACTTTGTAGGATGAACTTTGAGATTTGTAAGAGGCACGGGGTGATCAATAAAGTCTGAGTTGATCAGTAATAAGGGAGGGCACTGATAAGGGATTCACAGGTATTTAGTAGTGTATAGTGTAGTGTATAGTGTAGTGTATAGTGTAGTATATAGTGTAGTGTATAGTGTAGTGTATAGTGTAGTATATAGTGTAGTGTATAGTGTAGTGTATAGTGTAGTATATAGAATGAACGTTGACACTTGTAAGAGGCACGGGGTGATCAATAAAGTCTGAATTGATCAGTAATAAGGGAGGGTATTGATAAAGGATTCACAGGTATGGCTTTAACATTGAATAGTTTTAGTTTTAATGCCCAGCGCTTTGAGCGTGGGAAAATCGCTATGTAAATAAAATGCATCATCATCATCATTATTAATTTTTGTCCCTGGCCTCAGCAAGGGGTTGGGCAATCTCCACGTTTCTATGGCGGGGACCGGTCCGTCCACGGATTCTCGTTGTATTGACCGCAATGGATGCTTTTGCTTTCTTTCTTCACATGCACGGAAGACGTTCTGACAATCAGTGGGCAGACAAAGGCGACGGAGAACGACCACAATAAATGGATCAACTCCTTCAAAAGACAACTCATTCAATGACCTGATTCCATCAGCATAAAAAAAGAACCGCAAGAAACCCACGCGATTAAGGAATCGATTCGAGAATCGAGGCGCGCGATTCTCCGCCACTTCTCACCCACCAACACCACCAACAACCGTCAATTCCAACGCAACGTGAATCGATACTCAACGACACTTAAAGGAATCGGTATCGAAAATACCCCCCCCCACGTGCCCCCCCCCCCCCCAATCCTTGTCAACGTCATCACCGGCTTGAGGTGGGGGGAGGAGCTGAGGGGGGGTGACGTCACCCAACAAGCCCCCCCTCCCCCTCCCCCCGCACCAACGGTCACGCCCCCTCGTCAGCTCGACCAATCGGACGTCGCGTACCATCGCCGACCCGCACTGCGGAACTCTCCCATTGGCTCCGTGCGACCCCCCCCGCCCCCCCCCCACCGCCACGGAGAGACGCGCGCTGCGATTGGTGCGAGAGCGCGCGCTCGGCTCGAGGGTGGGGGGGGAGGGGGCGTGGCGATGAAGTGGGTGACGCCCCTTTGGGCGAAGTAAGCCCCGCCCCTCGTCCTCATGGCCACGCCCACCGTCACAAATCTTTTGGCTTAAATCAAGGCAGCAGCTGTTTAATGCATTGACGGGATTTAAAGCATCGGGAAAGGTAAGAGCCGCTACGTGGATGTTATTTCTTCTTGTTGTTATTGTGTTATTTTTATTTTTCTTAAAATAACACACACACACGCGCGCGTGTCAAAAAGCTGCAGTGAAATAGACCGATTTTTTTTGAATGGCATTTCAAACGTAGGTGGTGGTGGGGTGGGGGGGCTTTTTAATTGACACCAATTGAATGTCCGTCCGTCCGTCCGTGTGTCTGTCTGTCTGTCTGTGGGGAGCGGTGGTGCAGCGGTTAGCGCTACGCTGCGCTGTGAACCTGGCGACCCGGGTTCGATTCCCGCTCACGGCCAACAACACCGGTGACGATTATCTGAACCGGTCCTGGGCCCTCCCCTAGGTCGACTCAGCCTTAAATGAGTACCCCGGTGCGGTGTGTGTAAACATCGCCACTGGGGGAGACAAAGGCGGTCGGGCGTGGTTGCTGGCCACCCACCCCCTCGTGTACCGTTCCGGCCTTCATAGGTGCTCGCTAACAGCACTTGCCCCTACAGTCTGTTAAGGCTACACGGGGGATCTTTGTCTCTTTTGTCTGTCTTTGTACGTGTGTAATTGTGTGTTCGCGATAACCGCATTGCCATCGAACACGACATCGTTACAATGAGCCCCGCGTTGCACTAAGCCGTGCGCGGTCGCGCAAATGATGAAAATTCGGTATCACAATTTCCATCATTTGTGCGACGTCGCATAACGATTCAAACCCTTTGAGCCAGAGTGGTGAAGTATGGTCAAAATAACAACCCACCCCCCTCCCACCACCACCACCTTAATCCAGCAGTGAATCGATCATGATCGATGGTGAATTCGCACGAATGTGGCAGGGTGCTGGAGTGATCAGCTCTTGCGCTACGAACCCGGCGACCTGATGTCGATTTCCCCACCACCCCCCACCCACCTCCCCCTCTCACGGCCACCAACACCACCGGTGACGATTATCATCCGAACAGGTCCTGGGCCGCCTCCTCCCCTAGGTCGACTCGGCCTCAAATGAGTGTGGAGTAAACATCGTCACTGGGGAGGGAGACAAAGGCGGCCGGGCTTGGTTGCTGGCCACCCTCGCTCGCTAAACAGCACTTGCCCCAAGCGGTGTTAGAGGCTACACGGGGGATCTGCGTCTTTGTTGTGGTTGTTGTGGTTGTTGTTGTTGTTGTACCCCATTGATAGAATTATCCAATGCCAACGACGGCTGTAATGACGCAGAGACGATTTCGATGTAAAGCTTTCGTGACTGCAGGGATTCATCTTGTTGGTTCTTTCGGTAAAGTCACGTAGAAGGGAAATAATAAAATGAAAAAAATAAAACATAAAATAATTCTCACGACGTTTCGGCCACAACGCAAGCAGCCGTCCTCAGGTGGAGACCAGGTCTGTCGGGGAGACAGCGTCTGACAGACCTGTTCTTCACCTGAGGACGGCTGCTTGCGTTGTGGCCGAAACGTCGTGAGAATTGTATTTTATTATGTTTTATTTTTTTCATTTTATTATTTCCCTTCTACGTGACTTTACCGAAAGAACCAAGAAGACGCAGAGACGCATTGTGTACGGGGAAAATTAAATAGAGATATAAACAACAATCGTATGGGATCATATCAATCATATCAATCAACATGGGACCTTTTTTGTTGTTGTCAATGATCAAAGTATGGAAGAAAAAAAATCAAGATTGAAACCACCTCTACGGTGGAGGGTTTTCCACGCATCTGTTTAGGGTTCTAGATTTGAAGCTTTCGTGACTGCAAGGATTCATATTCTTAGGGTTTTTTCGGTAAAGTCACGTAGGTAAAAAATTAAAATTAATAAAAATAAAATAAAAGAAAAATTAATAAAAGTAAAATACAAATAAAATAATAAAATAAAATTGTATAATATAATAAAATCATCTGTTCATAATAAAACATCTGTTAGGGCTTTTAACAGACTACGTAGGACACAAGAATGCTCACATGATGGAGTCTCTCACCTTTACCTCGGTGACTTTAGCGAAAGAACCAAAGAGTATGGAAACAAAGAACAATCGGTGTTTTACCCTTCGCTAGCAATCGCACAGGAGGTGCTTAAGATTTTCAAACACCAAATAGAAACATTTCTCAAGGGATGATGCATTAACCACACACACACTGCTTGTGTTGAACATGCAAACAGAACATGCTCTCTGATAATTTTATATGGCTTTGTCTTTGAAACTGCTTTCTATTTGTGTTTGAACATTTTCTCACACACACACACCTCCTGTTTTATTGCCAGCAAAGGGTAAAAAACAATTCTTATGATAATTGTTTTTTTACCCTTCTATCTGGCAACAAAACTGACACCTTTTTACAAGGAGTCATGTTTGCATAGACCACAATACATGCAGTCATAATGCAAACAAAAAAACTATTCTTATTTATACTCTTTGGTTTTATCGGTAAAGTCACGTAGGTAAAACAATCTAAAATAAATGAAAACTCAATTAAATCACGACGTTTCGGAGGCAACACAAGCATCTTTCATCAGGTGTCAAAGAAAAGGGCACAGCAAAAGAATCACAAATAATTGTCGCTACTGTTATTTTTGCTGTGCCCTTTTTTTTACACCTGATGAAGGAGGCTTGTGTTGCGGCCGAAACGTCGTGATTTAATTGAGTTGTTTTCTTTTTGATTCAAAGCTTTCGTGACTGCAGGGATTCATATTCTTGGTTTTTTTCGGTAAAGTCACGTAGAAGGGAAATGATAAAATAATACAAATATAAAACAATAAAATGCTCACGACGTTTCGACTGCAACACAAGCAATCGTCATCAGGTGTGAAATCAACAGCAAGAAAATTTTCTAATAATATCAATGTAAAACAATAAAAAAAATATTGCTGTGGATTTCACACCTGATGATGATTGCTTGTGTTGCAGTCGAAACGTCGTGAGAATTTGTATTGTTTAATATTTATATTATTTTATTATTTCCCTTCTATGTGACTTTACCGAAAGAACCAAGAATATGAATTGTTTTCATTTATTTGATTTCATTGATTGTTTCACCTACGTGACTTTACCGAAACAACCAAAGCGTATGAATCCTTGCAGTCACGAAAGCTTCAAATCTAGAATCAATTCTTTTTTGTTGCCAAGAAAAGGTGCCCTTTGCTGGAGCCGCTCACCCCGATCTCGACAAACGATGCCCCTGATGGTGGCATTGCCATCGTTTTGGTCGCCTTGTGGCGTTCTCCGGCCTGACACTCGTGGCACGAAGCCCCTAAAGAACGCCGCTGTCTGAATGGTGGAGACCAATCGGTTTCAAAGACAATGATCCGACTTAGGACATTTCGATCTTACGATGGAGATAGCGTTCCCACAAAATTGTTAAAATATTTTAAATTTCGCGCGGCAGCCAAACGCACGTGGTACGATTAATGCATACGTAAATACATACGGTATGTAGTTTATACAGTACGGTATTGTAAATTGCTGTTTTGCTAAATTATCACCATTCTTTAAGACTCCTGGGTAGGCTAGGCCATCTTCGACTTACGATATTTTTGACTTACGATGGGGTCGTTGTAACGCATCTCCGTCGTAAGTCGAGGACTGCCTGTATTGGTTTTTTTTTTTGCATGTTCATCGCGAGTACGTGCGGATTAATGATTCGTTGCAAAAAAACAATTCTTATTCGGTGTTAGAACATCTTATAACACCTGTTTTATTACAACATCATCATCATCAAAATAATTTACAAACAGCATAACAAACATCACGTCATCACAATGAGCATCATTGACATCGTAATCATTCACATCAACATCACCACAAACATCACACCTATTTACATCATTGACATCGTCACAATCATCATCACCACCACCACCACCGCATCTGGTCAAATGCTATAAACAACAGCGTTGGGATAAATCCTGAGTTTGGAAATCTCCTAGGTCGACTCGGCCCAAAACAAGATGGCAGCCCCCCGTGGTTATTATTGTTGTTGTTGGGTGTTTGATAGCTGTGAGGATGACACGTGAGTGGAATAGGAGCTCGCAAACCCACCCCTCCTCACCCCCTATTCACCCCCACCCACCACCAGATCGATGGAGCCCCCCCACCCTATTCAACCCTACCCACCCCCAGAGCAATGGAGCCCCCCCCCCACCCTATTCAACCCTACCCACCACCAGATCAATGGAGCCCCCCCCCCCCACCCTATTCAACCCTACCCACCACCAGATCGATGGAGCCCCCCACCCTATTCAACCCTACCCACCACCAGATCGATGGAGCCCCCCACCCTATTCAACCCTACCCACCACAAGATCGATGGAACCCCCCACCCTATTCAACCCTACCCACCACCAGATCGATGGACCCCCCCCCCACCCTATTCAACCCTACCCACCACCAGATCGATGGACCCCCCCCCACCCTATTCAACCCTACCCACCACCAGATCGATGGACCCCCCCCCCACCCTATTCAACCCTACCCACCACCAGATCAATGGACCCCCCCCCCCCCACCCTATTCAACCCTACCCACCACCAGATCGATGGAGCCCCCCCCCACCCTATTCAACCCTACCCATCACCAGATCAATGGACCCCCCCCACCCTATTCAACCCTACCCACCACCAGATCGATAGAGCCCCCCCCCACCCTATTCAACCCTACCCACCACCAGATCAATGGCCCCCCCCCACCCTATTCAACCCTACCCACCACCAGATCGATAGAGCCCCCCACCCTATTCAACCCTACCCATCACCAGATCGATGGAACCCCCCACCCTATTCAACCCTACCCACCACCAGATCGATAGAGCCCCCCCCACCCTATTCAACCCTACCCATCACCAGATCGATGGAACCCCCCCACCCTATTCAACCCTACCCACCACCAGATCGATGGAGCCCCCCATCCTATTCATCCCTACCCACCACCAGATCGATGGAGCCCCCCACCCTATTCAACCCTACCCACCACCAGATCGATGGAGCCCCCCATCCTATTCATCCCTACCCACCACCAGATCGATAGAGCCCCCCCCACCCTATTCAACCCTACCCACCACCAGATCGATAGAGCCCCCCCCACCCTATTCAACCCTACCCATCACCAGATCGATGGAACCCCCCACCCTATTCAACCCTACCCACCACCAGATCGATGGAGCCCCCCATCCTATTCATCCCTACCCACCACCAGATCGATGGAGCCCCCCACCCTATTCAACCCTACCCACCACCAGATCGATGGAGCCCCCCATCCTATTCATCCCTACCCACCACCAGATCGATAGAGCCCCCCCCACCCTATTCAACCCTACCCACCACCAGATCGATAGAGCCCCCCATCCTATTCATCCCTACCCACCACCAGATCAATGGACCCCCCCCCCCCACCCTATTCAACCCTACCCACCACCAGATCGATAGAGCCCCCCACCCTATTCAACCCTACCCATCACCAGATCGATGGAACCCCCCACCCTATTCAACCCTACCCACCACCAGATCGATAGAGCCCCCCCCACCCTATTCAACCCTACCCACCACCAGATCGATGGAGCCCCCCCCCCCACCCTATTCAACCCTACCCACCACCAGATCGATGGAGCCTCCCCCCCACCCTATTCATCCCTACCCACCACCAGATCGATGGAGCCCCCCCCCCCACCCTATTCAACCCTACCCACCACCAGATCAATGGACCCCCCCCCCCCACCCTATTCAACCCTACCCACCACCAAATCGATGGAGCCCCCCCCCCCACCCACCCTATTCAACCCTACCCACCACCAGATCGATTAAGCCCCCCCCCACCCTATTCAACCCTACCCACCACCAGATCGATGGAGCCTCCCCCCACCCTATTCAACCCTACCCACCACCAGATCGATGGAGCCCCCCATCCTATTCATCCCTACCCACCACCAGATCGATGGAGCCCCCCCCCCCACCCTATTCAACCCTACCCACCACCAGATCAATGGAGCCCCCCATCCTATTCATCCCTACCCACCACCAGATCGATGGAGCCCCCCCCCACCCTATTCAACCCTACCCACCACCAGATCAATGGAGCCCCCCATCCTATTCATCCCTACCCACCACCAGATCGATAGAGCCCCCCCCCACCCTATTCAACCCTACCCACCACCAGATCGATGGACCCCCCCCCCCCACCCTATTCATCCCTACCCACCACCAGATCGATGGAGCCCCCCATCCTATTCATCCCTACCCACCACCAGATCGATGGACCCCCCCCCCCACCCTATTCATCCCTACCCACCACCAGATCGATAGAGCCCCCCATCCTATTCATCCCTACCCACCAACAACAACAACAACGTGTGTCGGTGGATGTTTGTAAAATGGCCACCGCGTGTGTTGGATGAATGAACACGAGTAGCGTGCACCGGCAAGGCTCTCTCGCTCTCTCTGTGTCCGTGTGTGTGTCTGTGTGTGTGTGTCTCTGTGTGTGTCTCTGTACGTATGTGTCTGTGTGTGTGTGTACGTGTGTGTCTGTGTGTGTGTGTCTCTGTGTGTCTGTGTGTGTGTGTCTCTGTGTGTGTGTGTGTGTGTACCTGTGTGTGTTTATCTCTGTGTGTGTGTCTCTGTGTGTGTACGTGTGTGTGTGTCTGTGTGTGTGTGTCTCTGTGTGTGTCTCTGTACGTATGTGTCTGTGTGTGTGTGTACGTGTGTGTGTCTGTGTGTGTGTGTCTCTGTGTGTCTGTGTGTGTGTGTCTCTGTGTGTGTGTGTGTACCTGTGTGTGTTTATCTCTGTGTGTCTGTCTCTGTGTGTGTACGTGTGTGTGTGTCTCTGTGTGTGTGTGTCTCTGTGTGTGTACGTGTGTACCTGTGTGTGTGTAGCTGTGTGTGTTTATCTCTGTGTGTCTCTCTCTGTGTGTGTACGTGTGTGTGTACGTGTGTTTATCTCTGTGTTTATCTCTGTGTATGTATCTGTGTGTTTACGTGTGTACGTGTGTTTATCTCTGTGTGTGTGTGTGTACATGTGTACGTGTACACGTGTACGTGTGTTTATCTTTGTGTGTACGTGTGTGTGTACGTGTGTTTATCTCTGTGTATGTCTCTGTGTGTTTACGTGTTTACGTTTGTTTATCTCTGTGTGTGTCCGGTGTCTTTATCTCTGTGTATGTCCGGTGTGTTTATCTCTGTGTGTACGTGTGTTTATCTCTGTGTGTGTACGTGTGTTTATCTCTGTGTGTGTCTGTGTGTGTACGTGTGTTTATCTCTGTGTGTGTCTGTGTGTGTACGTGTATACATCTTTGTGTGTACGTGTGTGTACGTGTGTACATGTATACGTGTGTGTACATGTGTGTGTACGTGTGTATGTGTACATGTATACGTGTGTGTACATGTGTGTTCGTGTGTGTACATGTGTGTGTACATGTGTACGTGTGTGTACATGTGTACGTGTGTGTACGTGTACATGTGTTCGTGTGTGCATGTGTGCATGTCTCTGTCCGTTGCGTTGGTGTCTGTGCATTTTCTGTGGATGCATCTGAAACGGTCCTGAGCCTCCCCTAGGTCGACTCAGCCTCAAATGGGTAGCCTGGTTGTGATGCGTGTGTGTTTCACCACTTGGGAGACAAAGGCGGCCGGGCGTGGTGCTGGCCACCCACCCCCTCGTGTGCCGTGCCGGCTTTCACAGGGGATCTTTGTATTGAGTGTGTGGTAGTGAGTGTGTGTATTGAGTGTGTGTAGTGTGTGGTAGTGAGTGTATATTGAGTGTGTGGTAGTGAGTGTGTGTAGTGTGTGTGTGTAGTGTGTGTAGTGTGTGGTAGTGAGTGTGTGTAGTGTGTGTAGTGTGTGGTAGTGAGTGTATATTGAGTGTGTGGTAGTGAGTGTGTGTAGTGTGTGTGTGTAGTGTGTGGTAGTGAGTGTGTGTAGTGTGTGTAGTGTGTGGTAGTGAGTGTGTGTAGTGTGTGGTAGTGAGTGTGTGTAGTGTGTGTAGTGTGTGGTAGTGAGTGTGTGTAGTGTGTGGTAGTGTGTGTGTGTAGTGTGTGTAGTGTGTGGTAGTGAGTGTGTGTAGTGTGTGGTAGTGAGTGTGTGTAGTGTGTGTGTGTAGTGTGTGGAGTGTGTAGTGTGTGGTAGTGAGTGTGTGTAGTGGGGTGTGTGTATTGTGTGGAGTGTGTATTGTGTGGTAGTGAGGGTGTGGAGTGTGTGTAGTGGGTGGTAGGGAGTGGAATATTGAGTGGTGTGGTAGTGAGTGTGTGTAGTGTGTGTGTGTAGTGTGTGGGAGTGTGTGTAGTGAGTGTGGGTAGTGTGTGTAGGAGTGTGTGTAGTGTGTGTGTGTAGTGTGGGTAGTGGGTGGTAGTGGAGTGTGTGGTAGTGTGTGGTAGTGAGTGTGTGGAGTGTGTGTGTGTATGTGGTGTAGTGTGTGGTAGTGAGTGTGTGTAAGTGTTGTGTAGGTGAGTGGTGTGTAGGTGTGTGTGTGTAGTGTGGGTAGTGGTGTGGTAGTGAGTGTGTGGGTAGTGGTGTGGTAGGGTGATGTGGGTGTAGTGTGTGGGTGTAGTTGTGTGTAGTGTGGGGTAGTGAGTGTATATTGAGTGTGTGGTAGTGATGTGGTGTGTGGTAGTGATGTGGTGTGTAGTGTGATGTAGTGTGTGGTAGTGATGTGGTAGTGTGTGGTAGTGAGGTGGGTGGGTAAGGGTGTGGTGTGTAGTGTGTGTAGTGTGTGGTAGTGAGTGTGTGTAGTGTGGTGGTAGTGAGTGTGTGTAGTGTGTGTGTGTAGTGTGTGTAGTGTTGGTAGTGAGTGGTGTAGTGTGTGGTAGTGAGTGTGTGTAGTGTGTGTGTGTAGTGTGTGTAGTGTGTGGTAGTGAGTGTATATTGAGTGTGTGGTAGTGAGTGTGTGTAGTGGTGTGTGTAGTGGTGTAGTGTGTGGTAGTGAGTGTGTTGTAGTGTGTGGTAGTGAGTGTGTGTAGTGTGTGTGTGTAGTGTGTGGTAGTGAGTGTGTGTAGTGTGTGGTAGTGAGTGTGTGGTAGTGAGTGTGTGTAGTGTGTGTGTGTAGTGTGTGGAGTGTGTAGTGTGTGGTAGTGAGTGTGTGGTAGTGAGTGTGTGTAGTGTGTGTGTGTAGTGTGTGTAGTGTGTGGTAGTGAGTGTGTGTAGTGTGTGGTAGTGAGTGTGTGTAGTGTGTGTGTGTAGTACAATGAAAACTAATTTATTTAGAACAGCCCTTTGTGTGTCGTTTGTTACACCTCAGATTAGCACGGTTGGCTACGTACGGTGCGAAAAAAGTCGTGCGTGGTGCTATCCACCCCCCCCCCCCCCTTTCATGTGCCGTGCCGGCCTTCATAGGTGCTCGCTAACAGCACTTGCCCCATCGATCTGTTGAAGGCTACACGGGGCATCTTTGTCTTTGTCTCAGAATTTGTGATGCGGGCTATGTTACTGTCGAGGTTGTGGGGGTTAGGGTGTAGGGTTAAGTGTTCGGGTTAGAATTCGTGGTAGGGTTGAGGTTGGGGTTGTAGGGTTGGTAGTAGGGTTAGGGTTTAGGATGTGTGTGTGGTGTTAGGGTTGGGATCATGGTTGAGTTATAGGGTTGGTGGTAGGGTTAGGGTTTAGGGTTGGCATTGAGGATGTGTGTGTGGTGTTAGGTTTGGGATTATGGTTGAGTTGTAGGATTGGTGGTAGGGTTAGGGTTTAGGGTTGACATTGAGGATGTGTGTGTGGTGTTAGGGTTGGGATCATGGTTGAGTTGTAGGGTTGGTGGTAGGGTTAGGGTTTAGGGTTGGCATTGAGGGTGTGTGTGTGGTGTTAGGGTTGGGATTATGGTTGAGTTGTAGGGTTGGTGGTAGGGTTAGGGTTTAGGGTTGGTATTGAGGTTGTGTGTGTGTGGTGTTAGGGTTGGGATTATGGTTGAGTTGTAGGGTTGGTGGTAGGGTTAGGATTTAGGGTTGGCATTGAGGTTGTGTGTGTGGTGTTAGGGTTGGGATTATGGTTGAGTTGTAGGGTTGGTGGTATGGTTAGGGTTTAGGGTTGGCATTGAGGATGTGTGTGTGTGGTTTTAGGGTTGGGAGTATGGTTGAGTTGTAGGGTTGGTGGTAGGGTTAGGGTTTAGGGTTGGCATTGGGGATGTGTGTGTGGTGTTAGGGTTGGGATAATGGTTGAGGTTGGGGTTGTAGGGTTGGTGACAGGGTTCGGATTTAGGATGTGTGTGTGGTGTTAGGGTTGGGATTATGGTTGAGGTTGGGGGTGTAAGGTCGGTGGCAGGGTTAGGGTTTAGGGTTGGTATTGAGGTTATGTGTGTGGTGTTAGGGTTGGGATTATGGTTGAGGTTGGGTCGTAGGGTTGGTGGTAGGGTTAGGGTTTAGGGTTGGCATTGAGGATGTGTGTGTGTGGTGTTAGGGTTGGGATTATGGTTGAGTTGTGGGGTTGGTGGTAGGGTTAGGGTTTAGGGTTGACATTGAGGATGTGTGTGTGGTGTTAGGGTTAGGATTATGGTTGAGTTGTAGGGTTGGTGGTAGGGTTAGAATTTAGGGTTGGAATTGAGGTTGTGTGTGTGGTGTTAGGGTTAGGATTATGATTGAGTTGTAGGGTTGGTGGTAGGGTTAGGGGTTAGGGTTGGCATTGAGGTTGTGTGTGTGGTGTTAAGGTTGGGATTATGGTTGAGTTGTAGGGTTGGTGGCAGGGTTAGGGTTTAGGGTTGGCATTGAGGTTGTGTGTGTGTGGTGTTAGGGTTGGGATTATGGTTGAGGTTGGGTCGTAGGGTTGGTGGTAGGGTTAGGATTTAGGGTTGGAATTGGGGATGTGTGTGTGGTGTTAGGGTTAGGATTATGATTGAGTTGTAGGGTTGGTGGCAGGGTTAGGATTTAGGGTTGGAATTGGGGATGTGTGTGTGGTGTTAGGGGTGGGATTATGGTTGAGTTGTAGGCTTGGTGGTAGGGTTAGGGTTTAGGGTCGGCATTGAGGTTGTGTGTGTGGTGTTAGGGTTGGGATTTGGTTGAGTTGTAGGGTTGGTGATAGGGTTAGGGTTTAGGGTTGGCATTGAGGTTGTGTGTGTGTGGTGTTAGTGTTGGGATTATGGTTGAGTTGTAGGATTGGTGGCAGGGTTAGGGTTTAGGGTTGGCATTGAGGATGTGTGTGTGTGGTGTTAGGGTTGGGATTTGGTTGAGTTGTAGGGTTGGTGGTAGGGTTAGGAGGGTTTAGGGTTGGGATTGAGGATGTGTGTGTGTGGTGTTAGGGTTTGGGATTATGGTTGAGGTTGGCTTGTAGGGTTGGTGTTAGGGTTAGGATTATGGTTGAGTTGTAGGGTTGGTGGTAGGGTTAGGGTTTAGGGTTGGCATTGAGGATGTGTGTGTGTTGTTAGGGTTTGGATTATGGTTGAGTTGTAGGGTTGGTGGTAGGGTTAGGGTTGGCATTGAGGATGTGTGTGTGTGGTGTTAGGGTTGGGATTATGGTGAGTTGTAGGATTGGTGGCAGGGTTAGGGTTTAGGGTTGGCATTGAGGATGTGTGTGTGGTGTTAGGGTTGGGATTATGGTTGAGGTTGGGGTTGTAGGGTTGGTGGTAGGGTTAGGGTTTAGGGTTGGCATTGAGGATGTGTGTGTGGTGTTAGGGTTGGGATTATGGTTGAGGTTGGGGTTGTAGGGTTGGTGGTAGGGTTAGGAGGGTTTAGGGTTGGCATTGAGGATGTGTGTGTGGTGTTAGGGTTGGGATTTTGGTTGAGGTTTGGGTTGGTGCTTTATATCTGATTAGCCGTGTGTAGGGTCCGTGCTGCATGGTTAGGATCAGGGTTGTTGTTAATAGTTGGGGATGAGTGATGACATTGGTGATGGTGATAGCGATGGGGTTCGTGTGATTGTGATGTGTGTGATGATGATGGTGATGGCGATGGCGTGATTGCGATGTGTGTGATGATGATGGTGATGGCGTTAGTGTGATGGTGATTGTGATGTGTGTGTTGATGATGGTGATTGCGATGTAGGTTGGTGATGGTGATTGTGATGGTGTTGGTGATGTGGTTGGTAGTGGTGTTGGCGATTGTGATGTCATTGGTGATGGTGATGATGGTGAATGATGGTGATTGCGGGGAACGGCAAAACCGTTCCTGGGCCTCCCCTAGGTCGACTCAGCCACAAATGAGTACCTGGTGTAGCGGTGCGTAGTAAACGTCGCCACGGGGGGGGGGGTGAGGGGGGAGGGGGAGGAGATACAAAGACGGTCGGGCGTGGTCTCTGGCCACCCCACCCCCCCCACGTGTGTGCCACGGTGCCGGCCTTCATAGGTGCTCGCTGACTCGCCGACAGCACTTGCCCCATCAGTGTGGCTGGAGGCTATACGGGGGATCTTTGTCTGTGCGGATGGTGAGGTTGGGTGTATCCCAGGGTGTGACCCCCCCCCCTACCCACCACTATCCCCCCCCCCACCTTCAGCTGTGGGTGACGTGGAACAAAGTGAATGGGTGTGAGCCTGAGAGAGAACGAGAGAACGTGTACAAGGTGAGCGTGTGTACAGGTGAGCGTGTGTGTGTACACGTGTACAGGTGTGTGTACTGGTGAGCATGTGTGTGTACAGGTGAGCGTGTGGATACGTGTACACGTGTACAGGTGAGTGTGTGTGTACAGTTGAGCGTGTGTGTACAGTTGAGCGTGTGTGTGTACAGGTGAGCGTGTGTGTACAGGTGAGCGTGTGGATACGTGTACACGTGTACAGGTGAGTGTGTGTGTACAGTTGAGCGTGTGTGTACAGTTGAGCGTGTGTGTGTACAGGTGAGCGTGTGTGTGTACAGGTGAGCGTGTGGATACGTGTACACGTGTACAGGTGAGCGTGTGTGTACAGGTGAGCGTGTGTGTACAGGTGAGCGTGTGGATACGTGTACACGTGTACAGGTGTGTGTGTACAGGTGAGCGTGTGTGTACAGGTGAGCGTGTGGATACGTGTACACGTGTACAGGTGTGTGTACTGGTGAGCATGTGTGTGTACAGGTGAGCGTGTGTGTGTACAGGTGAGCGTGTGTGTGTACAGGTGAGTGTGTGTGTGTACAGGTGAGCGTGTGTGTGTACAGGTGAGCGTGTGTGTGTACAGGTGAGTGTGTGTGTGTACAGGTGAGCGTGTGTGTGTACAGGTGAGCGTGTGTGTGTACAGGTGAGTGTGTGTGTGTGTACAGGTGAGTGTGTGTGTGTGTACAGGTGAGCGTGTGAGCGTGTGTGTACAGGTGAGCGTGTGTGTGTACAGGTGAGCGTGTGTGTGTACAGGTGAGCGTGTGTGTGTACAGGTGAGTGTGTGTACAGGTGAGCGTGTGAGCGTGTGTGTACAGGTGAGCGTGTGTACAGGTGAGCGTGCGGATACATGTACACGTGTACAAGATGAGTGTGTGTACAGGTGAGAGTGTGTACAGGTGAGAGTGTGTACAGGTGAGAGTGTGTACAGGTGAGAGTGTGTACAGGTGAGAGTGTGTACAGGTGAGCGTGTGTCCAGGTGAGCGTGTGGATACGTGTACACGTGTACAAGGTGAGTGTGTGTGTGTACAGGTGAGCGTGTGGATACGTGTGGATACGTGTACACGTGTACAGGTGAGTGTGTGTACAGCAGGGTGTGGGTGTGTGTGTGTGAAATGACTCTGGCTCAAATGAGTAGCTGGTGCGGTGTGTAGTGAACATCGCCACTAGGGAGACAAAGGCGGTCGGGCGTGGTGCTGGCTTTCCCACCCCCTCGTGTGCCACCGTGCCGGCCTTCATAGGTGCTACTTGTTAACAGCACTTGCCCCGACAGTCTGTTCGGGCTATACGGGTGATCTTTGTTACAGTGTGTACAGTGTGTGTGTGTGTGTACAGGTGTGTTGGTATGTGTGGGGAGCGGTGGTGCAGCAGTTAGCGCACTGCCGATACGAACCCAGCGACCCGAGTTCGATTCCCGCTCACTACCACCAACACCCGCGACGATTATCTGAACCGGTCCTGGGCCACCCCTAGGTCGACTCGGCCTCAAAGGAGTATCCGGTGCGGTCTGTAGTAAACATCGCCACTGGGGAGACAAAGGCGGCCGGGCGTGGTGCTGGCCACCCACCCCCTCGTGTGCCGCAGTGCCGGCCTTCACAGGTGCTGTTACTCGCTAACAGCACTTGCCCCAACAGTCTGTTACAGGCTACACGGGGGATCTTTGTCTTTGTTGCGATGTGCACGGTCAGTCAGCTGGGTGTGTTCCGTGACTTCCTGCCGGCAGGCCTTCCTTCTGCACGCCACGTGGCCTCAAAGGGCACCTAGCCTGGTACAGGCGCCGTGGTGACGTCGCCGCCAGTTAGTAGCGAATGGCGGTGTGTGTGTGTGTGTACAGGTGTGTGTGTGTGTGCAGGTGTGTGTACAGGTGTGTGTGTGTACACGTGTGTGTGTGCAGGTGTGTGTGTGTGTGCAGGTGTGTGTAATGTGTGCAGGTGTGTGTGTGTGTAGAGGTGTGTGTGTGTACAGGTGTGTGTGTGTGTGTACAGGTGTGTGTGTGCAGTTGTGTGTGTGTGTACAGGTGTGTGTAGGTGTGTTTGTGTGGGTGTGTGTAGGTGTGTGTGTACAGATGTGTGTGTGTACAGGTGTGTGTGTGTGTACAGGTGTGTGTGTGTGCAGGTGTGTGTGCAGGTGTGTGTGTGTGTACAGGTGTGCGTGTGTGTACAGGTGTGTGTGTGCAGGTGCGTGTGTGTGTGCAGGTGTGTGTGTGTACAGGTGTGTGTGTGTGTGTACAGGTGTGTGTGAGCCCTACAGGGGATCTTTGTGTGTGTACAGGTGTGTGTACAGGTGTGTGTGTGTAGAGGTGTGTGTGTGTGTGTACAGGTGTGTGTGTGTACAGGTGTGTGTGTGCAGGTGTGTGTGTACACAGGTGTGCGTGTGTGTACAGGTGTGTGTGTGCAGGTGCATGTGTGTGTGCAGGTGTGTGTGTGTACAGGTGTGTGTGTGTGTACAGGTGTGTGTGTGTACAGGTGTGTGTGTGTGTACAGGTGTGTGTGTGTGTACAGGTGTGTGTGAGCCCTACAGGGGATCTTTGTGTGTGTACAGGTGTGTGTGTGTTTGAATACCTCTACAGGTGTGTGCGCGTGTACGTGTACGGGGAGTGGTGGTGTAGTGGTTAGCGCTACGCTGCGCTACGAACCCGGCGACCCGAGTTCGATTCCCGCTCACGGCCAACCCCCAGTGACGATTATCTGAACTGATCCTGGGCCTCCTCTAGGTCGACTCAGCCTCAAATGAGTACCTGGTGCGGTGTGTAGTAAACATCGCCACTGGGGGAGACAAAGGCAGCCGGGCGTGGTGTTGGCCACCCACCTCCCTCGTGTGCCGTTCCGGCCTTCATAGGTTCTGCTCGCTAACAGCACTTGCCCCTACAGTCTGTTACAGGCTACACGGGGGATCTTTGTATATACGTGTACAGGAGTGTACACCATTAATGGTGTTGGTCCATGTGTGATTCTCAACAGAGTTGTCAGCTCGTTAAATAAAGAACGGTGGTCATAGGCACTAGCACAGGTGTACTGTACCGCAGTGTCTCTCCTCTAGGTTGACTCGGCCCGAACTTTTTGTGCAAGGCCATCGCCGGGGGGGGGCGGGGGGGGGGGGCTCTGGTGACCTTTAGCGCGTGTCACTGACTCCATCATCATCATTCTTTGGTTCTTTCGGTAAAGTCACGTGTAAAGATAAAATAATAAAATAAATTAAATACTAGCATACGACGTTTCGATTGCAACACAATCATCATCAGGTATAAATGAAATAGAAACACAAATCTAGTAATACTTAGAAATGTAATGTAATACAACAGAGAGAGTCGGATAACATAACAGGCAACACCCTACCTGGTTGATTACGTTCTTCCTATCTGTCTGCTTATATGTCTGTCTATATGTCTCTGGTTCTGGGTTTCATCTCTCTCTCAAATTTAGCATTCTCAGGAAGAAATACAACATTAATAAAATAATACAAATAAAGCATAATCTAATAATTTAATAATGTTTTATTTCTATTATTGTATTATTTCCATTCTACGTGACTTTACTGAAAGAACCAAGAAGTTGTATAAAGGTGTCAGTTTTTGTACCAGTTTAAAGGGTAAAAACCTACTAATATATTTTGCCACTGGTAAAGGAGGTCTCATAGCATAATTGCGTCGTTCGACCCGCCGCCAGACGACGCAGCCAATTGTTGAGGTTTGTCACGTAAACAACAGAACATGGCCAATTCGCTACGAGTACAGCAACACCGGGTGCGTTGGAGAGCAAATCCACAACATTTTAAAATCCTTTATAATAAGTTCACTTGCTTGCGCGCTTACGACCGTGCAAATCTTTCGGTCGTTTTTTAACCCACTTCCCGTGATCCAATCGAGCTGACATTTTGCACACAGACTCGTTGTGCGTGACAATTTATTTTCGTGAAAATTTTTTTCCAAAATTTTACACTTTTTAGGAAAAAAAAAGATATTTAATTACCAATTGCTTAATGGTGGTAGGCAATCATCTGACCCATATGTGGCAGCCATCTCAAGCCAGAGGATGAGAGGACTCTAGCCGCCCGTTTCAAAGACCAATGTGGACTGGGTTGTGGCCCATTGAACACGCATATAAAGGACTTATAGTGAAAAACTTTGTTTTTACGGGTTAATTTTTTACCACCTCGAGCACGACGTTTCACCGGTGATTGCAACGAGCTTCATCAGGCGACAGCCGACGTGTTTTAAACAAACCCGGTGGTTTTAAATGCGCGGTCCAAGGGGGGTGTCCTCTTTGCGCGCACCAGCGGATGATGTCTTCTCGGCCAAAGTGGTTCCCCTGCTCTGAAAAGATTTAGTGAAGGTCCCACCGCCCAAGGTTTGACTCGGCCAGATGTTGTGTGCGACGGCCTTCGTGTCGGACAAACTCGGGGGGCGGAAATTGGGGGGGGGGGGGGGGCTGCGAGGTGAGCGTTACGGTTGTGGCACCTTGGGATGTGCAAGAAAAAAGAAACACAACGGGACCTTTTTCTTCTTCTTGGTTCTTTCGGTAAAGTCACGTAGAAGGGAAGTAATAAAATAATAAAAATAAGACATAATAAAATAATTCTCACGACGTTTCGGCCAGGACGGCTGCTTGCGTTGTGGCCGAAACGTCGTGAGAATTATTTTTATAATATTTTATTTTTATTATTTTATTACTTCCCTTCTACGTGACTTTACCGAAAGAATCAAGAAGATGAATCCCTGCAGTCACGAAAGCTTTAAATCGAAATGATGGTTATGATGGTTATGATGGTTATGATGGTTATGATGGTTAGGATGGTTAGGATTGTTATGATTGTTATGATGGTTATGATGGTTAGGATGGTTATGATTGTTATGATGGTTATGATGATTATGATGGTTATGATGATTATGATGGTTATGATGATTATGATGGTTATGATGATTATGATATTCACTATCGGCGTTATGCAACTGACAAAAACGGGGACGTTTCACCGACCCGGTGGAAGAATTACAGGATTCCCAGGGCTACAGCTGCCACGTGAAAAAAACAAATCATAGGACTGCGATTCTGGCGAAACCGGGGCCGGTGGCAACCGTCGTTAGCAAGTTATCCCTTAGTCTTGGTTCTTTCGGTAAAGTTACGTAGAAGAGAAATCATAAAATAATAATAAAAATGTTCTTGCTGTGGATTTCACACCTGATGACCATTGCTTGTGTTGCAGTCGAAACGTCGTGAGAATTTTCATTGTTTGATATTTTTATTATTTTATTATTTCCCTTCCACGTAACTTTACCGAAAGAACCAAGAAGATGAACCCCCGCAGTCACGAAAGCTTCAAATTGAAGTTATCCCTTGTTCGGTGAGGTGGCCCTCCCCCTAGGTCCGCTCAGCCTCAAACGAGCCTTGTGTAATGGGAGTGGCCATTTTATTGAAGGCTCCTTTCAAGGGAACCGGTTCTCGGTGGTCGTTGAGCCGGTAAATATCTCTGCCGACCCTGTGACCTGTATGGTTATATTATTGTTGTTGTTGTGGCGGTGTGGAGCGTTATGGTGTAGTCGTGTCAGCGTTTCGAGCCCGGCGACCCGGCGACCCGGCCGGGTTCGATTCCCGCTCGTGGCGATGATCTGAAGCGGTCCTGGGCCTCGCCTTAGGTCGACTCAGCCTCAAATGAGTACCTGGTGCGGTTTGTCAACATCGCCAAAGGCGGGCGGGCGGGCGTGGTGCTAAGCCACTCTCTCACCCCCTTGTGTGCCGTGCCGGACTTAATAGGCGCTCGCTAACAGCACTGTCTGTTCAGGGGGGTCTTTGTTTTATTATGAGTACTCTCACGACTATTTTTAAATCCTTCATATTAAGTTCGCTTGCTTGCTTGCTTAGGACCGTGCAAATCTTTCGGTCGTTTTTTAACCCACTTTCCGTGATCCAATCGAGCTGACATTTTGCACACAGACTCGTTG